>NC_088979.1:58516466-58873966 GCF_963932015.1 Anas acuta
TCTTCCTTGCATAACATCTTTCAGGGTTTAATGAATGAACATTTTCCAGACTGGAATGAACAGGAAGGACAGTTCCAGTCATCCTCAAGCAGAGCTTCTACCATTGCCATGACAACTACCATGCCATGGAAGGCCTTTTCCAAATGCTGGGGCATTCAGGAAGCTTTGCCTGTTCATTTTTATTTTGTTTCTCTTGCAAAATGATCTGAGGTCTTTACTGTGTTTATCTACTGTTTCCTCCTGGGATGTTCCTCAGCATTCTCTGGTAAGATGATTCCTCAGTCATACAAATCTTGAACCTGAGAGATTGTGTAATGACTGCAGACATTACAAGCTCAGGTATTCCACTCCACCACGACCCTCAGTCTTTTCTGCTGGCATTTTGCTCCATCCTTCTCTATTACACCTATATCTGTGTCCTTACCACATGCCAAACTATTTTCTTTATCTCTTTTTCCTGCTTTCTTCCAGGACTGAAACAGCGTAGGAATTGATTCACCCAGATCAGTACAAATTTTCCCTGTATTTTGGACAAATCACAGGAGTTTTGAAATGAGATAAACGTTTCATATTCTTACATAGAACTCTGAGTGGCTTCTGCACATAACCATCTCAGTCAATCTTTGTTATAAATACCAGAGATTTAATTGACATGTAGGGTAGAAAGGTTTCAATGCTGAAAGGAACTGTGCATGTGCAAAGTGGCTTGAAGATGTGGAAAAGTTCCACTCCAGATTTGGTGGGCACTGGAAAATCAGATGATACACAGAGATTCAGCATCCCTCCCTATCTTCATAGTTTAGAAGTTGTCAACTCTGGACAGTGCATCAGAGGGAAATTATTATTTTCTCATGTTTGATACAAGAGAAAAGCTACATGGGGATATATTTAAAACTGCCATTTGAGCTGAAGTAAAGAACATGCCCATCTGGCAAACCAAGTTTCTTGTTCTAATGACAGAGCATGAGCAATCTCCAAAGTCCAACATTTTAATCGGACAGATGATCTGTTCATTGCAGCAAGCCAAGCATTCCTCCAGAAAATAAATATATAAATAATACCATTTAAGCCCTATTGTTCTAATGTGAAGAATTCCTGGAGTCTGTGCCCTAATGCAGGGGAAGAAGGCAGACCTCAAATGTACAGCATAAAAAGACTCAGCTTAAGCTGATGAGAGAGGGACCAACAGGGTCCTGAAAAGATGGCATCCAAAACTGAGTGTTTATCATGGACCATTGCCCACTCATGAAGAGACCTGAGGTAACTGGCTGGGGTGTGTGAGAAATAGACTGAGTGTCCCTCTGTATTTCCCAACAAACAAAGTCATTTCCACAGAGCCTGGAAGGAGGAGCTGCCAGAGGGGAATCCCGACTTGTCTTTTGCACCTCCACAATGTTTCTCTTTTCTTTCTTTATAATTAGGCCATCTGTAAGGCAAGGGCAGAAAGTTCCTCTTCGGTAGGGGTAACTGCTTCTCCAGCTAGCAGTATGCTGGTGTCCCAGACACCATCCACAGTACTCAGAGCAGGCATTTAGCTTTGACAGACTTGCTGTATTTTTTGATAGTTTCTCCAGGAGAGCTAGGGGAAAAAAAAAAAAAAAGTTCCTTAAAACCATCTCATAATGTCATTTCTAATCATACATCCAGAGAAACTTCATGAAATATACTTACTTATGGAAAAGCCAAAATTCAGAGTATCATCTAATATTCAGTAAATTTACCATTTAAAAGACACAGACTTCACAGTTTTTTCACTGTAGCTTGGGATTTGAGTGATCTGAGACAGCTCTGCCCCAGCAGGCCCTACAAGCAATAAACAAACATTCCCCAGCTCATTTGTCAGATTTTTTAGTGCATGATGAATTAAAGCACTGAGAAAAGAAGCCAGAGTCTGCTGGTTCTCTGTATGTGTTGGAGTGCTCGACATTTGCTGATGATTTTGAACCTGCTGTATTAAAGAGGAGTAAGAGGCAGTGCAGATACATTTATTTCAGTTTGGTAAAGTCAATTGCAAATCAGATGGTTCAAAGCTAAATAAGAGTGTCTACATGAGTTTAGCACTGATTTAAGTGAATTAGTTTAATGAAAAGGTACAGGTTTGCATAAAGATGAGGTTTCACCTTTTTTGCTCCCTGACAGCTGTGCTCTATTCTGTTTTATGTGAAGAAGGCAAAGGAGGAGAAGGGGAGAAATGTCTTTGAGATAATCTCATTGGAAAGAAAGAAAACAAATATGTGCCCTGCCTACTCCAGCTGCTCTCTACCCCAGGACTAACAGTTTGAAGTGAGCTTATGTATAAACAATAAACAAGATATTCTTGGAGCATTTGCTTTGAGCTAGGATTGTGTATAAGGTATTAGGTTTGGATGTTCTGTCAAAGTATCTACTTTATTAAATTAGACTTTGCATCTCAAGTTCATTAAGATAGCCCTAAGCAAAAGTCTTTTATTCAACCTCTCTTTTAAGGTATGAAGTGTGAATTTGATGAGTAAAAATAACTTGAGTGAGGAACGTCTAAAAATGGAGGAATTAACCACAGTGATATTTATGCAGCCTAGAGATGGATTTCAAGACACCTCTTTAACTCCTTTCTTCCTGCTGTAATCTTTCTCTCCTGTTTGCATACTCTGTTCAAGAGCTTAAAACTAATGCTTCAAAATGGGAAAAGGATAAAATGTGAGCTCTAGTGCTCGTGTACATCTCTAGAGGATCTTTTGGCAATTTGTCATGCTATTTTTTTATTCACAGAGAAGAAAAATCTACCATCTTGTACAGAGTTTGAGAAGCATACTTGAGAAGATTTTATTTTCTCTTCCTTTTTCCAAGTAATCTTAAAATCAATCACTTGGACAAGATGCAAATTACTAATCTTGGGTCAGGCTTGTAAGAAATACTATCCCTTTAGCATGTGCGTGTGTGTGTGTGGTAATAGCAAATCATACTGTTCCTGAGAGCAATTGACATTATTAACTGAGTTTTTCATGGATAGTTATGAACAAGTATTGTCTGTATACAATTCAACAGAAACCTCAGGGGAGAAAAAGGAAAAAAAAAAAAAAAAAAAAAAAAAAGAGCATAAGCCTTAAAGCAACAAAAGCAGAATAAATACTTCAGTGATTTTCTTGAAGCATTAATAACTTGACAGCATCTACTCATTCACAACAAAGCCAGGGCAAGCTCAATGTTTTCTACTGCTGCACTAAATAAAAAATTGATGTTAAATCTCAATACTTAAGAACAAATGACAACCATTTAGAAAGTACTGTAGTCCTAAAATGTCCCCAAAAAATTGAAAGTGATTTTCAAATCACATTGTATAGTGTTTTCTTTTAGGGAACATGATCCCTGGTGCCTTTAATAAAAAGCTGGATAACAATTCCTCTTTAATTCCCTGTGATTTCACCCTTGAAATGACGGCTCTACTTCACTCACCTACCATTACTTCTAACCACAAACACATTAAGTTATAAAAATGGTACAAATCAAGTAGACAAATAATTTTAAAACATTTCTGGTAGGTAAGAAAAAAATAAATGGAGAGAGAAGTATTCAGTTTTGAAGTATCTACCTCTTCCTTTTGTATCTCAATTTTAAATTCTGTATTCCAATACTGATTTTCATGAAATAGCACTCGCTGTATTGGTGACCTTATTGTAAAAAGCATAGCTGTCAATATGAGAACAAGTGTTCAAAATGGCAGAATCGAGCTACAGCATTTCCAGTGTTGTCTTTAGCATCTCTTTCAGACAATCAAGTAATTTCAGGTAACCATCATTTTGATATGTCTTCTGTGCTATTTGCTCTCTTAATCAAAGAGCAGGATATATTGGCATTCTACAGTCAAAGAAAAGGTTCTTAAATGAATCATCCTATTTAATAAAATGTCCCCTTGCAAACACTGTTGTCCTTGATAAGTGCATGAACAAATAAAAGAATGGAAAAGGGTAATTGTTTGGTTGAGATGTAAGGGCACACAGAGTGGTTAGCTCTAAATAACCTGGTCAGCAGCCCAACTAATCTACTGCGGTTTGTTTTCACAGCTTTGCTTGGAACATCAGTGCTGATGGCCTGATACTCCCTGCAGAGCCTGGGAGAGAATGGTAAGTCAAGATACCAGCCACACAATGCTTCACCTGAGAGGCCAGAGATGATTTGGAGGAGGGAGAATAACAGTTTGTAAAAACACTCATAAACTTCACTGGATTTTTCTTTTCTTTCCTTCTTCTTTCTTTTTTTTCCACTTTTTTTTTTTTTTTTTTTTTTTTTTCCCCCAGGAAACTTCCTGACAAAGCTGCCAAATACATTGTGAGGTCATTCAATTAAGTGGATCATTTTCTTTCTTTCTTTCTTTCCTATTTTAAATCAAACATGATTTTTTATATTTATTTATTTATTTTCAAACCTGGTATGATACAGTGACAGATGAATGGAATCCAATTTCTCTCTAGGGGATAACGCACCACAGTAGATTCCTGAAGGGTCTGTGTTAACCATTCCAAAACCTTCTTGTGCAATTCTGCCACTACAGACAACATCCCCCTTGTAAGGTCCAGGAAAATCAGTGTGATCAAGCTTCAGATTCAAGGCTGACCTCACTTTCTGAGCCTCATGATACAAGAATGAACTCTGAAGAACCCTACTCCACGAGCTGATCCTGCCTTTTGTCCTCTCTTTGCTGCTTGGGGACTTAAAAGCAACCAAATTGCCTAAGTGAGATTTCACAACCTATTCAAAGCAAAAGATTATTTGATAAGACCTTCCTACTTAACTATGTTTTGAGGCATGACCCTGCATGGTGTTGTTTCCTGCTAAGGTCCATCATCTTCCACTGAAACCACCACTGCGTACACATTTAGGGACCTTTGCTGCCAATAAGGTCCAACGGGAGTTTTGCCACTGTGACAGACTTGTCCTCAATGTATGTATGGCTAGTTTAGGTGGCTTCCTACTCAGCATGTGAGCTGTTAAGAGTTAAAATAACAGAACTTACTGTGCTCTTTCTTTTTCTATAATAACCTTCGTCTATAATAACCTAAGAACAACTTTAAAAGTCAAATAATAAAACTACTGCAGTATCACAATTCAGCAGTGACCAACAACAGGTGCATATGCAACAAGACTAGTATATAGTAATAGGTCCCTTATTTATGTTCTTACCCTCCATGAATTTGCAACAGAAAGCCTTCCTGAGCCAGACTTAGAAATAATCACAATCTGGCAAGCCTACTGATCTAAGTACTTACTGAGTGCCTATTTTCCTGGGAAATATATGAGGATGGTTACTTCCCTTGGGAAATTATTTAACTCAGGGGGTAAATCAGAATGATTAGTGAGGAGAATATAGATACTACTGCAGTTTCCTAATTGTTTTCAAATGCTAAGGAGGGTTTTCTCTTGTATAGCTATCCCCCTGTCTTTAACTAATCTCACCAGAAGTATCTCAGTTCATGAATCTGAATTCAAAACTGAGGACTGGACAAAATAAAACAGACTGAAATTTATTTAGATATCTACTTCATCACCAGAAGTATCTGTAACTATTTTTTTATCTAATGGTAGTGAATAAAGACCTTAAATGAAGTAAGAATATAACAACTTGAAACCCAAACTCCAAACCTGGTGTTGTCAACTAGGCTTTCTAAAAAGCACACAAATATGGCTGACAACCATAGCTTGACTCTCTTGAAATGAGTCCCTGATCATTCCATTCAAATTCTCCTTTTCTATCCAGGACTCAGTTGTTGCAACTTGAACAGCTGTGAAAGAAAAAGAAAAAAAAAAAAAAAAAAAAAAAAAAAGAGAAGAAAAACAAACCAGAAATATTTGACATTAGATTTTGGAAATAATTACTTTTGTGTTATAAAAGATAGGGTGATTTATGACAATATGATCATATCTCATTCAAGCAGTTTCAGACTCAGATTTTTAAATATATTAAGTGCATAACATTCATTTTTTAACATGAAGTAGGTTTCAGTTCTATAAGGCTGGAAAAGATAATGCTAATAAAGAATAGTAATTTGGAGGTTGATAGAAGATGAGCATTCATTTTTTTCTATTGTTAGAGTTCCTATATGATCTCCTGAATTTCCTCATACACTGTAGTGGATTATCTAGCTCTCAGATATGTTTTGTGACAGTTTAATAAGAGAGAGGAAGAAGCCATTTCTTAGTACAGTATTTCAGGAATAAGTTCACTCATGCAATACCTTGAGCAGGGGCGAAAAAAGGATAATCTGTGTAAAAGGAGATCAGACATCCAGTGCTCATCCTGAAACTATTCCCTTTGTATTGAAAGCATGTAAGTGCTGATTTAATGAGCTCTGGGTAAAGGTGTTGGTTTGAACAAAGTGTTAGAGCACAGAGGCTGCAAACAGGATGCCATTAGCTGCACTTTCATGAGAGAGGCTGTTTGAAAAGTAAATAAAAAAATTTATTCTAACGTGAGAGATTCAGCATATGTGATGAAAAGATGTGAGTTTGACACTACATACTTGAAGTGAGACTTCAGTAATAAGAATATTCACTACTTGAAGATTTCTGGTGGGTTCTGTCTCCATCATGTATGAAAATAATTATAAAATTCAAATATTTATAAATTACATATACCACACCGCAGTCTTCAGTATAATTTTTAGAGAAAATGAAATATCTTAATGCTAAAGTGCTCCTAGCCTGCTGTTCGGAGAAAATGGAATAAGAAATTCCTACGGTGCCAGATGATTCCTTCTTTGTTGAACAATATTGAAATCAGCTTGATTTCCCATTGATGTTTTGTTTTTCTAATTGTGTTTAAAAGAATAAGTGCTGACTACGCAAATGTTGTGCTTATGGATACGAGGACTGAACATACTGAATTACAAAAGTGCTGTCTTCATACAGAGAATGGTTTGTTTAGGTTTTCTTTGTTATTTTGTAGGGGAGTATTTTCTGAATTTTGACTAGAAAATTAGTTTATGGATAAGAAACATTGGGGTCTCATGAGCGTAATTCTGGCAACCAGTAACTAAGCTTAAATAACCAGGCATTGAAATATATATGGCTCAGCCAAGATACTGTCACTATTCAGATAATTTAGATGCTGTTTTCATTGTGTTTTATCAAAGAAAATGGGGAACAGAGTGCCTTCCTATTTCAAACTCTTTTGGTTTAATACAGGTTTTCAGAAAAAAAAAGAAAAAAAAAAGAAAAAAAAAAAGTCTTCTGGTTTCAAACAAGTTGTGGCGAGCAAGAAGAAAGACTGATAAAACCAAACCTTAGTTATGTTTTGTTTTTCATAGAAGGGAAGAGTGAAAGTGACAAGGGATATTTATTTACCACATATCTACTATCACCTTTGAAAGCAATAGTAAAAATTCTCAACACATAAGAAAAAATATTTCAATATTAAAGAAATTTAATACACTCATTGACTGAAGCAAATACACATACACACAAATACACCCTTTTTAAGATTCAGAATTATGTCTCGTGCATAACGAAGAAACATTGTTAGCTAACAGAATTTTTAAATGGGTAGGTAAAGACAGAAGTTCCCGCCTCAGCCCAAAAAGTTCATGTGGTCTAAGAATAATTTCCATCTGCCAAAAGAAAAATCATTGGTTTCATACTTACAAGTTACAATATTAAATTGCTTTTACTGAGTACAGTAGCCTAGGATCAGTCCCTAAATGTCAACCATTGTATAAACTGTTGCAGTAAAGCAATTTTTCAATCTTTCAAATAAGTGCACTGTATAATTTTATGGCTTTGGTCTGCATGCACGGTTCATACACAACTGTTTTAAACAATGACAGGACCAGCCTGGAATGAGGAAGAGACTACAGGGAGGATCCAGCCTGACAAGGAAGCAAACAAAGCAAAGGTAAAAGAGGCTTAACGGCTGACAGACACACATGAATTTTAATTATCCTTTCCCACGTGCAGGTTTTTGCAACCTCATCTCACCCTCACACCTCTCTGTTTCTCTGTTATCGTCTTCACTGCATGTCTGTTCTCCTCTCACCTCTCCATATCTTGAAACGTCCTTGCCTTTCTCTCCATGCCTTTGCTTTGTCCTGATCTCCACCTACCCAAACCCCTACCAAACAAAAATAAGAATGTTTGGAACTCACAGGGTGTTTCCTGACAGGCCATTGCTCATTCCTTTCCTGTGACTCAACCCTTCTCAGCCTGACTACTCCTGTGTGGTAAGCCCTACATTTCCATGTACACACCCTCACCATGTATTTTCAGCTGGTAAACTCTTCAAGGTGAAGACTGCCTTTTTCCTTCAGTGTTCAATCAAACCTTGCCATGCATTCTTGTGTGCTCAAAGTAAACATAAATAGAATGCATTTTCAGAATTATCAAGGCTAATTAGCCATAGTAGTAATGAACTATGGTATTTTTAGCAAACCTTAACTGCAGGTACATACCTGTAATGAACAGCAAACTCTGGAAAACAAATGTCTCAAAGCTGTAGTGGATTTTTCCTAACATCACTCACTTCTATGCATTCTGGTATTTCAAACAGTAATAAATCTGGGAATATGTCAAAAGAAAGAAGGCAAAGAGAACTGTAGGTGGCCATAGGTAGTATTTACAAAAGTAACAAGTAATAGACTTGTTCTTTATCTCCTATCTCAGCTGTTTTTCATCAGTTCATCCTATTTTTATGTATTCATAATGTTAAAAAGTAAAAAAAAAAAAAATAATAATGAGTGAAAGGTAGGAAGGGAGAGAGAAACCTTTAAAAATATTCTGGGGACAATCACAGTGATGGTGCAAGTTTGTGGGCAGGATGGCAGGTACACTAGAAGCACAAATACATTTCAGGTTTACTCAGCTACAACTCACTCGGTATTGGGCACAATAAATACAGTGCCAAGTATAATGATTTTTTTATTCCTAACTGACACAGAAGAAAAAGACTCTTTCAGAGCACATTATTGCACTCTAAAGTGGTCTCTTTTATGATAGTCATTACCTAAATATTTCACACAAGAGATCTATTCCATTATGAAACTCTGAAATTTACGTAAAATTAATTATACTTTACTTAAGGTTTTTGGATCCGATTAATTAAAATATGCTTGGATTGCAATAATTTTTGCTCTTAATTATTCAAATACAGGCTTTTAATTCTTTCATTTATGTCTGTTACTTCCTCTGTATTATATGTACATATTATACCAATGTGAATAAAGAAAAAATATCAACTGTAGCAGATCAAACTAATAGACACGTGATATATGTAATCTCATATTAAAATATTTCATATGCTGCATGCTGCATACAGTATTTTAAGATCCTCCCAGGTGATAGTCATTACGTTACATAATGTGCTAATCTTACTAGTGCTCCTCTCTTTCCTCCTTTCAGGCTCTGCAAACTTTCTCACATGCTGAAAGATAACTTCACACATACATGCAGGCTTCCAGAATCAAGTGCTAAAGTTTAATAATTGCTCGAACAGATGCATATAAACTAAGCACCTATGGTCTATTCTAGGCACCTAACTTCACAGTTGTGTACAGTGTGGCACTTGAGCATGATCAGTGATTCAGATCTTGTGTAGTTCAGATTTCTGAGAACTTGCCTCCCCAAGATGTCAAATGAAAAATGTAGTCACAGGATTTAGTCTGAACATTGTGTAGATGGAAAACATATCCAAAGGGGAATATAACAAATTAGCTTGATTCTCCCCGGACATGTTTATCCGATAGAAGATGCAGTATGTTCTGTAATTAATAGCAAACAGCAGTTGTTGAAATCCACATGTTGAGGTGGAAAAGAATCCCAAACATCTTCTTAATAACAATAGGAATAAAAAAGATCACCTTGATAATAAGATCTTTTTTATCTGATAATTTTTTGACAGTTCCATTCTTGAAACATCTAGCTAGAAGTGTTCTCTATGAACACTGCACAATGTTCTAACATAATTTAAAAAATAATAATCTCGCCAAGTACTGTGCACTCCATCGCAAGATTGTAAACAATAACATAACCCAAAATCAAGGTTTACTGCATAATTTCATGTTGTTGATGTTTTAAAGGAAACAGACTATATAAATCTTGAACTTCAGTGGGTCAGAGAGAACAAATTCTTTACTGTAATGCAGTCTGAAGGCTGTGATGGTAATTTCTATGAATAGAATTTCTATTAAAGGGGTTTCCTAGTTTGGATTTACTTCTCAGAGGTGCAAACAGTAAATTTAAAGGTGAAGAGAGAAAAAAAAAAAAAAAAAGAAAGGAAAAAAAAAAAAAAAAAACACTAGAGAAGAGAAGCAGAAGTCTCAGAGAGGAGAAACAAAACAACAAAAATCTTCAAAATAAAAATCCAGAAACCAAACCAGATCACTCTGGGAGCACGCAGTTAACACTTAAAAGTTTTGTTTTTGTTTTCCTACAGTTATTTGTTTAGGGAAATAGCAGTAAGACACTGTGTTTTTAGGGAAGAACAAACAGCTGCAACTAATGGTTCCCATGGAAGACTCCTGTAGGCTGTAAAAGAGTGTGAAGAGCAGAGTTTTTGTCCATATGTGCAATTTTGTTCAATCAGTCCTTAAAAAAATACCTCTTCCCCTAAAAAAAAAAAAAATCCCATAGGAATTACTAATACATTTAAGGCACAGGAGAATTCAAACAGTAAGATCAAGATTGACATTATGAGAGAGAAAAAGAAAGACGAAAAGTATACTTCTGCAAGGTAGTCATTTACCTACAGTTCAGAATAGATTTTCATGAGAAGAATATCACAAGAAAAGGCCAGATAATAATCTATGTTCCTGACACTGGTGAACTGTGAGGTATTGTGACTTATCAGTAAAATACTTGTTGTTTGGCAGTGACTAGACAAGCTGAATGGCTCTTTTAAATGATGTACATATCATATCAGTCAACTGTACTGCTACTGAATTTTGGGAAATAATTTGGACTGAGTTAAAAGAACTGTGTTTCAAGAAGCTGTGACAAAGAAAGCAATTAAACTTAGCACAACTTTTTTACAATCTGCACAAAGATAAATAAATAATAATAAATAAATAATAATAATTAAAAAGCTACATCTGACACAGCAAGTTCTAAGCCACAAAACACTGGAAACTAAAGAACTACATAAAATATCACTCTATGTTCAGTGTATAAGATAAGTCTCTGGTTTGATCTAGCACAACTTTTCATATAAAGCACATCTTTTAACAATGATGAGAGAGAAGCAACACTAGTCAGTGAAGCCTTGTACCCAGCAGAACTGATTTTTTACTTACTGCATCCAACTGTGCATGTCAGAATCTAAATGTATTTCATTTGGGAAAGCGCTGGAGCTGTTATACTCTGTCTGAGCCAAATTCTGCCCTTGGCTTCGGGCACACAGCTCCCATTGACTTCAGTGGAAGTTATTCAGAAGGAGATAGATTGTGTAAATTAGGCATGCTCTTTAGATAGTGAAGGAAGGGAGATTCACTGCTGAACCCCAGAGTTGGAGTTCATCAAAGGCCAGTGAAGTCAATCTTCAGCCATTCCTTCTCAACTCATGAGAGCAATGGCCTACCAGATTCATAAAATAAATAGCTCATACACACTGCTTGAAAAATAAAAATACTTTCTTGGCCTTTTAGACAGGGATTCCCTTCACTCATTACCTTAGAATCAGCCAATCCTCAAAGGATTTTGGTGCCATACTGTAATTGATGAAATGTGCTGATTTGTTTTTTCTTCCCTCAGAACCGCATTCCCCTAGATTTGACTGAGATCTTTTCTTACCTACACTGTTATAACTCCCATAAGAGTTATACAGCTACCTCCCTGTTTTTTCCCCTATTCTGGCACTGGTTGTTTCCATTTACTTTGTTTGCTGTTTGTCTGCTTTTGATTTCTTTCACTTAAAGAATCACAGGATTTATCTCTAATTTTCTCATAGGTTTAGATTGATATGTTTTGTGTCATGCAAGGTTTAGAAGATGGGTGCTTTACCATGGACCTAATAGTTTAACCTCAGTGAAAACTGAGGAAAACCAAACATTATGGAAATGAGCTTAGCTTACTGCAGTTCTCGCACACCTATCTTCTTAAGCAAAGAATGCACATCTGTTCTGAAAAGTCCCAAAAGTTCAGGAGACTATATTAAGCTTGTATAGAAATTAATGCCAGAAACAGATCAATGATGACAATTCCAGGTTGTTTTGTTTTTTTTTTTTACATATCTTTAATATGTAGATTAAAAAACATCTCTTTGTATTATACTTTCAAACCTAATTACAACAACAACAACAATAATAATAATAATAATGCATGTCAGATTCTGTTTTGTTACTCACATCCCCACATTTTGCTTGTGTTGTAGATAAAATCATGTATTTGGAATGTTGTTAAGAAAGTTGCATCTTAAATTGAGAGGGTGGGGGTCCTCTTTAGTATGTCTCTTTAGAGAGCTGAGGTTGTTCAGCCTAAAGAAGGGAAGGCTCTGGGGTGACCTTATTGCAGCTTTTAAATACTTAAAGGGGACTTATAAAAGAGTTGGAGAGCAACCTTTTGCTCAGTCATATAATCACAGATTCACAAAATGATGATTAGGGGACCAGAGCATCTCTCATACAAGGAGAGACAGAGAGCTGGGACTGTTTAGCTAGGAGAAGAGTGAGAGGAGCATCTTATCAATGTATACAAATATCTGAAGGGAGGGTGTCAAGAGGATGGGACTGGACTCTTTTCAGTGGTGCCCAGCGATAGCACAAGAGGCAATGGGCACAAACAGAAACACAGGAAGTTACACCTGACTATGAGGAAAAACTTCATTACTGTGAGGGTGACTAAGCACTGGAACAGGTTGCCCAGAGAATTTGTGGAGCCTCCTTCTGTGGAGAAATTCAAAACCTGCCTGCACATGATCCTGTGCAGTGTGTGCTAAGTGACCCTGTTTGGCAGGGGGCTGGACCAGATAATCTCCAGAGGTCCCTTCCAACCTCTGTCATTCTGTAGTTCTGTGTGATTAAACAGAAACAAATGTGATGGAAGAAGTGAATAAATAATGACTGAAGCATGTAAGCTTTGTCTGTTACCAGATATAATTCAATTTTTCCAGTTGTTTTGATCAGTTAGCATCAGTTTGTTTTGGGTTTCCTGCCTCCAACCTACAGCAGAGCCTCTGCCATTTTCAAGCAGGAGGAGAGAGGAAGAGAGTGAAAGATTCATTTGTCTCACAGTGACTGTTCTGGTCTCCAGGGGAAAAAAAAAAAAAAAAAAAAAAAAAAAAGTCAGTTTCTTTCTGTTGTCTGGAAGCACTACATTATCTCAACTCTTATACACTTGGTGACTTTATAATGTTAGTGCCTGGCCTGTTATAGAAAGTGCTTTAAATATATAATCCTAGCAAATATACAACTCTCTGGAAGCAAAGTGAGAGGTCAGCCTTCTCTTGTTTCTTCCCTGTCTGAGAAATACAACCCTCAGTGAAGTATTCCAGGATCCAGCCATTTTCTTTACCTGCGAAAAATCTTTGAAAGATCTTGAAACATATTTAAGCTCTGTAAAATCATTGTCTGTCTTGTTAGTGACATATGGATACACCGTCATTTTCTCTACTTCTCTTTGGATTGCTGTTAATATAAGATACTTTAAAATATTCAGCCATTAATTACAAAGTTCCATGAATTGTCTATTGTTTTCACATGCACACACATAATCTGCTACTGATGAGTTCTCTAAGCAACTCCAGAGATATTTTTGTCACTGGATTTGTCAACGAATTGCTGAAAGGCAGATCTGCATGAAATTGATAGTAGTCCTTTGTCCAAATGAAATGAAGACACGGTCACTTTTTTATGTCTTTCATACTGAAAATCCCCTATCTATAAATCAGATATCTCAAAACCAAAATTTCTTACTAATGACATCTTATAAAGCCTCCTTATCATCACTGGGGGTTCAAATGAGTGAAGAGATGACTGCCAGCCCTGTTTGATGAAGTATTTTCTTGAATTATCAGCTATCAAGGATATCCTTGGTACTCGAAACCCTCCCAACTGGCTTGTCACCTTTTAAAATCTCACAATCCATCTCTCCAAAAACTAAACAAACAAAATCCTTCCTTGATCTTTGCAAATAGCCAGGGTAGGTTGATAGGTTGATGTAAGGCTTTAACATTTTTGTTGTTGTTGTTAGCTCACTTAGATACTATTAGACACCATAAAAGATCAGCAAGTGTGTTATAGACACAGAGCTCAGCAGGAAGAGGAAGAGATTCCTTTAATCCAAGGCATTAAAACCCCCAACATTTATCACATTATGTTCCACAAATATGAAAAAAAAATGGACCTGACAAATCATTTCCAATTCTTTTTCTTCTTTCCAATTCTCTTTGAGCATAAGTCATTTAGAACTTAAGCAAAAGAAAGGCACATATATTAAGATATATATACATGTATCACTTGTTTGATCAACTTCTATATAATATAAATAATTATATAGAAGAATATAACAAGAATAACAAGTTCATCACTGTTTTTACTTACTTCTACTTTGTATTATAAATGTATACAATCTCTGTACTAAGTTACCAAAAGCACATGAGTTGTTTTTAAGTTATTAAACTTCACAAACAATAAATTTCCTTTGCAGGCTTTTCAAAGTAAGATATTACATACAGCAAGTGTGCTAATTGAAGGTGAATTCTTCAGATAGTACAAATCAGCCTAGTTCTATGGATCTCAGTACAAGATACCAGATAATAGATTACAATTACTGTTTGTCAGATGACAGTTATACCAAACCCTAAGGGTCTGAGTACTTAGATAGAGCAATTAATCCCAACAACCTACTTTTTATCAATATGGTTCTTTTATCAATTTTACAAACAACAGAATAGAACAGGCTTGCTAAGGCTAATTGAGATGAATAAGACAATCAAATAGAGACTATATCTAATGAAATGATATCATTATAAGATTTTCAGTCCTAAAACAAGATAATGAGCTAAGATATTCTTAATTTTTGAATATTACTGTTCTTGTAAGGTTTGGGTTTGTTTTGTTTTGTTTTTTCACAATATTTCTTTAGTGCTTCCCTTCAAAACATACTTCTTTCCTTGTTGATATGACTGTATTAAGCATCAGCAATCCTACTGGTGACCTTTTCTGCTGGTAAGTGCTAGAACCCTGTTGAAGTTCACTTAATTGATTGTAGCTTAATTCCCCACTGCTGATGATTTCAGTGGGAGCAATTCTTTAATGGGGTATGGCAATAGAGACCCAGGAAGGAGATGTTCGTGGCAGACAGGCTAATAAAGGAACTTTATACTGAATTTTTTGTCGGAATGTTTTTGTGCTTTATTTTTTTGTTTATTTTATAGCAATGAAGGGCAGCATTCACAAAGCTAATAGGTATAGCACTATGAACATCAGCCTGTTCACAGAAATTTACTTCTCTAAGGTCTTTTCCACCTCACTGTTACTGATTTATTTTTTTTTGCTTCCATTGTGCATACCATATGATTTTTAACATTCAGTCACAGTTGAGGTCAAACCCTGAGAACTGCAATTCAGTTGAAGTAATGATTCTGTAGTCACTCAGTATTAATCTTGGAGCCTTCTGTGACTAAAAGAAACTTGCTCTCTCTGAACGAAATAAACTTCTTAGACCTCCTCTTAAGGTAGAAATGTTTGAATTTTTAATAACCATCACAGAACTTTACAGAATTTCTATCAGGTACTTTCAGATATGAATAAATAAATAAAGACCAGTTATTGTTTGTTTGTTTGTTTACCAGTGTACACTATTTTCAAAAGAGAGACACATGATTAGTTTTTCAGTGAAGTAAAAATATCTGTGATGGAAACAAATTGATCAGGCTAATAAAGGAATGTAAAATCAGCATCATTAAAGAAACAAGGGTTATTGATTCAGTTAAGCATTATTTGAAGGATTTTGTGCTTTGACTTAGAATTAAAGTATGTCACATATAAAAATGTGACCTACTGAAAAGCTTATAAAAAGACTTGAATACCTAGAGAAACCTATCTGTAGGTAGATAACTGTGTATTACAATCCAGTATAGCATACACATTGGTGTAATAAAGGAAATAGAGCACATTGCATAAATCTGCCAACAGCAGCATACTCTGCACTCATTTGCATTTTTCTATGATTCATAGAGGAAGTTAGCACGTATGCCTACCATTTCATTTACAACTTACACTGAAAAGCAACCCAAACCATGCTAAGGATAGAAACAACCTTGTAACAAGACAGCTTGCTATTTCTAGTAGTAGGAAGCCTGGGACTAGAGGGGCCCAGACAATTAACAGATCCAGTTCATCTGTGACCAGTTAACAATTAATGGAAACTACGTGGCTTCTGCTATAAATGGCAAGAGAATAACAGAAAAAGATGCTCTTGAAAAGCAGTGAAAAACAGGAAGGAGGAAAAAAAAAATAAAAAGAGGAAGGGTCTGGGGGATTAAACTTAGTAGCCAGTGTTCCTGTGAAAGCACTAGAGCACTCAAAAAGATTGTGTATAAGCAAATAGCATGATTTTTAGGACGTATGTTTTGAATGCTTTTTCAGGAAGCAATATTAGCTATGTCAACTGTCACATTCCCTAATCATGTTATAATTTGAGGTGGCCTCAGTTTGCTGTGTCATAAACACTTTCGTAGAACAGAATCTTTTACCAGCTTTTAGAAGCAAGCACTGCTATTTGCAGCAAGAAGGAAAAAAAAGAAAAGAAAAAAAAAAAAAAGGAGAGAGAGAAAAGAAACAGACCACAGCAGCTCTGTAACCACAGTGTGCATTAGGTGTTACAGCACTGCCACCAAATTTGAAAAGGCCAAGTAGTATCTGCACAGGCTGGGATGCAATGCCAATGAATTCCTCTGCCAGCTGACATGTCCAATACGCTGCATTGGCACCTTCCTCTCCTGTGAGTCAGTATTCCAGGTTACAGCTAGCTCCATGTTTTCTAGGATTCTGGAACAGCTTACTTTTTTCTTTTTTCTTTTTTTTTTTTTTCTCCCCAGAGCAGCAGGACCTGGAATTTGTCTATGGAGTCCCTTAGAAAAGACATAGACCTGGTCAGCTACTCACCACAAACATTTCCCAGTAAGCTTAATCTTCGTTTTCACTTGATACTCTCTTCTTGTCCCCAGCTCCACCTCCCTCACCCTCCACCCCCGGGCTTTTTACTATTTCTGGCACCCTTCTCTTTTCTCTGAATACATTCTTTACTGCAGAAGAAGAAGACAGGTACTTTCTAGCTGAAGTGCTGCAAGTGTACTAGGGATTCTAATACCTAGGTCTTGCTGGCTTGGGGCCATCTGGCCTTAGAAGAACAACCTTTTCCTTTCTAATCCATCTTCCCTAGAAGACTCACATTCACCACAGGTCTCCTAGTTAGCATGAATCAACATGTACACCACAATCAGCAAATATTGCACTATTTTTTCCTCCTGTTCCAGGAAAGTATTAAACCCCTGTGGCCCCAACGCTCTATATAGATGAAAATTTGGCAACACTGTCCAAAGTGGCCCTTCTGTCTGTCTCCTGTGCTCATTGAAGGTATCCCAAAATATTATCTGATTATATTAATTTGTTATATTAAAGATAAAGGAAGACTCTATAAATAAAGTCTGATACACATCTATGATATGGTCTGTACACACTTTTTCTTGGTCTGTAAGTTGCTTTCCATTTCCCTCTTCTAAATAATACACAATTGTGTGGCAGCACGTAAGGCAGTTCCACCACCTACACTGTGTGACAAATTCTAAGTTTGGATGTAGTTTCAGAGGAGACAGGTGGAAAAAAGAAGGTGAGAAAACACTTTCAAAAAATATTTCTAGGGGAACTATTAACCATCTTTTACAAGTGCTTAAAGAAGATAAGTATCAAAGATCATCATTCCATATTAAATCTCTGCACTGAACTCATCTACAATCTCTACAAGGAAAACTGCCATTGCTTTCACCTCCAAGCAAAGCTGCTGTGAACCTTCACACAGGTACTTTTTTTGATGAGGGAAGTTGAAATCCAGATGGGTCCAGCCATACAGAGGGGTATGTGACACAAACTCAGGCAGGAAGATGGGCTGACTCTTCAATGCTCACTTTCAGAGTCCCTGAGGAAGACCATGGGTTAGATTCTTCCATATGTTCTTTCACTGGTTCAGACCCTGTTTAAATCTCCCCTCAAGCTGAGATGGCAGAGCAAGACTGCAAAAACAAGATCTAATCCAACATCAAGTCACTTTAGTCTAGTTCTTCTAATGCAGTAAAGGGAAGAGGCTACATGGACATAAGGCAACTGTTTACCAGTTATATTACTTACAAGTATTTATTGGAAAAAAATATTTCATGACAGTACTAACCAATACTTCATGACAGTACTAACCAAAATGACTCAGCCATTTCAAATGCTGTATTCCAGCTCAATGTCTTTACTTTGTTGTTTTTTGCTCTTTTTATGAAAACCAGCCTTTTTGACTGAGCTCTGCATAAGTTCATTTATCTAGTAATCATTTGGTCTCCAATACACTGCAGTGTTCCGCACTGCAGTGTTCCGCACTGCAGTGCGGAACAAAAGAAAATAAATTGAATGAACCTGTAGAAAGATGAACCCTCCATAAGATGAAAGATGAACCCTCGATAAGTAGTATCATATTTTTTTACATTAATCCCAGAACTACCAAAACAATACAAATATTTCCATATGGTTTCCAAATAAATCTCCTATATCTTGTATACTATAAATTGTTCCCTCAGGAGATACAAGCTAAATAAGGTTAGTCATCTATTCCAGCTCTCCTGGGGACACCAGGCCTGATTTTCCACTTGGGTGCACAAGCTTTGTGCTTAGGCAGCTCCACTCAAGTTAGCATCTCCCAGAAAATAAGTCATGGGGTTGGCGTGAGAACAGAGAATCAAATCTACCATCTTTCACCAACAACCTGTAGCTGTAACCAGATTTTTCTCCTTCTGACATGTTCAAATTACGTAAATTAAGATTAAGTAAGCAAGCTCTGTCAATTGCCAGTCGGCTTGTAGATGGTGCCTCTTGCATACTGGCATAGGCTCCCGGGGCTGTGGCTCAAAGTCCCTTCATAGACTGTTTCTCATAACCCATCTGCACCAGGATAGTGGGATGCAAAGCCTAAAAAAAAAAAAAAAAAAAAAAGCTTTCTGGTTGTGATTTCAGGCTTTCTTACATATTCTGTGTGACTGTTTGTGAAGTTTGTTTTTGAATGATGAATATTTCACCAGTTTCTTAATGTTTTAGCACAGAAATGATGAATGTAAACAAGAAACTCTTACAAATCTTTGGCTTGAGTAGCATAAAACATTATCTCGTACCCAGTCTCCCCACAGACAACAGTTTCTGCTTTAAATAGTCTAACTACAACTCCCTGAGTATAATAATATCAGAGGAAAAAACATTATAAAAGTACTGAATACTCAGACTTGCAGGATGACTAGAAAAACTAAGTATCAGTTCTTTGCAGTCACACTACTTGTTATAATTCATTATAATAATGGATCATTTAAAGATATATTCCTGTAACTCAGGGAAAAGTTTCATAATAGAACTGAAAGTCCCTTTGCAGCTCCTGATGTGTAGGAGGTGAGGTTCAGCAACCTTATGTGTAATCTGATTGTTTTACTCAACAAAACATGAGCATCCATAGAGATCTGCACGTAGGATTAATATGTCTTCCTGACTTTCTGCTTGCTTTTTTTTTTTTTTTCCTGAAATCACCAGAAATACTTCAGGAAGGGGAAACTAATTTGGCTTGATTTCAAACTCAAAGTTTTTTTTTGTTTTGTTTTGATTTGTTGTTTTTTTTTCTCCCAGAAGAACAAGATTTAAAATAAGTGCTGGGGAAATGGTTCTTTGCAAATCTGAGCATGAATACAGATTGTGGCTTTGAATTTCCTGATCAGGATGGAAACAGAAACATGGACCCTTCAGATCTAAACCCTAAAATTAACTCAGAGAGCACCATTCAAAAGCACTTCCTCAAGTCAGCAGGGGAGAAAGGCAATGAAAAGCTTGATGAGAGTTTGGTGAATGAAGAGGAAATAAGGGAGGGATGTGGGGAAATGACAGTGGACCCTCAACCCCATACAAACTCTTTTTTTTAATTCTCCTTCTTATGCATACATTGTAATTATTAGCATGACCAATTTTAAAAGAAGGATTTGGTTAGCTCAAATGTGGACATATCTTTTGCATAACTGTTTAGACTCTTTAGGCTCGTGCATTGGAGAACAAGCCATAAGCATGCTCAGGTTTTGATTGAAATATAATTGTACAGGCAATGGTGATAACAGTAGTACTTCAGTCAGCTCTATAAATGACACCTATCACTACAGGACTCTATTGGAGACATTACACTTCTTTCAACACAAAGAATGTTTCTATTTACAAATTATTTATGAATATTTTTGTTACTTAAATTGTCTGGGGTTAGGCCTATTGTGAATAAATTGTAAGGTCAAAGGGCAAGTTGTTTATGTTGGTGAAGAGACAGGATTATTACACTGAGAAATGGTGAGCACATCCTGTTATTGCTGTTACCAGTAAAAACATTGCATGAAAAGAACTAGACAGACTAGTTGCTTGAGTTCTCAAAAGGTTTTATTTTTAGCCTGATGACAAAAATGTCTGTGTTTGCACAGGAAACCATAAGATTGATACAAGGGAGTGGAAATAAAGTTCTTCATGTCATTTTCAGTGATACATTAAAGACTTGATCCCCTGAGTGTCAGAGAAATGTATAGTGAACCTTAGAAGATGACTTTTTTGCCAGCCCCCCACCATTCCCTACTTCTCTGGTCATGGAAGCTCCTGCATACAAATCAATTCCTTGTGCAAGTTAGAGAATTTTCAGAACCATTCTTAGCTGTGCCAGCAAATAATGATGCTACAGGAAAACAGCTCACATAGCCAGAATAGCCTGTCCTTCCCCCAAGGCATTTCAAGTTGGCCCTCTGGGAATGGAGGCAGAAAGCGGATAGGTGTCTTGCTGTTCCCCAGTGGAGTCTTTTGCTGTTGCTGTAAATTACTTTAAGCTCTCTTTGCTACAGTGGTGCAGAAGGTACTTATTTGGGGTTAAGAACATGGATCAAAATGTAATCATCCTGGACCAAATCATCAATACTCACTTTCCATGGACCTCAGTAAAGTTTCCAGACATATTAGGGCCAGCTTCCAACTACTAACAACAGTTCTAACTTCTAAATTATTTTTGCCCAAGCTAGACTAACATTTGAAAACATGCTGTACTAAGAACAATAGTTAAAGTCCTGCCTATGCTGGCATCAACAGTAGTTTTGCTATTAATGTAGTACCAGCAAAGCCAATAATTCACTGAGTGCAGTTAAAATAAAATATCTCGTTTAATTTCATTTATTGAAATGAACATTATGCTTCAGTTCTGTCTGTTCAGAGAATGTTCCTTGTTGTTAATTAACTTACTTATTAGTGTTTCAGAAATGCCCTAAGGTTCCAGTCGGGATCAATGCCCAGTTTTGTTGTAAGGTAGATGAAATGAAGTGGAAAGGGCTGTTTTGAAAGAGCTTACTTACCAGGGCTTGCTTCTACACCCCAAATCTCTTTAAGATCATAAATCAGAGTACAGGATCAAGACTGTACTTTGAGAAGAGTTACTCACTTCAGGTGTATTTCCAGTGAAGGAACTAGAATGTTCTAGTTTGCACAGAACTGAATGCTGGAGATTTCTGAATTCCTTTAGCAATATCTTCCGTAACATGATGGTTACTTAACTGAAAGCTGACCTGCAGTTTTCAATTAATTTAGTACTTAGGGACTTTCTGTAGTTGTCATCTAGATTTTTTTTTTTTTTAATGTAAAATAGTGCAACTTGGTCATTAACTACAGCTGTGACTGTTTCTTGTGCATGTTTATTGTCTTTAGAAGGGGAACACAATTCACCCTGAGTGAAAAGGCCCCATTTGCTTTACAAGAGTCACGTTATTGTAGAAATGCTGATGCTGAGGGAGGAGAGATTTCCTTCAGCCTGAAATATTTCACCTGACTAGAATTTTGAGTGTTCAAAAGGGACAGATACAGATCCTTACTCAAGCTGCCAGAAGTACAAAGGAAGTATACAGAGTCTGGAAGTTGTGGAAAGGCAGCTCAGAACCATTCTCCTTAAGTGCTGAAAGGGTTTTACAGTGACTATGTACAGCCTTGTCCATTAAGTAGCCAAAAAAGCTTGCACATGAATTTACATGAACATTTACAGAAAATACAGGAACAGTCTTCAGTGAGGCACTTCCATCCTGCTTTTTTGCTCTGCAGTTCTGTGAGTTCACAGGAGGCAGGCATAAATGACACGTACAATATATGTTCCACTGTGTTGGAACAAACTTTCTTAAGAAGCCATGATAAATCTTCAAAAAATCCCAAATGAACAGATTACCAGCCTTCTTTTCCAAGCCTTACCAAGTCCTAGCTGAAGCAGGGTTGCAACAGAGGGACACCTGAGTACATGAGATTTGGCCCTTTAGTTGGTTCATCAGTGCCCTAGAAAGACAAGAAAGGAAGGAGATAAAAGTATAAGAGATTTGTTATTTAATAACATCTGCTCTTGCTCAAGTCTACAAACAATCTTGTTCACACTAAAAGTGAGGAAGGGGAGGTATTAAGCCTTTCTTCAGAGCTCAAGAAAAGACGGCCAACAATAAGATCAGATTATTTGTTTTCTTATAGCCATACTTTTCTGTTTGTCAAAAAGGAACCTTAAATTCAAACTTAATTTCCAAGTTATGCCATTTGATGTTTCATGGTGATGTTTCAGGACAATTGAGTGATCAGATCATGGACTGTGTAAGAAAGCAAGTCATGAGGGACTTCTGGGGACAACATCACTAGGTCCCAGCAACATAACACCCTGCAAAGGATGTAGAATTCCCTTTTTTTTTTTTCTTTTCCATTGGATAGCTACTGGAATATTTTCCTCTGTCTCTCTTAGTTATGTGGTGTCTGTATTGCAGCTAATTCACAGTTATGTGAAGATTCTGGTAGATAGCTTGTAAAGTTAGGAAAATCTTCCACCTCAGTTATTGTGTGTGTGGTTTTTGTTGTTGTTGTTTGTTTGTTGGTTGGTTGGTTGGTTTTTGTTTTTTTCACCTTGCTTAGACAGGTCATTCTGTCATAAGAATTACTTCCATAAGACACATAAGTTTTCTCTGGTTTAAACTTAGAATGCATATTGATCAAAGATAGATATCAATGCCAATAATAATAATAATAATCATAAATTTCAAATTCCAGATACAGAGCATAGTCCTATCTTGAATAAGCTCTATTTGTTGTATTCCTATAAAAAACATGGAGGTCTTTTTTCACCAGGGCTTTAATACAGTGCCTATACATTGCTATGCCGATATCACCTCCTGGAATTCAACTGTTTTGATTTGACTTTTCTCTATGCCCAGAGAACAGTGTGGAAATATCACAGAGATAGATACAACAACAAGGTATGAAGAGGAGGCACAATAAAGAGGAATGAAAAAGCAGAGTGATGAAAGACAAGGTGCTAGTACAGAACTGCAAAGTGCCTTGAAAACACATCTGCAGAGACATAAGAAGCCACATGATAAGATAAAGTGAACAATGTAGGGTAAAGAAATAATAGTAATTAAAGAAGCTGAGATAGAAAGAGGATAATTTTGAAAATTAATTAAGTATCGTAGGGGTTAGGCTGTAGGAGGGTGGAAAAAAAAAAGAGGTAAATAGCAGCTGCGGAAAGGGCTGGGAGTAGTGATGATTAGGCAGGCAATGCCTGCTTTTTCATTTTGTGCCAGGCTCTATAAATCTTCCCTGTTACCCTGAACCTAAAGGTGTGGAAGTTTGAGTATAAATTCAGAAGTTTGGTTACTTTTCCAGATCTTACCTAAATCATATAAACCTCCTTATATATAGTATAACTTAGCCAGAAATAACTTAAGAACTCACTTTTTGTCAAGCTACTTAGTGCAGCTGACTGGATTATTCATCCTCAATAATACTCACAGCATATACATCTTTTCTTTTCTGTTTGAGAATCATTTATGAATAAGCTTTGAGACTTTTCTCCAAAACGTGAAATGCCTCTTGATCCTGTTGATTATTCTGAACATTTACATTTTTTATATATATATTTTTTTAAATCATAGAATATCCCGAGTTGGAAGGGACCTGCAAGGATTATTGAGTCCAACTCCTGGCACCACATAGATCTACCTAAAAATTCAGACCATATGACTAAGTGCACAGTCCAAACACTTCTTAAACTCCAACAGACTTGGTGCCATCACTACATCCATGGGGAGCCTGTTCCAGTGCACGACCACCCTCTCGGTGAAGAACCTCTTCCTGATATCCAGCCTGAACATCCCCCATCACAGCTTGACACCATTCCTGCGGGTCCTATCACTGGGTTATAAATAGAATAGATCAGCACCTGCCCCTGCACTCCCCCTCATGAGGAACCTGTAGGCCATGATGAGGTCTCCCCTCAGCCTCCTCTTTTCCAGGCTGAACAGACAAAGAAACCTCAGCTGCTCCTTGTACATCCTCCCCTCTAGGCCCTTCACCATCTTTGTAGCCCTTCTCTAGACACTCTCCAGTAGTTTCACATCCTTTTTTTACTGTGGTGTTTAGAACTGCACACAGCACTCAAGGTGAGGCTGCACCAGCACAGAGAAGAGCAGGACAATCTCTTCCCTCAACCGACTAGCATGAGTATTGTCTGAAATTAGTGTTCTCTACATTAGTTAAGTAGACTCTAATTTTCTCAGCATCATCAAATGTGGACTAGTTTGACTATGAGCAGAGCATAAGGAAGTATGTAGATATACAGTCTCAGCCTTTCAGCTGCTCTCTCATCTCAGTTGTCTTTCCTCTTTTCTTTCATAGTCTGTACAGTAAATATTGCTAGTGTGATACCTGCCTGAGTCTTCAGAAACCTGAAGCAGTGGTTCTGTGATAGCACTCTTTTTTTTCAGGAGGATTTCACTCAGTTGTTTAAAACATCAACAGTAAGTTTCTTTCTACACTGTTCAAAGCATGTCTTGGAAGGAGAGGATGTATCTGAACATGCAGGTCCACATAAACTTCTCTGAGTGTTTGTTCATTTTGGTATGCTTTTGATAACACATGGAAGGGGTGAAGAGTGCAGATGTTCTCATTTTCCTAAAAGGAGGGTTCAGCTTTCAAAGGTTTGGGAAATGCCAACTTGGGGGGTTCAGATACTGTGCAGTTTAACTATTCCCTGCCTGCTATTTGGAGAATGTCATTGGTTAGCTAAGTCACAGGATATTCTTCCAGCTCTCTAATTGGGTTAGTGTATCCTATTAAACAGAGGAATAATGAATGCTCTTGTTTGTCAAGGAATAGCCTCGTTCGCATGCAAATACGAGTATTCACACAAATCAGCCATTCCTCCCACCTCCTAGAGAACAAAAACCTTTCTGTCTGAAACCACAGGAGCAGCAGATAACAAGGAGCCTTGATATGGATAGATCAGACAGACATTTAAAATTCCTGCAAATGAATACTGTTGTGCAATGTTCACCCAGTCCTGTCTTCTTCTGCATCATGGAAAAGATAACAAAAAGTTAAAATAGGATGTAAAGAAATGAGGAGTATGAAATAGTTCTGCTTTCCAAAATAGTTCATCTATTCTGTTGTAGTGCTTTTCAGATGAAAGACCTTTATGAAAGACAAATAATTATAAAAAAAAATAAATGTGAAAACACTTTTGGAGTTTCTCTGTTTGTTCAAACTGGACGTAGCTCAAACCCAAACAGCAGGTCCAATAAGCTTGAGACAATTCATAATTTCAGATGCCTGAAAATCAAGATACACAGTATCTAAGCAGACGAGAAATAAAACTTGCCATTTGAAGATTTACCAGAAATTCTTCAGTGATTCTCCAAGACTACTCAAAGAATGAGTTATGTCCTCATCTGGCTATAAAAATAGCTGTTTAGCCATAAAGTATTATACAAAAGTAAGTGAAAAGAAAAGAGCTTTACAAAGAGTGACAGCTCCAAGGGTAACTTGGCTCCCTTTCCTCACTGTGTTTTTATAGCTGTAGGAACTCCTTATTACTTTTTCTCAAGCTGTCATCAGAGCAACAGAAACCGCTGTTATTTTGGTTTCTCTTCTCTTTAGATGGAAAGAAAAGGATATAATAAAGGCAGGTCATGAGCAATAGGTTGTAATCTATCCACAAAATGACTCCACCTTGCCATTTATTCCCTTGTATTGTGGTGGAACAGACTCCCAGTAAACATGTCTGCTTCATGTTGATCATCATTGATAGTAGCATCCCTAATAGTGGCTCCATCTTGACAGAAAAATGGTAAGTGCCATTGTGCTCTGATGTTTTTGTCTCTTTCTACAGCCACTGAAAAACAGAGCTGTTAATTTATCTGATGAAAGACATGATGGTGAATGTTATGTACAACCCAGATGTTTCCCCACCGATTTCATAAATAGGAGCACATAATTGTGATGATTGGGAACCCATTAATTCAAACTACTTGTAAGCAAAAGAAAAAGCGGACCTCAGCTTACACTTTCACTGTGACAAGCATCTTTGCATGAGATGTCTATCTTTTTGCTCACTGTTTATAAACCTAACCAGTCAAATAATTTCTTCAGTTCTTCTCCATCTGTTTTCTCACAACAGTGTTAATGTTCACTTAAATAAGCATAGCAGCATTAACCTTTTGAACTTCTTGTCTCTCGACTCTGCTTAGATCAGATTTGTGGTCTAGAAAATTGTCTCTTCCCTCAACTTTGACAGATTTTCTTATTATCCCCTTCTGACCTGCAGAGAATTGCACTGGCTCAATTCCTGAGGCACCTACAAGTTTCAGATGGACTCAGCCTCCCTATCTGATTGCCTGTCACAGGAAGCATCAATGGTATGCTTTTTATTTTGGTTTATTCCCTTCCTCTCTATAGATATAATGAATTCTCTTGCACTTTTGTGCTCTTCTTTTCAGCAGGCCTTGCATATCACATACTCATCTTCAACACAAAAAGTATGTCAGAAAATTTGTGTCTCAGAAAAAAAAAAAAAAAAAAAGACAAAAAAAGACAACATACATAATAAGTGCATCAATAAGTGCTTTATACAGTTCGATATTCCAGGTATCGTCCACAGTAAATTGTATATAAGTTGCATAAGCTGTTATCATCGTGATTTAATCTTTCTACTTGCATAAATACTATTAGTTCTGATAACTATATAAATTAGGCTTAGAGCAAACTGTCAATGAAGATGGATACTCTTCATGCATGAAAACTGTGGGAAGGAATTACGACTCTATTTAGAGCAAAACTGGTGCTTTGGAAAGTGTCATTAAACACTGAGTTTTCTATGTAGCTCCCAAGCATAAGCATGTTAACAAACTAGTTTGGATAAAAAGTTATATTCATTGTTGAATCCCCAGTTACTGCCCATATATTTTTGTACTCCTATAGCAAATACGACTTAGGTTAGCCACTTTTCAATGACAGAGGTTGATTAGGGCCACAGAGGTGATCAGAGGGATGGAGCACCTGTCCTATGAAGAAAGGCGGAGAGAGCTGAGGCTATTCAGTGTAAAGAGAAGGCTCTGAGGTGACCTCATTGCAGCCTTTCACTACTTAAAGGGAGCCTATAAAAAAGATGGAGAGTAACATTTTGCTCAGTCAGATAATGACAGGACAAGGGGAAATGGTTTTAAACTAAAAGAAGGGAGATTTAGATTGGACGTTAGGAAGAAATTCTTTACTCAGTGTGGTGAAGCACAGGCACAGGTTGCCCAGAGAAGCTGTGGATGCCCCATCCCTGGAGGTGTTCAAGGTCAGGTTGGATGAGGCCCTGGCCAACCTGATCTAGTGGGTGGCATCCTGGACAATGGCAGGGGGATTGGAACTAAATGATCTTTAAGGTCCCTTCCAACCTGAGCCATTCTATGACTCTACGATTCTATTTCTCCTCTCTCCTCCTCAACTGGCAGCTGAACTAGTTTAAGTTACATCACATTAGCTACAAGAGCTAACACAAAGAAGTCAGCCTGCAGTAGATTGAGATGAACTCCAAACTCTACATCAAGAAAGAGTTATTTAGATAGGCTGGGTTTTGCAGGTTGAGTTACGCTCAGGCTGAAATGGAAATACACTTATAAAGCTATGGGCAAACAGCTAGGGAGAGTGTTTTGAGAGGATTATAATTGGAAAGAATGCTTAGAGTATGGAACAAGAAAGCTGCTGCCTGCTTGATTTTGATCCTATTTGGTAAACAGACCTTTGGTATACTTTAACAAAAGATGTGAGGCCTCAAAGGGTAAATCTATGCGTGCAGGGGCTTAGGATGCTGAGGTCACAGCCAGCTGTCCCATGTTAAGTTTTCAGTGTCATGGGTGGATATGGAGGCTGGTGACAGCTTCCCAGTGCTTTGGGACCCATGGAGGAGCCACTGGTGCTGGCCCTACCCCTTCCTTGAAAATGCTGGTCCAAGTAGCAGCAGATCTTCAGGTACCTCATCCATTGTGGTGGTGAGCATGCAAGTACCTAACACTTGATTTCTAGCTATCTTCTGTTTGTGCTAGCTGGTACATAACTGTTTTCCAGTTTCATTTCTTATACCCTTCTTGCAGAATCTCTCTGCATTTGTCTTAAGATTTCTGAACAAGCCAAACCAAGTGAGAGGCCATAAGGAAGACAAGGAGCAGAGAATGAACAGTGCCATGACTTCACTGTTAACCCAGTATTTGCAAAATTTCATGCAACAGAGTGGCAGGGTTGACACACTGCAGGAGCACCAGCCTCAACACTTTCAACTCCCTGCTCAAACATCAGCACTTACAGACCCATGGCATTTCATGTGGCCCAAGAAGGCCTGTTGTAGGCCATGCTGATTTAATACCACTTGCACAGACCAGCAACACAAATGCTGCAATTTAGCCCTTAGAGTGCAGAGTACAACTCTCCCCTATTATGCATAGCTGTTAAGATTCAAGTCAGTAAGCGATTCCTCAGGGAGAAGCAAGACAGCTTGCTGACTGCCATACAACTTTCTGTTGGAGCAACTGACAGGAAAAATCAGACACCAGTCAACTGAGGCACTGATCCAAAGCCCCTTTAAACACCTTGGTGACTCTTGAAAATAAGATGTAGGAGCTTTTCAAGAGATTACCCTTAATCTGTCACAGCATGCAAAACAACTTAATACATTTACCATTTTCTTTTCAGCTAGAGAATTCAAATCCCTCTCTGACAAATCAACTAGTAAGTCAAATTTCTCCTACTTAACAAGTACATATCCTAAAATTGCAAAAGGTGGGTCCATTTGTCACTGAATTGTCCTGAACACACCAGGCCTCCTACCAGTTAGAACTTTGCTATTGAATCAAATGGCCATAGTACTGGGAGACCACTTCTCTGTGTGCCTTTGAAATCTTGTTTTATGCTATCATGTTTGATCTAGTCACTTCACAGGCACCAGTTCAGGTCAACAGACATAAGCTTTCTTGTTAACCTGGACCTATGCACCACAAATTACTTTTATCTACCTAGCACCTTCTCTTCCCACATTATGTTAAATGCTGATCTCAGAAAAGCAAATAAGCTGTCTTTTCCCTTTTTCATAATGACTGTCAGCTTGCACTTTAACCAACAACTCAAGCCTCTGTCTGGCTTGTAAGAATCCTTGAGATACAGTGAAATAAAAATCTGTTTTGTCTTTCATTTTATATCCTGTTTCCCAGAAACTATGAATATTTGCTTTTCAGCCATATCATTTGAGTATTAAGGTATTTCCTTCATCATCCTCAAAAGCTGATTATTCTAATACAGCTCAGGAAAAGCAGTATTTGGCTTCTTTCAGGTCAGAAATACATGGAGTTTTATTTTTAAAAATTCTGTTAGATCATTCAGCATTAGATATATTCAAACTAAAGTCACCTTAATACTAAGAATCAAATTCTCGGATATCAAATGTTCTGGCTAGTGGCTGTTAAAGAGCAATAGTTGCTTCCAAGTAAGTGCATCTTTCATAGAATCATAGAATGGCTTGGGTTGGAAGGGACCTTTAAAGATCATTTAGTTCCAACCCCTCTGCCATGGGCAGGGATGCCACCCACTAGATCAGGTTGTCCAGGGCCTCATCCAACCTAACCCATCCACAGCTTCTCTGGGCAACCTGTTCCTCTGCCTCCCCACCCTTTGAGTAAATAATTTTCTCCTAAATCTTAATCTAAATCTCCCCTCTTTTAGTTTAAAACCAATCCTCCTAGTTCTGTAACTATCTGCCCATGTTAAAAGTTGCCCTCCATCTGACTAAAAGGCCAACATGAGGTCAGCCCAGAGCGTTCTCTTCCTTACACTGAACAGCCTCAGCTCTCTCAGCCTTTCTCCATAGGAGAGGTACTCCAGCCCTCTGATCATCTTTGTGGCCCTCCTCTGGACTCACTAACAAGTCCACCTCTTTCTTGTGTTGGGGCACCCTGACCTGTATGCAGGACTCCAAGTGCAACCTCACAAGGGCAGAGCAGTGGGGGACAATCACCTCCCTCAGTCAGCTGGCCACTCTTCTGTTGATGCAGCCCAGGATGCAGTTGACCTTCTGGGCTGCAAGTGTGCACTGCTGGCTTGTGTCAAGCTTTTCAGCCACCAGAACCCCCAAGTCATTTTCTGTAGGGCTACTCTCAGTGAGTTCTTCTCCCAGGCTGTACAATACTCTGGGATTGCCCAGGTGCAGCACCTTGCACTTGTTGAATCTCATGAGGTTTCCATGGGCCCACTTCTCAAGGTTGTCCACGTCCCTTTGGATGGTATCCCTTCCTTCTGTTGTGTCAACCACACTGCCATGCAGCTTAGTGTCATCTGCAAACTTACTGTGCATTTGATCCCACTGTCTACACTGTTGATGAAGATATTAAACAGTATGGGTCCCAGGACAGACCCCTGAGGGACACCACTTGTCCTTGGCCTCCACCTGGATATAGAGCCATTGATCACCACTCTCTGGGTACAGCAGTCAAGATAATTCAATATTCATTGAATGGTCCAACCTTCAAATCCATGGTCTACCCTTCATATCTCTCGAATTTGGAGATCAGGACCTCCTGTGGGACTGTGTCAAAGACCTTACAGAAGTCCAGGCATATGACATCTGTCAGTCTTCTCTTGTCAACTGATGCAATCACTCCATCACAGAGAGCCACCAGATTGGTCAGGCATTATTTGCCCTTTGTGAAGCCATAATGGCTGTCTCAGATCACCTCCTTGTCTTGCATGTGCCTTAATGTAGTGTCAAGGAGCATCTTTTCCATGATCTTCCCAGGCACAGAGGCGAGGCTCATTGATCTGTAGTTCCCTGGGTCCTTCTATTCTTTCAAAAAAATAGTAGGGATGTTTCCCTTTTTTCCAGTCACCAGGGACATGGTTTTTCAAATATGATGGAGAGTGGCTTGGCAACTACATCTCAGTGGCCAGATATAATTTCAAAGTACTTGTTATCCAACTGAGCATGGAATTTTTAAATACCTTGTTCTATTATATCCATCCTATTACAACCATTCTTTCCGCAATTTCTTTGTAAAATTAGATTTCTGCTAGTTTTCTCTCCCTTAAAACAGTGAACCAGTGAACTACAGAAATCTCTATTGCCTCTCACATCATATTTTACTTTATTCATGTATTAGATACAGATTAGCATCTTGTCTTGGGGAAGCTTATGTTTAGTAGAATATGGCAGAGTTTCAGTTAAACAAAAAATGAATATATCCTTCATACTTTAAAATAGCAGGGAGTTAGTTTTAAGTGTTCATTCTCATAGGCACAATTCTCAAGCTTTTCTCTCTCTCTCTTTTTTTTTTTTTTTCCCAAGTGTGATTAGGCTAATGGTACTATTGTGATCAGTATTTTTTCAGTGTAATGAAACCTCACTGAACAAAATATCTTTTTTTCAGCCATATAAATCATTATTTGTGACCTACTAAAATGTGACAATACAAAACTTTTTTTTTTCCATTCTAACTGATCTCCATGGACTTAAAATTTTTATTTCAAGTTTAAGAACACAATCTTCAAAACAGAGAGGATTTAATTCTAGAAAACTTGGCACACCGTTATGTTTCCTACTTAAAAAAAAAAAAAAAAAAAAAAAAAAAAAAAAAAAAGAGGCCTGAAAGAAACCTAAAAGCTATGTAATTTCATCAGATAATCAGCTGGGCTCCCCTGGGTTTTCTGAGCAGCAATACTGTCTAAATGCAGATGCACTGTGCTTCAGTCCAGATGGACACAACAACCTGTGATGAAGCCACAGGAATTAGACAAAGCCATTATCTTCAGGACCACTACAAATGTGATAGGAATGTAAGGCTGTCTTGAAGTACACCAATGAAGTACAACACTGAAGCTTCTTAGAGAAATAATGGCTGGGTACAGCCATAGGCATTTCGATCCTGTGATTCTTTCAGTAGTGGATCAGATCTCTTGGGGGAGAACTGGTGCTAGGGGGACACCACTCTTCCTCATACAGCAGCCCCCTCCTTGGCTTGTTTCAACTTCTCCTTCATAGCAGCTGCTGCGGCTGCTCCATATGCAAGGTTTCTGTGCTACAGTGCAGGAAGGGAGGGAAGAGGGTGCTGGGGAGAGAGGAGTGGCATAACAGGACCACCCAGGTATTTTTCCAAGTGAGGAGTGAGGGGGAGAACAGTCTGTTTGCCCCAGGACCCAAAACAGCTCTTGGTGTGGGCTCTAATAGCACTGCTGGAACAACCAGACCTACAAACATGGGCAAATACAAAGGTTTATTTTTTTATTTTTTTTTATTTTTTCCCTTCTTTACTTATTTTCTCTTTTATTCCCTTCCCCTCTTTTTCCTTCTTTCTTTCTTTCCTTCATTTTTTTCATTTTCTTTTGCTTTGCTCTCATTTTCTTTTTTTTCTCTCAAGCTCTTTATTTCTCTTTCTCCCTCTCTTTCTCTCTTTCTTGCATTCTCTCTCTCTCTCACCCCCTCACCACACAACACGTCATTTCTTCAGAGAACACCACTCCATAATTTAATGGCAAAGCATCAAGGACTCTCAATAGCATCAAAAACAGTACTGTGGCTCCACCAGTTTGATTTAGAGATCCTCGCCATAGATAAGCTGCTATTTTTAAAGCATAGTTACATTGCAAAATAAGCCAGAGCATGCATTTATAATTTCATGTTTTTTGACAGGAATTGTCTGAAAACAGCCTTTTAACCATTGATGATAAACAGAAAGAAATAGATAATGATGAGGATGATTGAAGTAAACCACTTTTCTTTTTGCTTAAGGGAAGGTTGCATGCACAAACAGTTTCTTTAGAGTAATTTCAGTATAAACCCACATCCTCAGAGAAATATTCAAAAAATCAAATTGTTTAACATACTTGCTTGATCCTGGAGGGAACATTACCTTCATTTACTGGTAGGTTTAAAAATCTTATTTTCATGATCATAGTGGTACAAGGTAGGCACTAACCTATACATAAAGATACACCCATTTTGGTGGACATGTTTATGATAACATAAATTATTTCAGAAACAGAAAAAGAGTTTAGAGGGTAAAAAAGAAAACAAATCTAATAAGTACATTTTTAGTAGAAATTTCTCAATTTAAAATTTGTTTTATAGCAAAATATCTGGCCAAAATCTTTCATAAAATTTACAGAAAAAAAAAAAATCATTAAAATAAAGTCTTCTATGTTTTTTTTTTTGTTTTTTACAGAAAATGTGTCATAATGACATCCTTTAAAATATTTTTACCAAAGTTGTGAAAAAACTTGGAAATGCAGGCCAAAAATTAATTTTTACTACAGCAATGTAACTTATCCGAGATGTAAATTTAAAACAATCACAAAAAAACAATCAGTTTTACACAATATTATACAATATTCAGAATCAACAATAAAAATGAATAAATCCAGAGTTGTTTGTAACACTGTTCCATACCACTCCTAAAGTAGCAGAGGCATTTAAGTCTACTCTAGTTTAATGGGTAAAGGTTGCTTTGAGGTCCTTTCCATAACTGTGCGATACCTGCATGTGAATATGGAGCTTGGGCTGATGAAATACTAATCGGAAGTAAATAATTACATCCCCTTTCACATATACAATACTCCAATCAGTATATTCCTGAACAGGACTTCCTTTCTTCTTTTGCAGCAGCAGCACAATGCATGCTTCAAGATTCTGTATTTGATGAGTGCTTGCTGTAGGATACGACAGGATCCTGCTGTCATCATTTTTCAGAAAGCAGTGTGCCACAAACACATTTTCTGTGGATAGAGACAGGGCTCTTGGGGTGTTGTTGCTCACATGCATGTGGGTCCTGTTCTAATCTGAATTTGCAGGTGCCTGGCACATATGCAAGAGCACAAGAAATTTCTCCTGACTCCAGTAATTAAGGTACGATAGATATTATCCAAGGTAACCTCCTGCCTCTTTTCTGTGTATTAATCATCAGCTTTTTTTTTTTTCCCCTTGGCATAGCACTTCATACTTATCTATATTGGCTTTACTTTGCAAAATCTCTTTTCACAGTTTATCATGACCATCTCGAATTCTACTTCTGTCCTCTACAGAGTTTGCACATTTCTTAGTTTAGGTCAATATCAAATTTCCTCTTAAATTCAAATCCTTAACTAAACCATGAAACTGAGCCAAGTCCATTATAGAGAAGTTATTATTGTTTAACTAGATAAGATCCATTATTTGCAGATATGAAAGCATAAAAGAATGATTAGCATGACAGTTCAGGTCATCAAAGAGAAGTTAATGGTCATTGACCATGGTTGTTTGGAAGAATTATGTTTGTACCAATTAAAAAGTCAACAGCCACCAAGTAAGGAAAAGCATGAGGAAAGATGAAAGCCACTACAAAAAGATTGCTTCAACCCCTGAGGGGAAAAGAAAAAATGCAGGAAGAAAATGTAGTGAAATAATAGCAAGAAAATAGTAGAAGGAATTAGAGAAAAGACATCCTTAACTGCTGTGCCTCATGTGTTTCGAGTTGTTTCTATGGTCACAGAATAAGAAGGTCAAATCAGATCAAATAAAGCAGGATAGAACTGAACAGCACAATTAGGCCATAGTCAAAAAGTAATTACTTTTCCATCCAGTAGAGATTGCATGTTAGTTCTTGGAACTGTACATTATTATCTAAATAATAGATAGCAGCCAGCGAAGCAACTGGGAATGAATTGGGAAAAATCAGCTAAAAAGCCACTTAGCTAAATATTATAACATTACAATTTATATTAAAGCTAAGATAAACTTGAAAGTTGGACATTGGTGAGTTTTAACCTATTTATGCTCATTCATCAAGAGACTAGAGGAATAAAAGATGCAGAACAGAACTAAAACACGGTAGTACTGAAATAATTTTTAAACTACTGAACCAAAACAACATTCCCTTTGCTCTATACTCTTTGCATTTTAATTTTTTGATATTATGGTTATGATTAAGACATATAAACCATATCAACTATCCTGCCAATGGTATACATTAGATAACTTTAACTCTCTCTGGAGTCTCTTATTTTTACTTCAGCGTCCCTTATCTCAGTCATGCATTCTTCCTATTTTCTCCACAGGGCATGAGATGCACTTCACAATGCATACAATCTTCACATTTTTGTCAGTCATATATCTCTCTAAAGTAGCTTCCTAAATAAGTCATTTGTTTTACACTGCTGAAGTCGATTCTTGGCTGAACTAAATGGGATGGCTTTGTGGATGTTAGTAGGGCTTCCTAATTTATCTTTCACACAGGTAAGACTCTTTGTTTGAAAAGGTTTGCCTGTCCCCATTGATTCTCTTCACCTTTAGTAAAATATCTTCACTCAGCACGGCCAGAATCAGCTGCCAGCACCTAAAAATCATTAGAATTTCTCCACAAGTGATGCAAATAAAATCTAGTGTAGTCTAAGTCAGCCTCCCTAGTCAACAGCCATCTTTCCACAGAAGCCTAAATTACCCTGTGTTGTCTGCAATGCATCAGTGGCTACCAGATATGAAGAAAATGTAGTAAGTCATTCCCATGTCTGGAAGGAACTATGATCACACCACCTGAGTTATCATCATCCCAATCCAGACACATTTCTGTGCTTCACTATCACTACTTCAGAGAACCACTCCTAATCAAAAGTAATTCCTTCAGCTCCATCTGCCAGCCCTGGAATCCAGAGGGTTAAGGAAGCTGTAATTTATTTCTACCAAGTGAATAGAAAATTAGGATCTCTCACTTTCTCTCTTTCTCATGCATCCCTAAGAAAAAAAAATTATTTCACTGGAAATTATGATTTCATCAGTTGAACTGAAAATCAAGAAATAGACCACTTTAAATATTCACACCATCTTGATTAAAGCAGGTGTCTCCAAGCCCTATTATTGCAAAGTGATTGTCAGAATTTCCATTGTAAATCTCTTCCCTCCTTTTCAGTGGTTTTATACTTGAGCCTTGGCTATAAGAGCACATTCCAGCCTGGAATTTAGGCTGGCTGATTATTAAAAAGAGGAGAATTTTCCTTTACAAATGATATTAAAACAAAATCTAGAAGTAATATTTTTTTTTTTTTTTTCAGAAAGGGAGAAAGGCAGGGAATGTTTTTCTATATTACACATATTGACCCCAAACTAGCCACAATCTGGTAAAGAAAAGCAGAGCCGGAAAAATGTCGTGTTTCCCCAGATGACAAAGGAATACTCTAAGTTGGCAGCCCATTATCCTCCCTCATTCTGTTTCATTCTCAGTAACTCTTGGAATAGAAAAAAATATATATATTAAAAATTATATGGGACACAGAAGGATGAAGTTATTTTCTCTAATTACAGAAATCACAGGCCTCATTATCATATCATTCCTAGTCTTTACTGTGTTTGGTCTCTTGACGCATTGTGAAGTGCAGAAATACTTTTGCTCATTTTGTAGATGTGAAATAAACACAAGATTTTCACCTAATAAACTTTAGATGGAACATCAAGGTACCAGCCAGTTCTTTTCTCGTGCTCAGTGTTTAGGCTATGTTCACACTAATAAATTCAATTATCCCAAGAGATATACCAACAGACATACCTAGGCACTTAAAATCTACTGTAAACACTTCTAAGTGAGTATCACTGTCACAACAGCCTGTGACATGGTTTCAGCCTATGCCAATTAGTACCCTCCCAAGCAACTCTTGGGCATGGTTCAGGAATTAGCAGTGGCCAGAGATCATTCTTAGCAGGAGAGAAAGAGAGTTTAATAGTATTGGCATTAGTTGTTCCCTGTCAGCTGGCCAGAAAACAGTCCCAGACATGTTTAATTTACTACTACAGAAGATGCCAAAATGGTCAGAACCAGCTAGTGGAGTGTATGGAAGCCACATCTTTGTACTGAGTTATGCCAATGCTAGCAGAAGCCTTTCTCAGCATAATGTATAAGAATGCCCTCTCTAGCCTTCATACTCTGCAGTACTTCATCATGGCTCAGAGAGTGGTCATTTTTGTTCTCCTTTCCGTCTATATTAAGGTTATATACTCATCATCAGAATAGCAGCAGTTTTCAGTGCAACTCTGCTGAGAGAAAAAATCATTTCTATTGATACTTTCACGGAGTAAGAATATGACTGTTTAAAGGAATTGGCAATAATATGCAAACTGCTTTTTCCATGCATACTCTGTAACAACATTTCATAAGTATTTTATTCTTCTTTAGTAAAGAGTCAGTGTTACAGGTACATAAAATGAAAACATTTTCTCCTTAATATGCATTCAAAGTGAAAATCACTTTACTCACATAAAGCCTAATAATTGAATGTTATGTGGGGAAACTGAGAAAAGAAACGAAGTTTCCCATGAAGTGGCACTAAAGATATTGCACAATCCTGACACCAGCCACAGAAATGTCTAAGTCATCATCCTGCACTGGCTTGAATAAACTCTTCATTTTTTACATCTGCATGCAAAAACTGCAAACCTACTTGTGACTGAAATAAGAAAGAAGTTGTAAGTAGTGTAATGATCTATTGTTAAAAAAGCCATTGTTCACTTATTCATTTGAAAATTATTCTCAAGCACCATTTTTTGTTATTTAACTTGCATGTGATTAAATGGCATTGGTGACATTGACTTAAATATTGTCTCTGTTGAACCCTTTTTGAATGTCCAAAGCCACAGAAGAGGCTTCTGTTTCCTAAAATCCCAGACTCCAACTGAGGAATTCCCATCCTCTCACACATTAAAGAAATTGAGAGCTGGATTTTCTTATTTAATGCTGGGCACAACTCAAGGAAGGAAATTGTGTTTTAATTCTGGATTCTCTATACACCTTGGTTATATACCCTTCATTTTACATGATTAATCTTTAGAATTCCAACCTACAGTCCCATCAATACTGATGGGAGGCTTTTATCATTCTAAGGAGGCTGACTCAGAAACAGTTTCCAAAAGGAACAGAATGAAAGTGATGTCAAATTCAAGACCACAATCAGCTCCAGAAGACTGTCTTAAGACTTTTTTTTTTTTTTTCCCTTTCTAAGGAGATCTAAAATCTAAGTAGTACTAAAAGTGTCTTAATGTATAAAACACAGGTTTGTTTCAAACTGCAGCTTTGAAAGTAGGGGGCTGCAGATTCTATAATGTCACTGAATCCTTTTTATGATACTACTGTGGAAATGTTGAGGCAGCAATAACTCTCTATAGGAATACATCCTGGCAAGCAGCAAAGCAAAATGCTTGTAGTGATCCAACTGTGTGTTAATCACATGCTTAATTTGCTAAATTTGCATTTCATTTGTTTCTGTAGCTTGGCACAAATTTTATTGATAAGGGCTTTTTTTTTTTTTAATTGTTTTGTTTTGGTTTTGCTGGTTTTTTTTTCTATTGTCTTCCACAAGATTCTGCATTGATCAGTCTGCTTTCTGTCCACGACTCCATCATAATTAGTGACTGAGTATGTAGCTGAGTAAGAAAAGTTAATAATAGGGCATAGTCTTTTGTGAAGTGTCTTGTTGTGTAATTGTTGCTTTTCTGGGTTCATAGGTTGCATGCAATTTGCTTTGGTTTTGATCTTATTTTCTTGTGAAATTGTTTTAAGATAAGCCTCTCTCAGTGATTTTTTTTCAAGGTCTTTCTTCTTTGTTTGATTAATTTTCATCCTTTTGATTTCCTTATTTTCTTTTATCGGAAATGATTGGGGTGGGTACTCTAATATGGGGTCACGAGGAGAATCTAGCTCTCTTGCTCCCCCCAGCTGCTAAAGAAAAATAGCAACAGCAATGTCATAAACCCAGAAATGCGTCCATCATTTTTCTGCCCAGGCCACCTCACCAAAATAAAATGAATTGCTTTTTAAAAATCAAAATAAATAAATAAACAAAGAATAATTAAAAATATATGTATTGTTTCCTAGACACTAAGCAATAAAAATTTCCCTCCATAGCAATAACATTATCCCCATTGCTAATTCCATCAATCCATAGGAGAATCTAAAGATAAAGCAAGCATTTCTTAGCCTCTTGCAACTCACTGCAGCCAAGTATTAGTATATGCTCGGCTGGATCACAGTCAATCTAAAATGTAGTATGTTGTAAATCCCTTGGAGTAACAGAAGAACTGATAGATGAAATAGCTAGGATACAAATCAGCTAGGATTTTAGGCATCATAGACAACATCATGAAACATTCTTTAAAGAAAGTAGACAACTAGTCCTTGGTTATGAATATGGATTCCGCTAGAAGTTTGCATTTCTTATTACCCATTTTCTGGTTTAAAGGATCAGTACTGCGTTTTGCACTGCCTGAAAACTGCAGCTGCTTTTCAAAGATAGCTCCAAAGGACAGAGAACCATATAATGAATTATTCCTCGGGTATGGATAAAAACCACACTGGTTTTGATTGGGGTAGGGTCTTGGGCCAAACATTGAGCAGAAGGGGGGAAAGGAAATCCAAGTTGCAGTAGCAGACCTAGTGTCTCCAGGTCTCATAGAGACTTTGGATTTCTCTCTTTCTCTTTTATTTATCTATTTCTTTTTAATCTGCAGGAGCAATCATATACCCCTGAACTTTTTTTCAGACAAAGAGGTGTCATTTACATCCCTGATTCATTATGACTGAAGGAATCTTCTTTGGATAAATACAGGGTTTTACCTTTCAGTTGTTCCAGCTTTCTCTCGCAATTAGCTTCAGTACTTCACTCATTGACATTCCTTCTGACACTCATGTTTCACTAATGGATCAGCAAGTTCACTTTCCATAGGCTGAACTATATTCCCAACCAAACATTTTTTACACAGAGGAAACCTTCAGAACTCAACACTCACTACAGTGAGTGTTGAACAGAAGTCCCCACTCAAAGCCACGGCACCTCTTACCCAAGGGTGTGGAAAATGGGGAAACTATTTCCCTCAGAGAGGAAGGAACAGAAGAAGATGTTCATCTCTGCATGTATGGCATTCCTTTGTTCTCTGGTATGACATTTGCCTTCAGGAGATTTTCTCTGCTACAAGAAATCCTTCAAGGGGATCCTTCAAGAATGATCTCAAAGGAGAATTAAATACACTACAATGGTCTGACAGAGCCCTTGCAAGGGGATAGTGAACTGAGAAAAGTGAAGGAAGGAGTTCACTGATCCTGTCTTTTCCTGTCTTTCTGGGAAGTAGGTAAATGATTTGGGCTTTGTACTTTCCTTTAGAGAATATAATCCACTGTGAACCACCTAGGTTTTGCTTTGGAGGCTTGTGAAGGTTTCTAAGGCCACAGTATCTTTTCCAATAACATACTTTCCAAAGCAAGCATGGTTAGAAAATGGAAGTGTTCAGTGGGCAGAGCAGAACTTCCAAAGCTTTTTTTCATTTTCTCAGAGAGAAACATGAAACAAGAAATGTCTACTAAAAGTCATTGCAACAGCAACAGCAGGGTCTGGATTGTAAGGTGGTAAGGAACACAAACCATATCTGACAATATGGAGTAATAAAATCAGCTTCTGTGTTCAGTGCTAACATGGGTTCAGGCTACTTTTTAGCATCAAAGCCGATCAAAGTCAACCTTAAATTGTAAAAGATGAGTATTTGAAAATCTGATGCCACTTTTTACAGCAATCTTTAAAGAGTGTTTGCAACGTCCCTGGTGTTTCACCCACTTTAGCTACATCCAGGTTGGACCCAGGAATAAAGTCCTTTCTAATTTTGTTTGCAACAAAGATCTTTGTCCAAATACATAGAAAAATATTCTGAATCAAAGATTTCAAATTCAGAACTAATCATTGATCTCTCAGTCTGTCTAGAACTTAAGCAGATAGAAGAACTCAGGAGCACTCCACCCAGTCAAACAAATGATTAAAGAAACACCAATACAAACTTTTACATTCAGATATGACCAAAAAAACCCACCCTGACTATCAGTCCAGTTCCAGAGTATTATATAAAAGAGTCCCAAAGTGTTTCCTTTAGGATTCTTGGTTTGTGAATGCAAAAGATAGACAAATAAATAAATAAATAAATAACAGAACATCAGTTTTTAGTTGTGCTGCCCCAAAAGAAAAAAAAACTTATTTATTTAATCTCGTGTCACCATCAGACCTGTCCTCAAAAAATACAGAAATAAATATAAAAACAAGACAAGAAGCACACTGCTCATGTTCATAGAAAAGCTGATCAAGGAAAGCGTTAAAAAAAATAAAGTGGGAAAGATGTCACATTTTAGTCTCTGTTGGAAAACATCTTACAATCTCAATAGTGGATCCATTACTCTAATCACTCTGTAATGAAGGACTTGCTAAACAGATATATTAAGAGAAAAATAATGAGTCCAGTAGTGTCCGCTCTTTGTGAACTCATATATGTACTACATAGAAGAGAATGCCCTAAAGAAAACTCTTAAAGAGTGGTTAATTAACATATAAACCACAAATGTCAGAGTATCATAAATATTCAAGTAGTGATGGATAGTGGGATAAACCCTGAGTGCATGCCGTAAGTTTTTTTATCTCCATAGCTATCTTGAGTTGGATATTTACAGTAAATTACAGCTGCACATGCTTTACTCCAGAGCCATATGTTTTATTATTCAACCAGATGTAAGCCATAAAACTGTTTTATCTATTTTGTGGTTCAGCCTAGTACTAATAAAATAAACTACAAATACCTGACTTATAGCTTTGCTAGCATTTTTGCACTCCAGTGAAGTGCAGTGCCAATGACTTGTGCAGTGAAAGTGACCTAAGAAAATCATATGTTCTTCCCATTTCTTAAGCTTTCATAAGGACCTTAAATATTTGAATGAACAGTTTTGGGCTATAACTTGTTCTTTTATTGTTTTTCATCACATGCACTATCACCATCACTGATAGTTCATGTTTTTTTCCTGCAGATTGGAAAGGACATTGTAAGGGGTCTGCATTCTGTCTTGGCATCTACATTACTGATATTCCTTAAGTGTTCCTTAAGTGTAGCACCAAATTACTATAATAATCCTCTAACCTAGGAAGGATGAATTTATTTATATATACGTATATATATATATAAAGTTGCTATTAACAGGACATTCCTCTGACTTTTTAATCTATTACATTAAATCTTGAAAACAAGAATCAAAATGCATGTATTTGTCTTACCACTATTTTGGGATCAAGATTCTTTTAAGCACCTGTGAAAGCTGTCCTAAGTGCACACACAAATGTTTTCCATTTATGTCAAGTGTGGTGGAAGACAAATTCAGCTTTCTTTTTTTTTTTTTTATTCTTTTTTGCCAAAAAGAATTCTCAGAGGTCATATAATCCTATTTTTGGTGTGGAATGTGACCATAAGCAACACGGCATATCGTGGGGGTAGAGAAGACATAAAGAATTTAGTGAAAAGATCACAAAATACAGCCAGTTTTCTGAACATTTTTACATACACTGCTAGCCTTGGAGTAACATGTTCAGTCTCGAGGTTGTCATGGCCATCTGTTAATAAGTCTTCCTAGACAAACATTCATTTGACTCTCAAAATACATAACCCTAGCAGACTAATGAGGAACTGAATGCTGAATCAAAGGAGACTCTCTTCCATTCCATCCACCTCTTGCATACCTTCAAAGAATTAATCTATTTTAACAAGGGACCCTCTCCCTATTCTATAGCCTCAATTCAATCTCAAAAACAGGGGATTAAATCCAATTTTCTGCAAGTTGAAATTAAAGTGGTTTTAGTTGTTGTTTTTCAAGCTACTCTGAGTGTTAATTGGGGTAAAATCTGCAGCTCCTGGATTACCATTCACATTTCGCTTAACAGAGAAGGAAAACTTTGCCAGAACTACCACAAGGACTAAGGAAAATGAAGTCCATTAACCCTTTCTCAGCATAATAAGCAGATATCACTTAGAGGAACACAGGCAATTTAAAATGTTTTCATTACTCTGCATTCAGTAATAAAGTTGAAGGAAAAAAAAAGTACTGTGTCATTTTTCACCCCTCAAAATACTTCAGATTTCATTATGACTGATTAAAAATAATTGAGCAGATGTAACAGGCAGGAATGCTTTTAAACCCTTTGTGCTTAGATTTAAATCTGAAATAATGCAGATAAAGGAAGTGTGAAAGATTTCATACCATGGTCCCACAAGTATTCGTAAAATGTAAGTGCTGTTTAGATACTTTCTTATGCCCGGTACTTTATCATTTTTATGCTGCTGCTGAAAGGATAAGGTCTCAAGTGTGAGTTCCTGTGATAAACACATTTTCTTTTGGCTCATGAGTCATAGACAATGTAAAAAAGTCATTTTCCTCTCAAAACGACAATATTTTGAACATCTGGTTGATACCCTTCTTAACAAAATTTGTTCCACTGCTCTATTACATATAAACATCTGTCATTTATATCAAGCAGTTGACAAATGCTCTATCGTGAATTCTAAGAACCAGCATACTAGATCATTAAGTATTATTTTTATAAGAAATGAAAACTGCTTGTTTGTGATAAGGATTGAATCAAAGTGATTTCTTTATCAAAGGAGAAAAATGGGTTAAATTTATATCAACAAACTTCAATTTTCTTTCTCCCAGCAACTGTATTTAATTACTCTAAAACCTTTTTCACATAAAAGACAATGATGTGCTACTGAGTGACACTACATGAGTACTGCTTAGTGAGTGAGTTTATCTATCCGAAAGACTGAAAGTTCTAAGAAGTTCCAGACCCTCTGAGTTTTCTAGATATGTATGCCTTGAGAAGTAATTTGTTTAAAAATAAGTTTTCCACAGGTGTTCAGAGCTCATGGATTGCTTCGTTTTTGTTTGCTTTGTTTGAAAGGGACAGCTACAGCTACACATACAAACAATATGTCCCAGTAAACACTGTTCCTTGAAAGAGGTGTGAAATCATTTCTGCCTCTCCTTTTTGATACCTAGAGGACTACAAATGCAAAATCGGGTGCACCTATCACTGATTTTTACAGTGTCCCAACTACCATTCAAGCAAGAGGTGATCAGCTGAGTATTTGGAGGCCAAATGTGGTCTATTCTGTATTGAGGAAAGAAAGATCTCTTCCAAGGCTGGATAGAACAAACTCCCAGGAAGTTTCAGACAGAATTTCCACAGGATTCTGCCTCCCTAAATTTTTAAAGTTGGAACTGGAACCCAAATAGGAAGGGCTTTCTGTAGTTTTGTGATTCATGACTCGAAGAAAATCTATGTGTGACCTCCAAAACCAGCTGTATTGGGTAGAGTCCACTATTAAGAGCAAGTCAAGATGTGTAAATGAGGTGTCTCCTTCTTTCCGTTGACTGTATAGACTAAACAGAGAGTCACCTGGCAACAATTAATAGAAAAATGGATTGCATTTCCTAAATGAGGTGCATAAAGTGGGCAGCCTGCACCTGGCTGTATGAGCTTTAAATTTGCCATCCTTATTCACATTGTATGAAACATTTTTCATAGCTTTTCAGGAGACGCATTGCACAAGACATTTGTAACTAGCTGAAAACAAAGAAACCCTGTGATTCACTGAGAAAAAGGATATTTAGTTAGATGCATGGCAGAGCCAGAGGCAACTTTAGAGCTGCAAATGCAATTACTGCTGGCCAAAGGCATTTGCTTTCCACTGGGGAAAAAAAAAAAAAAAAGAAAGAAAAAAAAAGTCTGCTCTGATTTGTCTGATTTCTGTCCGGTGAAGAACAGCATAAAACATGCTCAACCTTAGGCAATTGGAAGATCCTCTGTAAGAAGAGAAAAGATCTGGAAAAGGAACCTTTACCGACATGTGTAACATGAAGGAAGATAATTTTATCATCCTCTACCTTCTCCCCACTGTTATTAAAATAGTCTGAACATTGCTTTCTTTATAGCAGTATGAGCAAAATGTATGGACCAATTTGATGTGCAGCCTATAGTAATGATGAGAAAGCCAAATCTAATGTCTTAATGAAATCTATTGCAATATAAAAAAATGCATTTATTAATAAGGCAGAACATTATTTGATTTTCTTATTGAGATAGACCATTTCAAGGCCACTTAGGGCAGGGAGAGAGAGCAATGCCTTTACAGTACATTCTTTGTTTCCTTAACACTGATCACCTGTCATACTTGATTCCCACAGTGGACTTTTTATAGCAATTTGCTATTCTGACCTTTGCATACATTTTTTGCAAGCTTTACTCAGGGACTGTTTAAGTTGGGATGGGTGGGCATGTGCTGAGTACGGCAGCAAAGAAGTAGGGAAGGATTACATTTCAGTTGTGAACTGGCTGCATCTCTTAAACCATTCATTACCAGATTCCCTAACGTTTGGGTTTTCAAAAGGTGATGAATTTTTGTATAGAAAAGGGTATTTTGTTGGCTGGACTCCACTGAAGCATACTTTCAACATTAACTCCCAATTGGCAGCAGTTTCTGCTTATGATTTGTTTTAATGAACACCAGTTTAAACTGGGCTGATCGTAACGTCTGCTGGAGTAAGGTTAAACCCCAGTATATTTTATGAGCCAGACCCAAGCAGAGCTCATGTGCTGCAGATGGTAGCTACTCAAAAGGACATTTTTTAGTGTAGGAGTTAAATCTATACAGGATATAGTAGAATACATGGGGGAAATAACATTTTTCCATTTCTTTTTTCTTCCTGTTACCTCAACCCCTCATCTCTCTAATCACTGCATGCACCCACCACCGTCTGTCTCTCTGCTCTCGTCCATGTTTCCCCTTAGCTTGCAATCTCTTCTACTCCTACATCCCCCAATGACCTCAGCTCCCTCATGCACAGTTTACATTCTCTCAGTGCCCTGATGTAACTATTCTTCATCCCTTAGTCATACATTTCCTCAGCCTCATCACACATTTCTGTGGTTTCCTAAATCCTCTCTCTCACATCTCAGGCCAAACAGCTGTAAACAGGAAAAGAAAAGTTTCTAATTAAAAGCCTCCAATTGTGAATATCATATATTTCATAACTGCTCAGTAAACCTTACAGAAATGCCCTTAATTAACTTCCCTTGAAAACACTGAAAGGCCTTCCCTACCAGAGCCCATAGAACAGAGCCAAAGAAAAGTCATGTTTATTACTGATGTCACAAACTCAAGAAGCATTCTTCATTAAAACTAAACCATAACCAAATATCATGGCAAAAATAATATTAATTTGAACTGTAATATGAGCAATATTATTTTAAACCTAGCTCTTAAGAATTAAATGTAAAATTAAAAAAAAAAATGTGTTGCTCATGAAGCTTCAGAATCAGCAGGCCATCAGCTTTAGAACAAGACATCAGCTTAACCCTCATTGACAGAGTGCCCATATCATTCTGCATCTGTATTGCATCAGTGTTTCTAATCAGTTCTTCCTGATCTCTTTGTCACTACTGGTCTATGACTGATAAGGATGATTTTTTTTTCTTTGGAGATATCTATGAGTGCTTCATATATTTTGGTTAAAAGTAGGTTAAAATAAGCATAGATTACATTAGAATGGTGAAATTCTCTTTGGGAATAGTAACCATTATAAATTGAGGACAAAACTGAATTGGATAAGCATTAAATAAAAAGGGAAAGATCCTCAGATAACATAAATTTTTATTGTTATTCCACTGATGTTATTACAGACACATTGATCCAGCCCTGCCAAGAATATTCTGAAAAGTAGTACCACAAACCACCGGCAAAAGGAATACCGAAAAAGCTATACCTGCCTCTTATCACAATACTTTGCTTACAATTGAAAGTTATTTCTTTGTAAATTTTATCCTTGTGAATATTTCCTTCTGAGTTACCTTCAACTCCCTTGGAGCCTTTTCCCTTTGAAATGCAAGGGACTCAGTGTTTCATTATTGCAAGGAACGATAACCATATGCAATTTACATGTACAACTAAGCACTTGGATTTCAAACCTCAAGAGTATGGAACAGTAAAAGTTCCTTCTTCTACTGAACCAATTTCAATTACACCTATAGTGAATCCATTTAGTTAAGGAAATAAAGCAACATTTATTTTATTTGCTAGTATGCTATTTATTCTGCCTCCTTCTTCTTCCTACTGCAAACACCGCTCTATATACTTCTCTGTTTAGTAACATTAACAGAGAAGCCTGAAGAGGCTAGAAATCCTTAGAAATCCTGCCTCAGGGGTAGTAAAAAAAAAAAAAAAAAAAAAAAAAGGCTATAAAGAACTCAAAAGAAGCTGCAAATATGGAGACCAGAGGTGAGATTTCTAATGCATCAGGCATGTAATTGCATTAATTCAATACAATGATTAAAGAGCTTTGAAGCAATGCTACTGCTTCATCCAGACAGATTCTGATTAAGTAACAGAGGTGTGAGAAATCATTATGGATCAAAGACTGATAAGACATGGGCTGGGAAGATCTAGAAAATATATTTAGTGGCCCTGAGGAAAAAGGACATGTTAAAATATAAACGATACAATATACTATTACATAGTATTACAAGTTTGTCATTATATGAATACATTAAGGAATACAGTGATAACGAGGAATTTAAAGATTTTATTTAAAATTATTTTAAGGAAAAGAAAATAGATGGTTCAGTCGTAGTTCAAACATTAGTCTCTCACACTTCCAACTTAAATATCTAAATTTAAATACTGGTGAAATAACTCAGCTTCTGAAAATCTAAAATAAGTAGTGGAGTTAAGAAATCGCAGGATCTGTAACAGACTTCCCCATTAACACCACAAACCCAGGGTTCACTCTAGGCAGACAAATCACCCCAACTTGATTTTCAGAGGTGCAGAAGAAATTCCTTGTAATTAGATTGCTTCCTGACTAAAGTGGCTCCTTCAAAATCATAAAAAGCAAGGCACTACATTAATCCAACTTACTAGTATTACTAGTCCTGAAAATCAACAGCCAAGCACAGGAGCCTTATTTCTTATTCTATTTCTTTGTTGCTTGTGTTCAGATTAGTGCTTTGTTTTGAGAAGATGCAGCCCAGAAATAGAGAAAAAGTAGGTCCCCCAGGTAGCCAAGATATGGCTGATTCCTGGTATGCAAAAGTCCTGGTAATAAAATGCCATGGTGACTAGTATACTAGCAAATGCACTTTTCATTTCTTTTTTTTTCTTTTTTTTTTTTTTTTGAGTGTGTGTGGATAAAAGTTCACTGGGCTGTGAATTAATATGAAAGCTCCATAAACCTTCTGAGCAGCAAATTGCCTATATTTGTATTTAAAAAAAAAAAAAAAAAAAAAAAAGTATTTTAAGGATTCGGCTGGAGGTGTCTACCACAGCAGGAAGAAGTACACTAAACCATGGCAAGGGTTTATGAGCAGCCACTGAAAGAAGGAAATTTTTGTACTAGCAGCTGTTACAGGTGAACATTTATACTCCAGAAACAGTAGCTTCACACCATAAAGCTTCTTCAAGTTTTCCAATGGACAGTCCTTTTGGTGTATATATATATTTATTGTGATATATGACTAAAAACAAACAAAAAAAAAACTAGAAACATCTTTCTTCTATTTATTTTATAAATTTCCAGTTGCTTCAGATCTTTTAAGGATACACTCTTCTATAAATGTAGTGGATGCAAACAATGTTTTCGGGTTGGTTTTATATTTTGTGTGTTTGTTTGTTTGTTTTGAGAGCTATCTATTAGCAAGACATGATCTAGTTACTATTGCAGAATCTTCAGATGGTGTTAAATTCTGTATCTTCCCTATAAAAGATGAAGAGAAAGAAAAATAGCACAATTAAAATGAAAATGATAGTACACAGAAAGACCAAAAATAAGCTCCATTTGAAACTTTTTAAATACCTTTTTGTATGTAAATGGAAGATCTATGCTCATTTTAAATCCTTGTTTTAAGCCAAATACCAGTGATGCCTTTCTCAACACCCTACAGCAATCTGAATAAGATGGTTAATTTTGGCCAAGCTATACCAAACACTAGAAATGCGAAACAGTAGTTAAATATTTCTCTGTGTCCCTTCTGTGGTTGTCTAAAGAAAGAAAGTCTAGTTTTGACTCTTGGATAACTTTAGTACTCTCGGGACCTTTCCATATTGAATCCATTTTCAATAATTTAAGAAGCTTCCCCAACAGCCTGTGTTTGCAATGGAACAGTAGGACTGTCATTTCAGTCTCCTTTCTCTTTGGGGAATTCCACCATGTAACACCACATTCATTTCCCCTTTGGTCATTTTTTGTTGCAAAATTAGTGCCACATTGCATCTCAACAAAAACATAACTCTAATCAATTCCCATATGCCAATGCTGATTGAAAGGACAGACTATGGCTTATTGAACCAGCCCTGTTGCTTTCTACACAGGTGTTTTCTGTCCCATTTTAACATCTCTTCCAATTAGAAGTCATGCTCCTATAGATCTAGGTCCCAGACCATGTTTTTTTGTTTGTTTTAAATTTTGTTTGTTTGTTTTTTCCTGGCGACTTAATGGACTACATCAGAAAATGGCATGGCTGCAGAGCCTTAGTCTTTGCATGGTGTAGGGGGAGGGGGGATTGCTGGAGTTCTTAATATTATGTTTATCCCTGGAAATTGCTTATATTTGGAGCTTTCTTGTGTTTAGCCCTTTTAATCCCGCTGCATGTAAAGCTGTATACAGGAATACATGCTTTGCATATAATTATTTTCTTCAGCAAGTTGCCCTGTGATAGTTGCAATATTGAGTCTTTGATTCTCTGCATCTCATTTTTATTAATAGTTGCACAAGTACCTCCGGAAACACTGTGAAATATCTCTTTGTGTGTTGCCTATCCTTCTGGTCAGTCAAGGCCTACCTTCAATCACCAGTAATTTTACATCTTCCCACTACATATCAAATAAATTTATTTATTTATTGGACTTTTGAACTGGGCAGAGAGTAGAATGAACACGTGACAGAACCCCTGGTGTAAGGAGGAAGAGAATGAAAACTATCTAGTTAGCTGTATTGGTTCATATGTTTCCATTAAACGGATGTATCTGTCTTGCCATCATTCACTATAATTGCAGTGTCTGGTAAGTTGACTTTCCCTCAAGACTAATCTATTTTACGTTCAATGGATCACGGGGAAGCTTTTGAAAGACTTGTGTAGAGTCTACACACTTGACTTCTTAATTCCAAGCAAAGACAACGTTGTGAGCAATATGTACTTCTTAACCAATAACTTATTGGAATATTAATTTGAGATAATTTGTCCATGGGAATTTCTAGTCAAAAACACTTGTAGTGGAGTACCACACATAGACAAATATATAGATGCAAGTTGTTTTCAGAAAATGCATTTAGATATATTTAGCTATTACATTTAGAATCATAATATTTCTATGGGACTATATTTCTCCTGATTCATCATCAGCTCTCGTGGAACTATCAAAACAGTCAAAAGTTGCTGCAGAGAGAGCAGAGAGAGTCAGATGCTCTGAATTAGAGTATATTTTACTTTAAGACATTGTTTTGTATTTTATCCAAATACACCTGGTATAATTAAGACTATTAGACCTTTAGCCCATCTCAAGATAAAATTATTTCACTGAAATAACTTGAAAAGACTTGTAGAAGCCCTAAACTCATTCCAAAGAGGATAAGCTTTGTACTATCTAGTGGACAAAATGTCATCCTTTTTGCCTAGACTTTCAAAGTATAAGGACCTCACCAAACACGCTAACCAAACAGCAATGAGAGAAGTGGCCTTCCAAAATCTCATTTCTGTGGCTAGTGTAATCTCTCTTCAAATCTCAATTTCAATCCAAGATTCATACAATAAATCAGTGGCTTACTTACACCTTACTTTCTTCTCTAATATGACATAGCATAAGATAAGAGCACTACATTATCTGCTTGGCCAATGGCAATAGAAAGAAATCAGTAGTTAAAAAAATTAGTGGTTTAATTTCTTTTATCAAATGCCAAGAGTGACCAACTTTGTGGCTTCCACTGGAAAAAAAATGTCATGCCACAGGGTATATATCATTCTTGGCCCACAACATTGCCTCTGCAAGTTCCCTCTTGAAGCAAAGGGAGAACAACCACAAATAACAATTGTTATTCATGTTGATTAATACAGGGTTAGAAGGTGCATATTTGGACTGTAAAGAGTACCCTGTAAAAACACAACAATATTTGCTTTCAGCATTCATATTGTCACATGCTCAGACCTTTCAGGTTCCATCTTTCTTACTTTCTTGGGGACTTCCTGTGTTGAAGCCAATTGCACCCCAACTGAAAAGGAAATATTAACAGCGTATGAGGGTATTAGAGCCACTTCAGAAGTTGTTAGTACAGAAGCACAACTCCTTGGCCCCACAGCTACCTGTGTTACATTGGATGTTCAAAGGGAAAATCCCCACTACACATCACGCAACCGACGCTACGTGGAGTAAATGGGTAGCATTAATTACACAGCGGGGTCAAATGGGGAAACGTAACTGCCCAGGAATCCTGGAAGAGATTATGGACTGGCCAGAGGGCAGGGATTTCAGAGCACCGACAGAAGTAACTCGTGCTGAAGAGGCTCCACCATACAATGAGTTGCCAGAAGACAGAAAGCAGTGTGTGTTGTTCACTGACGGATCCTGCCGTGTGGTAGGGAGCCATCGGAAGTGGAAAGCTGCTGTGTGGAGTCCCACACGACAAGTTGTGGAGGCCATGGAAGGGGAAGGTGAGTCGAGTCAGTATGCAGAAGTGAAAGCCATACAACCAGCCCTAGAAATTGCTGAAAGATAAAAATGGCCGGTACTGTATCTCTACACTGACTCATGGATGGTGGCAAATGCGCTGTGGGGGTGGCTGCGACAATGGAAACAGAACTGGCAGCACAGAGGTAAACCTATCTGGGCTGTTACCCTGTGGCAAGATATTGCTGCCTGGGTAGAAAACCTGGCTGTAAAGGTACGTCATGTAAATGCCCATATGCCTAATAATCATGCCACCGAAGAACATCAGAACAACAAAGAAGTAGATCGAGCTTCGAAAATTGAAGTAGTTCAGGTGGACCTGGCCTGGGGACATAAGGGTGAGCTGTTTGTAGCTCAATGGGCCCATGAAACGTCAGGACATCTAGGGAGGGATGCCACTTACAGATGGGCTCGTGATCGAGGGGTGGACTTGACCATTGAGGCCATCACACAGGTTTTCCATCAGTGTGAGACCTGTGCTGCAATCAAACGAACCATGAGGGTAAAGTCTCCCTGGAATAGGGGGAGATGGCTTGGATTTTGATATGGCAAGGCCTTGCAGATTGACTACATCAGACCACTCCCACAAACTCGCCAAGGTAAACGTTACATACTCACCATGGTAGAAGCAACTACTGGGTGGCTGGAAACATATCCAGTAAACCATGCCACAGCCCAAAACGCTATCTTGGGCCTGGAAAGACAAGTGCTGTGGAGACATGGTACACCAGAAAGAATTGAGTCCGACAATGGGAGTCACTTCCGAAACAATTTGGTCACTTCCTGGGCCAAGAGACATGGCATTGAGTGGGTGTATCAAATCCCTTATCACCCACAAGCCTCTGGGAAGGTTGAGAGGTACAATGGACTGTTAAAAACTATGCTACGAGCATTGGGTGCTGGGACATGGAAACACTGGGATATAAATCTACCAGAAGCCACTTGGCTAGTTAACAACAGGGGGTCTGACAGCCGTCCTGGTCTTGCTGAAACAAAATCCCTACACACTGTGGGAGAAGTTAAAGTCCCTGTAGTGCATGTGGGAAAAGGATGGGGAAGGCTGTGTGGGTTGCCCCTGCCATGGGAAAAGGCAAACCCACTCGTGGGATGGTCTTTGCCCAAGGACCAGGGTATACCTGGTGGGTAATGCAGAAAGATGGGGATATCAAGTGTGTGCCTCAAAGAGATTTAACAGTGGGAGAAAATTAATCTGTCATTCAAGTTACCTGTTGTAGGAGGACACTGCAGAACCAACGACAGGTCAACTTCGCAAGGAACTGGGCAAGTGCAACAGTGATGTGAGCTAAGCTGGTGCTGGCATCAAGAAAACCAACTTCGCCTGCCCTGAGTTACCACTTTGACAGATGAAGCTGAAACCATCAACAGTTTTTATGAACTGGGAAAAGACCTATGAAAATGGGAAAAGACCTATGGAATAAAAGGAAGTGCAGACATATAAATACTTCAATGGACAGAGAACAATGGTGATGAGAACATCTATATACTAAACTGTACCTGATTGTGACACAAATGTTATGGAATAAGGGGTGGAAGTTGTGTTGGGTCTGTCTGGGATGGAGTCACCTTTCCCTGCAGCAGCCCACACAGTGCTGTGCTCTGCACTCATAGCTGGAACAGCACTGATATTACTCCAGTGTTGTGTCTATTGCTGCATAGTGCTGGCACAGCATCAGGACTTCTTCCAAGCCCCCAAGAGCCAGCAGGCTGGGGGTGGGTAAGTGATGGGGAGGGGACATTGCCAGGCAGCTGACCTAAACCAACCAAAGGGATATTCCATAACACCTGATGTCACACTCAGCAATAAAAAGGGGGGCTCTCATGGGGGAGGGGGCTGTTCCTCCTGAACAACCACTACGCGTTTTGAGGCCCTGCTTCCCAGGACATGGCCAAACATCGCTCATTGATGGGAAGTAGAGAATAATTTTTTTTCCTCTCTCTGTGCTTCCGTGTGGACTAACTGTTTCTTTTGTTTCTTTTTTCCTCCCCATTCCCTTTCCCTTTAATTAAACCTTTCTCATCTCAAACCTCGAGTTCTCTGTTGTATTTTCTCCCCCTTCCTCTTTGAGGAGAGGGGGAGTGCGAGAGCCGTTGTGGTGGAGCTCGGCTGCCCACCTGAGTAAAACCACCACACTTCCTACAATGTCTATATAACAAGAAGCCTAAGGGATATTAAGTAATCCTGGTGTTAACTAGATGCATAAATAGGCTGTGTATTGCATTCCAGGTTATAACCTTTGAAATGTGCCCAGTCTTTTTCTAAACATCTGTGTTCAGAAATTAGGGACACTGGAGATACTCCACATCTGGGCTTCTTTCACTAGCACCTCAGGTTAAATTTAGCACATTTTGGAAAGAAAGAGAACATTATTCCACTTAAAGACTGATATTGAAATCTGAGCATTAGATCTCTCTTAAAGAGAACCTAATATTCTGTCTCGCCCACTCTTAGAAAGCACCCATCCTTAGGCCTGCATGAAGAAAGTCAGAGCTTTCCCTTCTTAGGGCACCCAAAGGCACAACACAACCTTACCCCAGAGGTATTGGAGAATGCTGTATATCCTATTGGAAGCCCACCTTACGCTCAGCCTGGAAAGGGCTGCAAGAGCATACCCAGCAATGCCTGAGCAAGCATAGCAACCCACCAGCTCTGCAGTGCCTTTGGCTGCTCCACAGGGCTGAACTTGCAAAAGGGACAGTAACTGAATCTAATTGTGAGGTCACTATATGGGCATTTTTTGTGGCCAATATCATCAGCATAGACTTTGCTAATGGTCCACCATGACAAGCCACATCAGGAAAGAGAAGTGCTTACTATATCAGCCCTGGACAGTGGTAGCAGACTCCTGTTGTATGACTGACCATTAAATGTGAAATCCACATCTGAGCCTCAGACTCATTATATGATACAGTATCAGGGCTTTCTGCTGTCAAAACCATTGCAAGACCATACTTGTGTTTGTGGTTTACAAGAGATAAGAAGTTTCCCTCATATTCCTACTTGGGTAGACACAGATTAGACAAATCTGCTCAGCCTGTGCTTGTGTTCCCACCAACACACAGCTCTTATACCAATATTTCTCTTAAGGCATTTTTATATTATGTTATCAATATTAAACATCTTTGAGATCAGTCTTTCTTCCTCTTCTCTTAAGATTGTTCTGCTGTAAATTCAAGAGGTTTTTCCATATCCAGCTGCATGAATGAGAGACTTTGAAGACTTTGCTGATTCAAGGAACTGAAGTGATTGACTGGAACAACAGTACAGTAATAAGGGGAATCACTAGGGGTATGTTGGAGCAGACAGCTGTTATATTATTTCGGACAGGCAGTTTTCCTTATAAATATTTACTGTATTGAAAAACAGACAGCTATTGTAGTAGTGATCTGGAAAAAATTTTGAAAAATGACTGGGATTTTCCCTATGAGACCAACATCAAAAGTTGTAACTGAATACACTTATGGTCCAATATTGCACAAAATTTGGGCTCAACCTGTATTTAGGCAAAACTTCCAGTGAAATACTGTATTTTCAATGTAACTTTTGCTTGAACGGACATTTCAGGACTCACACCTATTGCTCACAAATCTCACCCAGTCTCAGACGTGCCTGACAAAAATGGCCAAATGTTTCTCTGAAATAAAGAGGCCTTCACAGCCCTCACTGCACCTGGCTTGATTTACACTAGTGCAACATTTGATCCAAAAGCAGGGATCAGTAAATTTATTAAGAAATCATTTAAATGCATCCAAAATACATTTTCTGAGAAGCTCCTGCTAGTTTTAGCATCAAAATCTGAACATCTGAAACTGAAAAAAACATTTCTAATATCCATACCAAAAAAAAAAAAAAAGATTACTTGAAAAAAAAATCACACTATGAAATAACTTAAATATTTGAGAGACATAATTTAGTTGCAGTTGTTGTTGCTGTTGTTTAATTGGCTCTTTCGTTATGTAAAATGCTGTACCTATGAGATAATTGACTTTTCCCTGTAATTAAACCTGCAATTAAAAAATTGTTATCATCACTTAAATAACTTCTCGGGAAACAATTCAGTGAAAAGAAGAGCTGAAATCGAACGAATGGTCTTTTCTCAGAGTGTGAATAACAACGAGGTTTCATAGTCTGTCAGTCACAGTACCAGCAAGCTTGTCTTTGAAAACGTTTCCATTTTTCAAGCTGTTAGAGGGATTGCTATAGATCCTGGGGGCATAAGCCTGAAAGAAAGATCATAATTCAGCAATAGGAGGTCTGCTTATCTCACTCAACAGTGAGCTGGCAGAGGATGGGGACCCATGCTTTGTTTAGAGAGTGAATAAACAGCATACCTGCTTTGTGCCTGAACTGGCTTTATACCCTGATGGTACAGAGGTGGTGCATGGAGGAAAGAGTGAAACAGAGACAGTGAGGAAAAACCTGTGTGCCTGAGTGTGTAGGTGTGTGTTTAGTGGGATTATTCACATCTTCAAAATAGAAAAAGAAATCTGCCTTGTCCTTACAGTATCCCTTGATCTCTTTGTTAAACGGTATTTTTAGGTTTCTATTGAAATGTCATTCGGGAAATACCAGTTGACTTCCCTCAACAAAGAAAAAGAGAGGATGGTATTGTGACCTGTATGATGAAAGAAAAGCTGTGACTAAATTTTATATTATTTCTAATTAAACAAAGATAATTACCAAAGAAATGGTGAAAAATGTGGAGAAAATAAAAAGAAAAAAAAAAAAAGCAGCAGCAGCAGAAGAAATTAGAACATATTTATAACAGACATTTCATAGGGCTAAATTCTGCTATGCTAATTTATCATGAATGGCTCTCCTACCTTGGATAACCTCATTGATTCCACTGGATGGGTCTATGGGTCTACTTGCAAAGCATTCCACTTAAAAAAAAAAGGGGGGGGGGGGGGAGGAGAAGGGACAAGAGAGGTTAAACTGATTATAACAGCGATGTGCTAATTTGTCTAGTAAGAACTGGTCATTTTATCCATTTTATCCTTTTAGAAGAAATGTACTTAAAATCTAATTACAATGGTGAGTTTTAATTTGAAGATACAGGTGACACTCGCCACATAGAAAGATAAGTAATTACCTTAGCTGGCTGCTGTAAAGTCAAGAAAACCAAACAACCAAAAAAAAAAAAGTCTTGACTGAAAACGAAATGTAGTAGAAGAATTTAGGATTATGCTAAAGCTATTTTACTGTTTTATCAAACAGCTTTGACTTCTGATTTTTTCTGTGCATTTCTAAACAGATTCGTCTTTGGATATTGCACGAAAATAGACTCAGAAGACAAACATGCAAACACATGCTTATTTTAAGCACATCACCTTTAAGAATGATCATTTACAAGACAAAAATTAGTATTTATATTCTACCTACAGTCCAAAAGTTAATGTGACTTGACCACATATTTAAAGGTCTTTAAAAATTTAAGAAAGTAAATATTTACATTTTCCTTCACTACTTTTTTTTTTTACTTTTTTTTTTTTTTTTTTTTACTGCAGGAAGGCTAAATGAATATAAAACAGTTTTAACTGTTCTAAGTAATCAGTTTGACTGTCTCAGTTCTTCATGAAAGATAATGAGGTGTATTTGATCAGAAGGTTCATTAAAAATGATTATATGAAAAAAGGAAAGTCATTCTGAATAGGATTGTTAATTGGAAAAAATGAACTAACGTATGACTGAAGTTTGGATCCAAGATCAGAGTCAAAGAAAATGTGTAACAATTTGTTTTCCCATGTGCATTAGTTTGTGTGATGTTATGACACTAACAACTCCCTCAGTTATATCAACTTTCATTTCTCTGTGTGATGTTGAAATAATTTACATTTTTCAAAATTACATTTGAGTTTCTGAATATGAACTGCTGTAGGATGTAATTGACTGTTTAGGAATCAATGTTACTAATAACCAAACAAGTGTTGAATCACTACGTTTTCCAGTGTCAGTCATATTCTTCATAAGATTTCTGAATTAAGCCTGTCACTTCACTGATATCTTATCTCTTTTAAACTGTATTAGAGTGAAAATGGTAACCAGAGAAAACAATTTTTTTTCATGTTTCATTTGCTTAGCTAATATAACCAGAGTAAAAAATAGTATGTTTTCTTTAACTTACATGTGCAAGTATTGCTTGAATAGCCCTATAGTCCCCACAGAAGCTACCCCTCTGATTAAGATTTACAGAATTGACTGTCATGGACAATCATTCATTAGCTTTTCAGACAAAATCAAGCCTTATCTTTTCAGACATAACAAAAAGCATTTCTGTAATAAGAGCTTAACAGTTAAGATACCAGTTAGTTTAACAGTTAAGATACCTAAAGTAATCAGGTATAGCAGACGCAAGGGAGAAAGCAGAACACATAGAACTAATCAAAAGAAAGAGATTTCCACTGAAATCTGCAGCAAGATTTCAGCCTAATATGTAATGAGCATATGCTCAATAAAATTTTCTTCCTCGGCAAAATAAAGCAGAAAGTGCTTTTGAGAACAGGTGGGCAATAGGACTGTGACTTCCTCTATGAAACCTACGGATCTGTCATGGTTTTGCCTGGGACAGAGTTAATTTTCTTCAGAGAGGCTCATACAGTGGTTTGGATTTCTGATTAAAATAGTGGTGATAACACACCAATGTTTTTAGTTGTTGCAGAGGAGTGTTTACATGGATCCAAAGACATTTCAGCTTCTTGTAGTGCCCTGCCAGTGAAGAGGCTGGGGGTGCATCAGGAGCTGTGAGGGGACACAGCCAGGACAGCTGGCCCAGACTGGCCAAAGGGATATCTCATAGCGTATGGCATCATGTGGAACAATAAAAACTGGGAAAAAGATGAAGGAAGGGAGGGACAATTTTTGAAAACAGTCAAAGCTTTCATCTTGATCAGACAATGGTGTGAAAGTACAACTTTTTAATCAAAATATGTGCTAGATTATTTTAAAAATATATTACGTTTAAATATATAGATATCTATTGCAAAATATACCACTATGTGGTGGAGTCACCATCCCTGGAAGTCTTCAAAAGACGTTTAGATGTAGAACTTAGGGATATGGTTTAGTGGGTACTGTTAGTGTTAGTTTAGAGGTTGGACTCGATGATCTTGAGGTCTCTTCCAACCTAGAGATTCTGTGATTCTGTGTGATTCTGTGATTCTCTGTTAAATGGATATAGGTGTAGGTTTCACAGGACTAATCAAGGCTAATTTATAAAGTAAATTTGTAAAGTAATGAACTGTTTTAGAAAGAAATGTTATTCGCTTCTGTGTCTTTAAGAGATGGAAACGTATTCTCTATCAAGGACCCTAATCAAGAAACAACAAAGAAAAACGTTGTGAAGACAATGTTTGTTCTATCTTTTCCAAAAGGTTGTTCTATCTTATATAGTTGCAGCTGATACTGTGTACTAAGCAGGAAATTAGGTCACTCTTACTATTTGTTAAATTAATTTCTATGGGAAATAAATTCAATTATACTTAATTTAAGCACCCGGAACTCAATTGTTCATTGCCTTGCCCTTGAGTATAAGTGTTTTTTTTTGAATCCAGTTTGTATAATGTAGTGACAATGCAAGGTACAAGACTGTAAATAGTACAGTCATTGTGTCTTAAAGCCTCAAATTTGAAACAGTCTCTCTATAAGCAAACTTCTCTCCTAAAAAATGCAGAGGGCATAAATACTGTTAAACAGTCATTAGACTGATTAATAACTTACAGATAAAAATTGTACTGCTGCTACTTACTTGAGGAATGCAGCCCTCACCCCCCACCCAAAAAAAAAAAAAAAAAAAAAGTTGATGAAATTTATCAGTTGATGTTAGTTATATCACCAAGTTGTAGATTATATTTTTACTACTGAAACAGTTAAAAACTGTTGGGATCCAGGGAATCATTAAACATCCCAGGACCTTTGTTCTGTGAAGAGCTGCTTCTTATTACACTTGTCTGAAAATATATTCTGCAGAGAAACTTCTAGACAGTGCACCATTGTAGGCTGCAGATCCTCTGAAATGGCATGGTGCACTGAATATTAACACCATTTCACACATTCCCAAGATGTATGCAATTACCTCAGGGAGAGGAGCTGGGAATGTGAGGTCTCAAGGGCTTAGATAATGACATAAAATAAATTGCAACGATTACCCATGTATTTTTCCAAGAGACATATTATTTAAACCTGTCTAGGCTTTCGAGAATGAAAGACAGAGGAATGTCCACTTTATGAAATTGCTATTAATGTGTGACCTAGAGTTGAAGACAAGGTTAATTATGGGTTTTTAACAGAAGTATCATTCTGGTTTAATATCAGTACCCAGGCCTTAAATATTGAAGTAAGTCACATTTTCCAGGAACAATTGCCTTTGAATGAAGAATGGCGGGGCTCTGATCTTTGCTGACCCTTATGACTCCCACTGTGCAAGCCATAGCAACAGCGTTGCTACAGCAACTGAGGAACACGTCGTAAAATAGGATAAAACCATGAAATCTGATGTCATACTTTCATGAGATACAACATTGCAAATAACCTCCTAAAGAAGATTTATTAAATGTTTGATATGTTGTATACAAATTATATGGGATTGATCTGAATTGAACTGAGGTGGGCAATATTACCAAAATAAGCAGTCAATCTTCCAGGACACATAAATGTCCTGGACAAATGTTTGGCTCTTAAGACTATTAAGACTATTAAGACTATTTCCTCAACGTTTTCATTCTCTGGAGCTTATATCTCTGATCCAGATGTAGAAAGGGATCAGGTACGCTTGCATTAACCTATATAGTTATTTCTAAATTAAATGTAGAAGAATATGATTATAGAATATGACTGTAGAATATGATTGTAGAAAGTGTTATGTGAATGTGAGGGAGTTATCCAAGATACAGTTTCATTTCGCCATGTCTACAAGCTGAATATTCCTCAGGTCAATATAAATCACAGAATCAGAATCACAGAATTTCTAGGTTGGAAGAGACCTCAAGATCATCAAGTCCAACCTCTGACCTAACACTAACAAGTCCTCCACTAAACCATATCACTAAGCTCTAAATCCATCCAACAAACAAGTTACATAGATGTTCACAAATACAGCAGGTTACTTGATAACACTACATTATACTTTCTGACAAAGAAAAAAAAAGATCACAGTATGCTTTAGAACAGAAGCATGGCATAAATGTTATAAATGGCATAAATGTTATAGTTTTTAACCATAAATATCAAAAAAGTAAAATACACTAACACACAGTTTGATCTAACAACAATTTTTAAAAAGCAATCAAGAACACAACAAAACAATCTCAGAACAAAAGTCCTATTTATTAGAAAAAGTTCTTGCTGCTGAACACTCACATTTGCTATTAATATAACTTTTCAGTAAGATCACTGAATGGGTGGATTGTGTTATACGTATTTTATTAGGCTTAATAAGCTACATAGTACAATACAAGAAAAAAATTTGGAAGGATCAGTCAGAAGGACTTACACTAATCAATTTCATACATTTTTTTTTTTTTTCTCCTTTTTCCTTGTGTTTCGCAATAGTCAAAGTGAGATACTTCAGAAAAAGAAGTAAATCTCTTATGTTGTATCCAGCCATAGATTTCTGTACCACACAGGTATAGAAAAGCAGATGGTGTTACATGCCTACATCCCCAAGTACAAGCTTTGGTAGCTCCTGTAATTTGATTCATTAGTATGGTTAGTCAATGAATGTGTTTCTATGAAAGTTTTGCCTGTATATTAATAGCTTGTGATGCTATGCTCTACCTCATATATTATGCTGTAGACATTTTGCCTTCATAGGAGACTCTAAAAGAATGTTGGTCCAAAAATTAACCTTACTAATATCCTCCTCTCCAAAAATAATTTTTTTGATACAGAAAGGTCTAGACAACACTCACACAAATCACAAAGTCAGGCAACAGTGAACTTGTCGTTGAACAAGGTCATGGGGGATCAAAGGATGGGTTGGTATATGTTCTCTAAATGCCAATATAAATGAACACTGCAAACCAAGAATGCTGTTTTTCAATTTCTTGTTTGCATATTTTAAGGCTCTTACATGACAAAATATTTATTTTCTCTAAAATTACTCTTACATTAAATAAATGATAATTGATCATGCGTATTTAGAAGAAACTTTGCTTTTTATCAACTAATGTACATAACTACGGTTACTGACAACAAAATTATGTATTTTCTTTTTCAATTAAAAGCTAAACCAAAAATCAACAGTATTTTATAAAAATAATTATTACTACTCAACCAGCTCTAACATTCCTTTAGTTATCTGCCATAGAATTTTCATTGAAAACACAAGCTTATCCTTGTAAACTAATTGCAATGTCAGTAAAATAATTGGATTTTATGGCTGAAATTCTAATAATGACATCAGAGCTAAACTGCTTGTGAAATCTGGCTGCAAACTCAGGGACACAGAATTGAATATATATATCTGTGTAATAACTTAGTCTCTTATTGGAAAAAAAAAAAAAATATATATATATATATATATTCACAGCCTTAGTCTCCCTACTGAATTCTACCATTTTGTCCACTAGCTGGTAATACAAGAAAATCATCTGTGAGATTTGTTTACAGAAATAAATAAATAAATAATAATAATAATAATAGTCCGTGTCCATTACCTGTAATTACAATAATTCTTTTAGCAGGGTTGGTTTCAGAGTTAAAATAAAAACTCCCTCAACAAACCCCTCACCCCCTCACCTCAGCTCTACATTTCTGTAGGATCTGCAGCCCTCTTAGCTAGGTATCGTAACAAACTGAATTTATGACATTAGAAAAGCAGGAACATTCTTTTAGATTTCAGTTGGGTGTTTTGGATTTCTGTAACAGAGCTTCATTTCTAAGCATCCCTTTCTGGTTTTGCAGTAGAAAGAACAGTGAATTAGTGCTGCATTTGTGAAGGACCTCGCTGAGGAAACTGTTTATGTGCATAGCACTCAATAATGGCTGTTCTGGGCTGTGGGGCAGGTGCAATCCAAGTTGTGATCCCTAATCCCAGGTTGTCAGGTGTCTACAAACCTCAAACTACTGTACTCTCTATGATGTACTCCACAGAATGGTTCCCCTGAATAACCAAAATAGGAGACCTATGGGCATGAGTGTCAGCACCTTTTCTGCTCATGTGCTGGGGTTTCCTTCAAAAGAAACAACAGCTAAAACTAAGGCATAGATACAACCAAGGTGATTTAAATACTTGCCTAGATCCTTTTATGAGTGGACTTCCAGTTCAAGGGAGCATTTAGCTTTCTTGTTTCCTGAACTCAGATGAGGTGATACAGTCCTGAACAAAAAACCTTCATTTCTCTTGTGGTGGTTTTACTCAGGTGTGCAGCCGAGCTCCACCACTCCCCCTCCTCAAAAGGAAAGGGGGAGAAAATACATGTATGATGCAAAGGGTTTAAGATAAGAATGATTTAATTAGAATGAAAATGAAGAGGGGAAAAGAAATAGCAAAGGCTGCACAGAAGCACAGAGAGAGAAAAGCACTTACTCTCTACTTCCCATCAACAAGTGATGTTCGGCCAGGTGCTGGGAAGCCGGGCCTCAAAGCAGTTGTTTTTGGGGGTCAGATGTTTTCACAATGAGAGACCCCTCTCTCCTTTCCCCTCCCCTCCCCCCCTTTCCTTTTCCCACCCTTTATTGCTGAGTGTGACATCATATGGCATGGAATATCCCTTTGGTTAGGTTAGGTCAGCTGCCCTGGTGATATCGCCTCCCCACCTCTTGCCCGCCCCCAGCCTGCTGGCGCTGGGAGGGTGGGAGGGAGACCTGGTGCTGTGCCAGTATCGCTCAGCAGCAGAAACAACATTGGTGTGATACCAGTGCTGTTCTAGCTACAAGTGCAGAGCACAGCCCTGTATGGGCTGCTGCAGGGAAAGTTAACTCCATCTCAGCCAGACCCAGTACACCCTACACAGTGTACAAGATTGGGATTTTGGTCTTCCAAACTCAGCTGTCTGCCATTTATTTCAAATGTCTCTCCATACTTCAGATTTTCCTGCCAATCTAATGGGAACTACTCATCTGTTTTGCTTTCTCATATCTCTGGATGCACATGTGTACACACACACATGCACTCATGCAGGAGGTCTAATACAATCTCTCTCACTGGGGATTCACAAGCAGCAGGAACACCTAAATTAAGATACACGTCACACCTCCACTCCTTCCAAATACAGGAGAGAGTCTGAAAATATACCACTTCATGCTAATGATTTGTATTTTCGGCAACCTGTGACTCAAAAACTTTGTTCTCTTTCCCTGAAATAAAATTAGTCACAATATGTCCCATGAGGTTTAAACTACTTTTGGTGTATAGTTTATTTTATAGATAACTTTTTTTTTTCTATACAAGTTTCATCATTTTCAGAGGTCCGCTTCCTTATTGTGAGTGTTACTCTGTGAGAAAAGTGAACAATACTAACTAAAACTAAGGCTATGTCTATTCCACTTATGTTTCCTGTGCAACTGGCATCAATAGGAATTTTAACATTAAGCTCAGAGGATGTTGGATCCAGCCCTAAACAGGCTCTTGTACTGCAGGAACATCATTTCCTCTTGTTTTCAATGGCATACCTTGTTCTTTCTGATAGTGACCAACCAACGCATTAAAGATTGATCAAGTCAAGGCAGGTTACAGCTAAAAAGAACATAATTCTCACCAACAAAGTTTAAGGCTGAAGCTATGACCTATAACATAAACAAAATGGGCTTCACAGGTGTCAGAATTCCACTACAATCAACCATTAATCCTTGTTTTGCAAGAGTGAAATAACAACAAAAGCAATTTATCTGTAAAATGACAAGTCAACTCTTACCAGGTTCATGTTAAAACAGGAGAATTCTGTAGGTATTTTTAAATATATTTTAATCATGAACTTTAAAATCTTCATTTCTTCACATATGTGTTGTAGAGAGGGAATATTTATATTACTTGATTATTTTTTTAGTCTACTTTCCAGGCGCAATTATTTTATCAGCTGAAAAGCTGGAAAATGTACTTATGACTAAATGACTTTTTTTTTTTTAGCTAGTCCCCATGATACCACTCTAATTATGATAACATTGAAAGAAAGAGCTGCAAACTTTCACGTTGTTATCTAATAATTCTATTCATTCAAAGACAACGTCAAATATATAAACCAATTGCCAATAAACTGGCGTGATAAACATACTTCACATTGCACAGTCCTCATGTGTGCAGAAAAATTGTGATTTTTTTTATGTTATAAATTTTCATAGATTTATATATAGCTTAGTTTTGTACTTACGCATTGGTTCTGGGAAGAAAAAAATCTTAAAAAAATAAAAATCTGATTCCTATTAAATTGTAAAATCTTCAGAGCAGACATTCTTGTTTGAATCTGTGAGGGAAGATGCACAAAAACACCATGCTGGCACCAAGAATAAATAATTATCATCTCTAGTTTCTTTGCATTTTTCCTATTTTGTAACCTATTGTTATCAAATGGACTTACAGGCTAAGAGCAAGTCTTTATCTTGCAGGTTCTGTAGGTAAGTTTGTTTTTTTTGCAAGCAATTTTTGTTGCAATTAAATCTTGATGATCTGTCAGACATCTGCACTGAGTAACATAATTGGCTCTAATTTAAAAAATAACTTTGCTGTACAAGTAGCCAAAGGAAACAAAGAAAGGGGACAAAGGGTTAAAATCTAAGCCAACTGCCTTTCCTCAGGAAAAGCCTGTAGTTGAGACAAGGGGAAATCATATATGAGAATCATTTTCCTACACTATATATAAACAAAGAGAAACTTTACTGTGAAAATATTAGCCATGAGGTTGTTTCTGACAGATGTCTTTACATCTTGATTCCATCACAGTCCAATGTAATGTTTTTGAATTCTACCTCATTTCAATATAGATTTACTCAGAGAAGGGAAAATGACAAGAAAGTGTTATATTCAGAGTTTTATTATAATTTTAGAGGGTAGAATATGCAGATAGCCATCATCCATATCATTATCCAACAGTGCTGGGAAAGTAGCAATCACAACATTTAATATGTGCACAAATGGTTCCCATTAAAATCTGAGAGACTGTATGGTACCTCCCACTAAAAGGGAAAGGAGGGGAAATAAAAAAGAACAGTAAAAAATAGTAAAAAAGAATAATAAAAAGTTGTGGAGAGGGCTATAAATTGTTATGCCTTTGTTTGCTCCTGAGTACCAGTGTATATTTGTAGGAATTCTGGCTCTCCTCAAGAGGCTGCTATGTCCTGTGAGTGTGCAGCAGAAGATATAGTCAATGATCCCACGCGATGAGGCTGGATTTTTTTCATCCAGGTTTCTTTGTTCTGCATGGCTTCATTCGAGGTATAGCACCCTGAAGCAGGTATAAGGAAGCATTTTGTTCACAGTATGTACAGTATGTTATACGCATTCTATATGACCTTCTTTACTTCTTAGCTTAGTATCCCTCACGTGCTAGTTTCAAGTGGATAAACCTTGATAGGGTTTAGTCATTCCTGTTGGAGTTTGAAAAGATGTGCTTCAGTGAGCACATATCTACATGACTTCTGCAACATTTTACCACATGCCTCACTTCAAAAAATAAGAATGCTTCACATCTGCCTTTCACTTGTGGCTCTCTTGGCCAGAGCTGTTGTTCTGTGTCTCTTGCAACAGAAGCACCTCACAGGCAACCCTCACTTGCTGTGGCTTGAGGGAATACTTAAACAGCAGCCAGTCCTGCTAACCTTTTTCATCATCTCCATCTTTACAACACCTTACAGTGGAGATTTGACAAAAAGTTACTGCAAAAAGAGGGTTTCTGATATTTCCTATTGAAGCCTTACCTTCACCAGGAAGAAACCTTTCCACCACACTGCAAAGGTACCAGGATGTAACCTCCTCAGCATCTACAAAGCCTATGATTGTATTCCCCATCTTCTCATACCTGCTGCTCCTTTAATGGCAGAGTACAGATGAAAGCCCTTAAATGTGTGCTTTCAAAATAGTCTGAGTAGATCTTCCCCAGTTATTTTCTTTTTTTTTCTTAATAAAGGTAAAAACTATGACTATGTGTGACATTTAATAAATAAATAAATAAATAAATAAATAAATAATCCTGTTATGAGGAAAAAGAAGGGGAAAAAAAAAGTATATTATTGTTTGTTCCAGAAAGATCTTGTGGAAAGGAACAACAGGAACAACTTCACCTAGCAGTGTCAAAGTCCAGTTATTTATTTAATAAGTAAATAAATAAATAAATAAATAAATTAGTCTGGTTCACAGTCAGCTCCATATGCTGTTTATGAAAATCCTGTCTCCCTCACCAGAAACTTGTTTAATAGCTTAACAGAGCTTAAAGAAACATCACTGTTTAATATGATACAGGCTGATGCAACAATCTCCATTTCCTTTAAGTGTTCACTGGTCATTATTTCAGATATTCAATAGGGGTCTACATGAGAGAAAATCAAGAGTTGCTGAAGATCCAGATTTGTATCACTAGGGATTCCTTCGACACCCTGTTAAGCTTTCCGAGATGCAAAGAAAGGGAAAAGATTTTTTTTTCAGCCCTCTCAAGTACAATAACCAGAAAGGGATCTCTTGACCAGAAGGTCAGAATGAAGTTACTACTGAGGTTTGGTTACCCAAAGGGATTTGCAAGGCATCCAAGAAGATATAAATGTTTTTGTCGTCTTCACAATGAAGTCAGAAAAGACACTGCTAATTGGGTGGTGATGTAATTCCAAGCATGCTCTTCAGAACACCTATACTACCACTATGTTCAACAGGAATATATGATTTTTATTGCCCTATCTTCATGCAGCCATCCTGAGTTAAGAAGTTTTGATTTTTAGAGGACGTACTTTAAGCATTTTGACCACTAAGTCAAAAATCACAATTTTCTAACATATACAGCAATACCTTAAAGAAAGTGAACTTCTGCCATCAGTTACCTTTAGGCTGCTTCCTAATTATCTCTTTTCCTAGGATATGGCTGCTCAGAATTGGGTTCCCTGTAGCACAGACTTACCTGGACTAACTTAACCTAGTGAGCTCTGACATCATTACCAATCCAGTGGCAACAGTCCGAGCTAATTTCTCCTCCTCAACAGAGCAAATTGCTTTAACTTCAGCAGGGATAGTCTTAGAATAAGAAATTACCAGTTTTCATACAACCTCTTCTTAAAGTTAGCTTTTAATGTGGGCACAGTAAATCATCATTAGCATGTGTACAATACATTGGGGATTTCTGAAGTGGTGACAGATTTTCAGCCATCTAATAAAACTTTTTTTTTTTTTTTTCCATGAAGGGATGAAATGGTGAAGCAAAAATGAACATTTACAAATGTTATCATTCATGGTACTGAAAGATCAAGTAGCAGAACTAAAGAGACAAGCAGATGCACTTAGAAAAAAATCAATGCATATGAGATATTTCTTTGATGACACATGCCTGGTTTTAGACTCCAAAGAGGTGACAGCAGAGGGAGGCCAGCTGCAGGGATGGAAAAGATGAGTGAAATAGAGATAAGGCACAAGAGAAACAGGATAATAGGAACGATAATGACTGAGTAAATGTGAAGAAAGATATTAAGAGAGGAAAGAAGCCTGACAAAAACAGTGAATGCAGTAACACTGTCTAGTATATCAAATACTGGATATCATACATGGTCAATCAGAAGTTCAAATATAACACTGGTAACAAGTAAGAAAAGAAGTGATAAAACAATATAATTCAGGTGAGTATTTTTTGCATTAGTGACAAAATCAAAGCACAGAAGTGAATATTGTGAAAGAGGCATTTTGATCACCTTCACTTCTTCACAGAAAAAAAAAAAACACACTGTGAAAAAAAATATTTTAATTAAAATCCACCTTCATTCTCTTGTCTCAATCATCAATAGTGGGTGATTATTACTGAATTTTATTTTTCTTACTGTAATACTTTTGTTGCTGTTTTTGCAAAGCTGTGCTCAGTTAATAGCTGCTTTTGTTTTGCAGATGTAAGGTTGCTAGGAAGCATTTCATAAAAGCTACCTTTGTTAGCAGATGCCTTCAGTACCAAATCTATCCTTCAGGTATTGGCTTCCTGTAGGTGTGTAGGTCTGCACAACCTCAGCCAAGGAGGTCTAACCAGGTAAACACTCCACTGTGTAACATACAATTCCCATCAAGACACCAAGACATGGCACACCTGCATGATGAAGTTATGCCCCTAAAAGTGACAGGAGAGGTGCTCAAGAGGAGTACATATTAGCCACGTCATGCAGGAGGGCCTGTTCCATAAAGCTGTAGCAAGTGAATATGTCTTCTAGCAGGACTCCTTTTCACATGAAGCCTGATGAGAAAGCATCTTCCATCTGTATTTGCAACCAACATTACTAACCCTCAATACCTCCAGGACCACAACACAACTGCTGTGATATCATTGAACAAGCTACAAAGATTTTTGAACCAGCTACAAGATGCACCAAGATTTTTCCCCCCATTATCCCTCTCAGTGTACTTCCAAGAATGAAAAACAGTATGATTGCTATGTATGTGACAGGCCTTGCACTGGGGGAAAGGAGGATAGCCCACAAGTTCTACTTTCTGTTAAAGATCTAACACGAAGTCTTATCTGTCACAGATCCTGATTTTATCATTATTCAAAGAGCTGTAATTAACTGGATCAGAAATCATGCTCACAATATTGAATTAAACAGAAAATACCATTTTGTCCATGAATCAATCTTGCTGAATTTCAAATTGAAATATGGAACAGAAAATGTCAAAATGTGCTATGAGAATGCTTTATTTTTGAAAAGATAATTTGATTGTTGGTTAAAAGTTAAAGAAAAAGGCTAGATTTATGGAGTTGGTTTTTTTTTTTTTCATTTTCTTTCACCTCTGAAGTGAAAAAAAAAAAAAAGAAACAATTTTTGAAAGATCTGAATTTTCTTGTTAATTCAAATTAGATCTACCATGGAGTTATTTGTCTACCATTCGTCTTCTTTTTCATATCTTTATTGTAATCACTTTGTTAGTAGCTGCTTCCCACCATTAATTCAGTAGTACATCATATCAAACATGCAATGGACAAATTTATTTTTCTAAAATTTCTAAACTCTTTCATTGCACATGCCAAAACTAGAGGATAAATTGGTCCCACACACCATTTTTAAGCTTTGTAACAACAATTGTTTGTCTGACATATAAATAAAGCTGAAGTATCACATTGCCATGGGATTAACTCACCACAAGTTGCATTTCTAGTAAAGGAGACTGAAAGTTTAAATTGTTTGAAAGTATAGTCAAAGCTGCAATTTTTCCAGCTGAAGAGAACTTTATCTTAATAGCTGAAACTCACACCTGTTCAGAGGACCATGCCAGGAACTTAAAATGAATTTAAACCCTTATAATATTGCTATAAATTTAAGCAATAACTTATCACATGAGCCTTGATCTGGCTCTAGACCGAGGAATGAATTTCACCTGTGGTGAGTGTTGAGTGAAGGGAAAAAATGTACAAGAAAGATTCTGCAGAACTAAGCAAACTGATAAGTTAAACAAGAGGATTGGCAAAGAGCCTGCTATGATTGGTGATATTGGCTAAACAATGTGAGAAAAGTAATCTGAGATATCTTAAAAGCCGTTCTAAACCATTACCTAGAAACAAAAGAGAGATAACGCTACACTTTCTTTGTGTTAGCCAAGAAGAAGGGCTGAGGAAGTAGTTGTTCCATTCATGCCTTTGTTGAGGCTCTGAATTTTCAAACACTGAATTAAACTCAGAGGACAATCTGAACTTTATAGATACAGAAGAAACTGGTGATAAAGGAGAAGACTGTATCATAGGATAGCTATTAAATGCTATTTTCCACCAATTAATATCATAACAGATACAGCTCTAACAGGATTAGAAAAGTATATCTTGACATAGTATCTCGTGAAGTGGAGTACAAAATAAAGGGGCTTTGGCTGAAGAAAGTCAAAAATGTCAGTTTGCATGACCCAACAAAAATGCAGTAAAAATCTAGTACCAGATATGTAAAACTACCTTTAAAAGGCTTTGTTGATGTAGTATTGGAGCTGCAAGTCTGCTATTTCACACCTTGTCTGCGCTGCCAACTACTTGTAGGGATTTATCTGTTTGCACAACATGAGGACTTCTGTTTTTATGCCCCAGCCACACAAACTACATGTCCAAATGGAAGCTGAACATTCATCTTCAAGCTTTAACATGTGATTTTGATAACAAAAAAGGTCAAAAGAATTATCTTATTTATCTGGGCCTCTGAACAGTTACCAAGCTTTCCACAGGCTAGCACTGTGCTTAGAAATACATACTTCAAAGTAAAAGGTTAAGGGTTTCATATATAAAAATCAAGTAATCAACTAATTCATTTGCTAAATCTGATGATAAAGACACTTTTCACCTTAAAAGTCAGGATAGAGGTAATGTGGCTTGTAAAATCCTTTAGGAAACTCTGGAATGTTGAGGGTTTTCTCTAAAACTTCATCTGTCAGTGGGAAATGCAATTTAACTTCATAAGGCAATAAATATGCTTTTGAATGACTTCCCTTTTGTTTTACAGTGACATCAGATATTCTGACATAAGACTAGAGCCAAGTAGAATAGAAAGCAGATGGGAACTCTTGGTAGGACTGCAGCAGATTATGGAACTTAGATTCATGTTTGCAGGTACTCAAATATGGATTTCACTTCATGAAACCCAGAAAACATTACTCCAGTATGGGAACTGTATTTCATTCTCTTATTATGTATGATTTCTGAAACTAGTTTCAAATTCGTGCTCTAGAAATGGCTTCATTCCAAGTCACTGTATGTTGGATATTACTGAATGTAATAAAGTCCATTCACTGATGAATATGAAATAGCTTTTATTCATGTATCTGCTATGATAGTGACAAGCCTGTGGTTAACCAAATCCAAACTTGTGATGTAAGTGTGTGATGTAAGAAAAACCTAATCTAATTAATTATCTAATTAATTATCTATATTATCTGCAGGAATAACAAAATGTCTTTATTCACACATGTAGAGACTCCATCTTATTGTTTAAACTCAAAACAATATTTTGAGGGCATAATTATAGTAGTGTTCATTAAGTAGAACTAGAGTTGTCCTTCATCCTTCTGTACCTGAGCAAAGCTTGTAAAAATGAGCTCTAACTAGAAAAGGTGTTGCAACCTGTCATAGACTAATTTTTCAGACCTTCTGTAAGTGTGAATGCATAAAAATGAAAGATATAGATATATAATAAGCTACCTGTTTTCTACATATTTCTTAAATATTTTGCATGCTTTTTATAAATGGCTGTTCTGAAAAGGGACAGTTATGACAATTTGTCCTCCTTTCTTTCCCAGGTATTAATTTAATGAGTTTTAATTAAAAAACACGCAAAGATTACGTGAGTGTGGACTTGGAAGAACATACTGAGCCACACACAAGTGTACACAGTATTTGTATGTGAGGCTCAGTACACCGGCATCTGAATGATAACGTCTAATTTGAGGGCTATAATTTCCATCTAATTTGAAGCTAAAGCAATAAAGAAATGAAACATAAACTGAGGTAAAATTAAGTGCATGCTTCCTGAACAGAGCTGTCTTTTCCTCTCCAAAAATCCATAATGCTCCACAGGGATAACAGTAGCTAACTCTTTTGGCCATGTGCAATGGATAAAAATGGCTGAATGAATATTTCTGGATGTTAGTGTTTAACTTGATTGCACCATATGCCACAGGAGCTCACTGGATTTAATTATCACTTTGCCCCAGAAAAAAAACAAGACTTTAATTTTTCCTAGCAAAACTTTTAGAGTTCTCTTAAGAGGATCTCATTGTCATTATTACTATTTTTTGACAGGCCTACTGTGTGAAGCAGACTTATAATCTCATTACTACAAGATATTAAGTCACTCAGTGGACTGAGTTCATTCCTCTCGCAGTATGTTGAGTCAGGCAGCTTCTATGCAGGGTTTGCAAAATTCCTTTGTATCAGGTAACATTTGTGACCTACCTCAGTGACTGACTGGCACCTTTTCTGTCTGGGTTAGGATACCTTCAGGCTCCCACTTTGAGGAGCTTTTGTAAACTGTTCTTTTAGAAGCCTAACAAGGCCTTCAAAGTTATGAAGTAATCCAGGACTCCAATCTTCTGCCTTTCTATGTTCTTCAACAAAATGTTGGCACCAATGTGCCCAAATGAGCTCTATCACATAAAGAGATAAAGAATACAGTCATAGTGTTTAAGCTGACCTGTGATTATCTGAATTGAATCTGACATGCTTGTACTCCATGCTAAAAGCTGCAGTGGCCACTGGCAGATTACTAAACCCTGGCAACTCAACAAAAAATCTCATTTTAGTTGTATCAGAATGATGATCCCGTTCAAATCTTCCCATTTTCATCATCTGGGTTGGAAACATCGGCTGATAATGTTGTCAGTCAAATCAGCTGTCCTAGCAACAAAACTGATAGCCCTGGGCAATGATGATGGCTTCTTTCAATTAACACTTTGTCTTGCAAAGTTGGCCCATGAGTAAATTGGTGCAAACATTCAGTGAGCTAAATCAGATGAGACTGAACAGCCAAATATGGAAGAAAAGGTAGTATTTATCCTGACCAACATGCAAAACCAAACTGAATTAATTTGTAGGAACTATTTATTTAGTAAAACTGCAGTATAACTATTTGCCTAGTAATTCTGCCTCAGGGAATAGAGTATATGTACAAAAGTGTGGACTTGATTAATTTGGACCTGATTTTTTGAAATAAATGTTCAAATACAAACCTAAAGAGGAAAAAATCATACACTATCATCTAATTTTTGGCTAGGCATGAAAGATACAAATTTAAAGTAAGAGACATATGTGCTTATTTTTCAATCCATTCTTTCATTTATATCTTTCTGAGGTCACACAATATTCTACAGAGTGAGCACTCCTAAAAATGAAGAGAAAGGAAAGTTAGAGGTTTATTGCCTGTCCGTAATAGTTGCATATCATCTTAAGAAAAGTAACAGATATGGCACAAATAATTTAACAAAAGCCAGCAGTCACAATCTTCCTGTAAGAGCAAGGTAACGTAAAGCTACAGTCAGAAAGCACTTGAAGGGCTTTTGAATCACATGATTAGTCTTACGGTAATGTATATGTGTTTTCTTAAAACAAAGCAGTACTAATATAAACTACTAAGACATTATTGGTACCAGAACAAGAAAATATATCTGGAAAATATAATGCAACAATGTAATAATATAACAAACCCAAAACCAAACAAAAACATTGATCTGTTCTATATCAGGTTCATATGCTACTACAAAATGACTAAGGAAACAAATAGAGCCAACAGGCTAGGATTGCCTTCCACCTTCCCACACACTAAATCATAGTGTCCAAAGGGTGTACGAAATTTCTGATTAGCCAAGACCGGTTTTTAATATCTCCATGACACACCCTGTGAGCAGCCCTTCTGATTTCAAGCTGCCTGTACAAGGAATAAGGCCCTAAGAGGACAAGAGGCAGATTTCCACATGATATGGTCCCCTGCACACCAGTGTCCACCTCTGCATTTGTCCTGCTTGACCTTTATAGTGTTGCCCTCATTTACTGAATCCACACCATCCTGTATGACAGCCCATCCTTCTTCAGGAATACCTCCCAATGAGAAGAATAACTTTGCACTCCTAGCTCGTCAAACTCCTAATCTCCTGATTAAACTGTTCCTTCCTAGAGCATTGCACTGTGATAAGTGATGAAATAGTTGTCAGTTTACAGTTTTTCTGGATTCCATTTCCTCTCCTGAGGCCAGTGTTGGAGGAAAAATCAAGCTGATTATCAGGATATTTCTTATTGCCTATAAATAAAACTTTTTCAGGGCTAAGATTAATCAAAAGATATATTTTATATATGATTTCACTGTTAAAGAGGTGTTTTGTTTTGTTTTGTTTCCAAATGACCAGAAAAAGAGCACTTAGAACATGAATGCCTTCCTCACCTACTCAGGAGCATCTGGGGATGGTATTTCTAAGACACATTTACACTTAAAATGGTACGTTGATTTTCATTATTTTTTATTAGTCATGATACCTCTGGCATTTTCCTTCTGAACTTTCTTTTCGAAGTTTCCTCAAAGTTAGCCAAGTATGCAAGTTCCCTTTTATTTCTTAATTCCAAAGGGGAATATGGAAAGTGCCTGCTCTGCGTTTTTATTAATGCATAGTTTGCAGTGGAGATAATCCACATGATCCAAGGAACAAAAACACCCACTTCATGCAGGTGTGTGGGCATGGCTGAGTTTCACTCTGTTGCCAGAAATCTTACACAGGCCTTAAGCTTTATACTCACTGGATAAATACACAATCCCTCAAATAATTTTGCATCCAACACATCACAAGTAAATTATAAAAAGAAGTAAGTTAGCAGGGAACTGGCACTTGCCACTATGTATGGTCTTTGAAAAGCCTTGGTACAATAATGATTTATCTTGCTTAACAAGGGGGAAATGATGCCTAGTATTCAGTTGTTAGCACTTCTTATAAGCCTCTTAAGCAATCTTTTTTTTGCCCAGTGATAAAAGAATTCTTTACAGGTTTTTACACAAAGTCTCTAAGCAGCTATCCAAAATCTGCAGGATTTTTCTTCCAGGGTTCTTCCACCTTCTGCTTGCTATTATATTTGTCTCTGTTCTTATGTATTAATATGAGATGCCATTCTAAAATTAATAGAAATTTAATAGAAAGCATACAAATCTGCTGATGTGATGTTATACCAGACGCAATGACTGCTAGGGCAAATTTTAAAGAAAACCCACAACATTCTGTAATATCTCAAGCATAGGCTGGAAGTTTCATTACTGCATCTCAGAATCAAAATAATTTCCCAACATAACAAGAGAAATAAAAATAAGTATATGTGTATGTGTATGTATATGTATATACATATACATACGTATATGTATACGTATATGTATATGTATATAACTTGAGCTATAACTATATGTATATATAACTTGAGCTTGTCTCCTGACCTGACCCAGTTCCTGGAGGGTACTGTCTCTCCATCAGCTCCTGGGCACCTGCTGCATTATTTGCTCAGGTGCAGCAGCATCTGAGCACAAGGAGCCAGCACAGGCCACAGGGTACTGTGGCTTTCTTTCACCTGGACCCGTGCCCTACCTAGTGAGCCCTCTTATAACTTGAATTATTTAAGTGCTTGAATATTAACCTTGGGTAAAGGTTATTGAACTGAAGCTTTGTTGTTTCTGGACCTATATTGGCTCTATATTCATATCTATATTCATACCACATGCTACCTGATCTGAGAAGTATAGTCAGATCTGTGTTGCTCTGTGGAATCATACATTCTGGTTGTACTGCACCTACTGAGGTCTCAAGCCAAGGTTTCCTTTCACCCCACTAGATCCACCCTGTATGTGAGTGGTACATGGGTGGAAAGAGAGAATGGTGATTGCCAGTATTTGGTATAGTTAATAGAAACCTCATCTCTTCATTTACAGAGCAGTGTGGTAGTCTTTTGACACTTCTCTCTCTCATCTTCAAATTAAAGTTTTGGAAAGAGAACTTTTACCCATTCACTTTAATGCATTTTAATTTCATGCTTTCCTTATTTAAGCTTACTCCACAAGTCCTCCCACTGATGTTATTAAAATGTCAGCATGCAGTGATCAGGCTACTTTGAAGATCATTCTTGAAAAATAAAATAAATAATAAAAAGAGGAGGAGGAATTGCGTCTTAATGAATTTTATCAGCTCATACAAACATAATGCTTCTCCAAATAAATGTCCAGTAGAATGGGTATCATAATAAATTATGTAAGTAGATAATTCTGTTAATTTATTGTTATTATTGCCTTTTCCTATTCCATTACATCTTAAGACAGACAAATATTTTCTCCTCTTAAACAAATATCAGATAATCTTCACATTCACAGGTTTCTAAAATAAAGTTTCTCACAATACAATAAGCATTGCAAACACTGCATGACACAATGTTTTGGTTGACAAGTGAAATGAGTATCTGAGTGTCACAGGGAATGCCTGCAAGACAGAAGGCCTTGGTAGGGTGCGGAGCAATGTGTGGGAACACAGAAGATTACTTGGGAAAGGTTTTTTATATATGTGTGTAGTGGTACATAAGTGCAGGATGCTTTTGAAAACTCTCCTCCATCTTCTATTGCTTGCATTTCTTCATTGCTATATCACATTTCTCACCGGACTGCAATATTTCTGAGACAGGGCTTGTGTCTAGCTGAGCCATCCCTAAGGCACCTAAGATGCTATGGGAGTGTCATAAGTACATATTTTTAATCTTTGCTTCTCCCTAGTCATATTTTCATCTCTGATTATTAACTGCCACTCTTTAGAAATACTGGTTTTGAAGATTTTCCACTTCCCTATTTCTCTGTAGTGTTATATACTGCCTTCAATTCAAGTAACTAAATTAAGTCAATGGCACCCAGCTTCTCTCTCTAGGCTTTCACCTGCTGCTTCAAGGCAAAAAAAAAAAAAAAGCAGTAGTTCTCCCCAGTCTGCAGCTGTAGGCTAATTATTTCTCTGATCTGTCAGCAGAAAATTTAAAGAAATACACACTTCTGCTCTTTTTATTCTTTTTTTTTTTTTTTTCTTTCAATTAAACCACAGGCCAAGTGGTCTCCATTTAATTTTCAATTTACCCCACTAACTTCAGAGCCTGCATATAATAGCTGAATTTAGCTGGGCAGATTATGATTCACCCCATTCTCCCCAGGCGCTACATGGGGAATTCAGGCACCACATTTGGGTCTCTGAATTCCACTATAGAGGTCAAACACCTAAAATGTATGTTTGAGCATTATCATACCTACAACTCTCTCCACATATGGGTCATGAAGACCTACATCAGGTGTGCCTAAGGCTGCTTTTCTCCCACACCCTTTCAGGTGTGGTTTCCCACCTTGCCTTAGTAAATACATGAATGAAAGGTACTAAGGACACAGACTCTCTCTTTCAGACTACAAATGCTTAAACTGGTGCCTGAGTTTTTTGGGGGAAAAAAATCTGTTTTGTTTATTGAGGTATAGAGCTTTTCAGAAAGCAGGAGTGTGGTAAGAACTCTAGATATATCAGCAAGTTAAAATTTTAGTATTTCTCTTCACATCAGCAGGAAGGAATTAAAAAACAATTAGTTCAATATGTGATAACTTCCTTTAATGACCTACTTATATATGAAATAAGGTGACCCAAAATTTACACCTGTAGTGTTTGAACACTACTACAAACAGCATATGGAGTAATGTTGAATTCTCTGTTGACCTAACAGCAATTTTATTCATGTTGCCATGGGGAATACATTGCTCATTAATTAGTTTACTCATCCTTAATATTTTTTGCATTAGCTTGTAAACAGACTTTTCTAGGCTAAATCAATCATTTGTCAAGTATCTGATGGGTTGGTCATGTTCTTTTAGGAAAAAAATGGTTAACACTGCATTAAGCAACTAAAAATTGTCATCTCTGCTAATGGAAGAGAGAGAGGAACCTGCCTAAATCTCCTGGAATTAATTTTAAAATAACAAGACAAATCAGAAAGATTTTCATACATTTCTTTTCCACTTTGTAGTGGAGAACTGAAAGCAGTTGTAGATACCTAAGGAACTGAAGCCCATAGAAAAGACATATGGCATTGGATACATCACGTGGTTGTCTGAATGCAAAATACTGAAGACATCTGAAAATGTCATCTGTGACTCTTGACTGTTGGTGGGAACATCTCTCACCCAGAGCTAATCTTTTTGAAGTGCAAGGCCTCAGCTGTTTCCTCAGCACTTCCTGCTGACATCTTTGTCTTTGATGCCAGCACTGTCTCTGCCACTTTTAGCTTAAAGTACGTGTCTTTAACATGAAGCTAGACTTTATTCCGTGAACCTTAAACAGCATTTTTCTCTGCTCTGATTTTTCAACTGTATGTAGATGTCATTTGGTTTAATAAATTCCAGGTTGAGACTGTTAGAAAATAAAATCCCCGAAATGATACAGTGGGAGGGCATTTTTTTTCACTTATTGTATACTTTGCAAAACTGTCACTGCTGCCAGACCATTCATTATAAATGAGCTAGTTCTGGCTCTTAGTAGTAGAAAATGCACAAGTAAGTTGAAGTCATAAGATACATTGAGAGAAATCTTCCATTCTGCCTTTCCTCTCATTGAAAAAAATAAGGCTATTGATTTCTTATTATTCATTTTCCACTCTTGTAAGTTTAAGCCTTCATCAGGGGATCTAAAGCCAAGGTGCTGAAGGGGTTAAGCAGGTCTTAAGCAAAGAAAATGTGTGTCCAGATTTGCAGAAGCTTTCAAAATGCCATCTAAAAATCAGTGCATAGTAGTCAGCAAAGGCTCAGCCACTAAGCATAGAAAGCAATACTTTGAAAATAGCTCTTTATTGTTCAAGTACTTTCAAAGTGTATTTTTAAACATCTGGAGCTGTGAAACTGCACGGATGAGATTGGTCGTTACAGGAGGAGGCAGCGGATGGCAAGCAGCTGTGGGATCAACAACATAACACCTGGTTTCTGACCTAAAGTGACTAAGAAACTGGAGATCTCATCACTGGCAGCCACAGTCCTGCAACATGATCTATCCTCTGATATATTTGTCTAATGCTTTTTTTAGGCCTCCTGTAGGCTCTAGCTTCAGAAAACAAGCCCTCTGAGTTCTTTCTTTCCTTGCAGAAATTGGCAAAGAGATAAGAAACAAAGTATGAAAGATAGCAAATGGATCTTGGGGGAATGTGATGGAGGGGGAGCCTCTCTTCACTTATAATGAGCAGACTGTTGCTCCAGTGCAGAAATTCAAGTTTTGTCTTTCAAATCACCAGGTGTCTCCTAGACCTCATGGATTCCCTATTTTTTCCTCGGTTTCTACTTATAGCATTCACACTTCCTGCTACAGGAGACTAACTGCAGCAAAATGTTTTCAGTCTGCCAGAAGGATCGCTTATAAGGTCTGTATGTTTGTTTCAGTCCTACGCAAGTCTATACATTTTTTGGTGCAGACGTGTACTAAGTCAGTGGGAATTATGCTTGCATATGCCAGAGCTGAATATGGCCCTAGATTTACTGTGTCATCAAGTATTCGTAACACAATAGCATTTGTCAAAATGCCAGCGTGAAGTGCAAGTGGGTTTCAAACAGCTGTAGTACTGCCATATGCTGCCCTTTGGTTAAGCCATGACTTAAAGTTCAGCTTCCCATTTAGAGCGAAAACTGACAGATTCATCTTTTCCAGATCTTCAGAAGCAGTCAGGCTCTCAGCTGTGCCTCTACTCATCTAAACCCTTCAGATGGGCACTACTGACACCTACCACTGCCACTGAACCCAGTGGGTGCCTTGACTGATGAAAAAACTCCTAATGGAATTCACTGTCCACCATGAATGAAGTGACTGGGGTTGCAGCTCAAGCGAGAAGACCTTGCAAATAGGCACCCTGCCAGTAAGACCCGATCTCCCACTTATGACATGTACTGAATCAGGATAAGTTAAAGGTCAGAGCCCTCAGACACAATTTGGACTGCTTAGGTGTGTTTGCAACCTCTGTTGTGATGTGAGCTTTGCCCTCTGTATTAAAGGGGATTTCCCTAAGTGTCAGGTTTGGGGTTGATCTCTCTTACTGAATAGCAACAGGATAATGCCACTGCATTTAAGTGGTGAGGCTTGATGAGCAGGGTATAAACCTGACTCCCTAGACCACTGGTTCATAAACTGTAGTATGTTGGAGACTCTGTGCCCTACCTAACTGTTCAGCTATCAAAAATGAGGAAACTAACACAAAATGAGGAAACTCAAAATACTTGGTAGGGCACTGACATGAAATCCTATACTCATATCCCTGCTCTGAATCATGCTGGCCATATTTAGTAAACCTAGGACTCCTACTCCCCTAGTGAATAATCCAAACTGGAAGGCAAATGCGTGTTTTTAGAAGTGGAGATGGAGACATTCTGGCTGCTAGCAGGGACCCTTAATACCTGGGAAAGGACTCAACCTTTGCTTTAAGCATGGTCCGTCTACAAAAGATGGATTATTAAGGCAAACTGTTAGTATGTGGATGATTCACTTGATTTATGAGGAAGAAAATGGATTAAAGGAGATCTTTGAAAACTAAGTTTTGTGCATCAGGTTGGACTATGCAACAAAAGATTATTGAGAAAAATATTTCTCACCAATGTATTGTTAAGGAAACATTGTGATTTCATAGGTAGAAACCATTTAATCTTTTTGACTGCAGCCAAAAATATAATCCTCCCTGGATAAGATGCTTAAGAGGTGCTGAGCAGTTTCAAATCCTACAACTATTAAGGCAAGCTGAAAGTGCTTATCACCACTCAAGATACAGATGTTTTACAGGAGCAGTCTGCCACAATTCTGTGAACATAGTAATTGGCCATGATGGCATCCAAACTGTTTCATATGCAGTTCCTTCTCACTCTTTTTAAGATTACTCTATTGAAAAAAGCCACACAGTCTCTGCTAGAAAATTGTATATATTCCTGGCCTCTTTGCTTTTTAAGGTTATAGCAGAAGTAAGAAAGAGTTCAAAGTACAGAAAAAAAAATGTTTAGGGCATGGGAAATTCTATAAATGGGAATAGATTGCGGAGCAAGGGTACCATAAGAATGAGAATGAGATGAATGAAAATTTACAAAAAAAAAAAAAAAAAAGTAAAAATATACTAAGAAGTTATAGAATTTAGGAGTTGATTTCTCTGTCTCGAAAGACACGAATAGAGGGAATTTAAACACATTAAAGCTGGAAAGCTAAAAACTGATCAAAGAAATCACTCTTTCATATGATGTGTCACTGAACTATAAAACTCACCTCCACAGAAAACCACGGTAGCCTAGAATGGAGCAAGATTAAAAAAAAAAGAACTTGCTACACTCAACAATTACGTTTATCTTAAAATAGCTTGTAACATGCAGGATTTTTACAAGAGTCATATTTGTAAGAGACTTGAAGATGTTACTAGATCAATCTTATATTTTACAATGATCTAATTGCCACCCAATTCATGGCAGTTGATGGATTAATAAACATGGGCCAAACTCTTCATGGCACTGAAATCAGCCAATCTCATCAGTGAGAAATTCTGCTTCAGCTTTAAGAAATCACTTCTACGTCAAACAGGAGCCAGTGGAAATGTTGAGTGGTTTCTGCACATAGTGAACAGGGAATATAAGCCTTACCAGACCTCCCTCTGTAACCCAAAAGAAGCCTGTCCTGAGAAGCTGGTGCCTACCTCCAGGTCTGCAGAAGGCCCTGCCATGACACTTGCAGCTGCTTCTTCCTGCCTCCATGGTTTTCACCATGCAGGCTGGTTCCACCATTTCAGTTAAGCAAGATCCTCCTCCTTATTGATCATTTCTGGCAAAATGCTGCTGGCATAGTGGTACAGAGGGACAAGTCAGATAAATTATGGCATGCTGAAAGCCCTGTATTGGCCCCCATCTGCACTCCTCAGATGATCGGCTGCTTCTGAGAAATCCTTTGATTTCCAAGTAGTTGCTCTGTCACAACTGTCTGACGAAAGCTGAGCTGTGGAGCACCACTGCTAGGCCCTGTGTTTATCATGTGCTTAGTGCAACCACGACGGCTGTGAGAAACTCCAGTCTTGTGCAATGCAGAGCAGCTCTTTGCTTTGCAAAAGAATGATCAAAGCACTCAGCACTGAGGCCTCTCCACCTCCTATCCGCCTCCCTACAAAAGCCTAGGCAACCCAGTGCAATTCCTCAGAGATGGTGACTGAAAGAGAGAAAATAAAATCAGTCCTTACAGCTTCTGCAAGCAGGGACAAGGCATTCCTGAACCAAGGTGCTTCAATCTGTCAGTGTTGTGGCACAAGTGAAACACGACAGTAAGATATTCCTCAAATCCTTGATATAAAATTGACACAAATATATGTTCTCCTGAGGCTCATCTACATATTTGTAGGCACTGCTTTATTAATGAATGGTGCCTTCAGTGAAGAGACTCTGTGGAAATTTTGCAATCATCAGCCAGATACAGAAAAAGACAGAAGTGTTGTATAACTTGACAAATATAGTTCTGATCCTATCTTTGAAATATTTAGCCTGGGGAAAAATATATAAAGGAAAAATGACTGCTGTTTTAAAACACAACATTAGAAAGGATGGAGGGGGGGAGCCAGCAAAAAGGATTTATATTTCTCCTGCAGGAAAAATGCTTTGGTATAAATCCTTTGTATTGTGTGTGATCACATAGGTTACACCTACCAGTGGCCAAAGCATCCAGACTTCGGTTTCATCACCACTCATCATAAGAGACTGAAAAGAGAAAGCTACATAAATAAGCCCCAAGCTGGCTGGTACACAGACAATAAAACCAACAGCACTTTCTGCTTCTCAGTGTTAAGCTAATTAAAGGAAACAAATAAAACCAAATATTGGTTATTGCCAAAAGTCATTCTGTCTTTCAAATATGTTCACTCAGTTTTGAGCATCACACCAACCACTGTTCTTAAATGAATTCTTCTTAAATGATGGCTTCCGAAGTGAACTGATCACTCTTTTCTGAAAAGAGATCTTAAAAGATCTAACATTTTATCTAAAATCACAATAAATGACCTCAGATATTTTTAGCTTATTATACTGATGAATAGGGATGTAAGAACAACTGGATAGAAATGAGCTATATTTAAATTGTATTTAGGAATTTCGCTGTACGCTGTTTTCTTTAAGTTACAATTGAGTAAAAACAAAAGGAAGATATAAAGCCATATAAAAATACACACCAAAGCTCATTAGAAAAAAAAAAAGGGGGGGGGGGGGCTTAGCAGAAAACATGTTTTTGGAACAAGAACACAGTTTCTGGAACTGTTCCTGTGTTCCATCAAAATGTTTTCTTCATGAAAAAGTTGTCACCACCTCAAATCCAGACCCACTCACATAAAAGAAGGAAAGTCTAGGGTAACATTTATAAAAGAATCTTTCATGGTGAGCAACAAAAGCTTTGTCCAGAAGTGAAACCTTATATTGGAAGATAAAGGCCTTTGGAACTGACAGGGCTGGCGTACTGCGCAGGTGATCAGGGCATGGCATCAGGGGTTGAAGGAATGCAGCCACCATTTTCTCAATATTGGAAAGTCGGTAGAAAGCCTCCAGAATTATGAATCTTTACAGCTTGTACCCTGTTTTGAGGTCTAGAAAGCTCACATTTGCTTTGTTGGTTATATACAAAAAGAATACATAGCATGAAGGAGAGAATATGAAACAAAGGCAGCACATGCAATTATTTTAACTTGTGCATCATCACTTGGGTTTCCCCAAATCTTGAGATTTTTTCCAGCGTGACATATGAAGAGTTCTTTTGCATCATATTCTGGCCTTTGAGCTTTCTGGCTTTACATCCTGTGGTATGCTTCACAGTGATGAAGGATAAAATGCTATTTATTCTGAATAATTACTGAATTGCTCATGTGATCATGTACTTCCAACAGCTGAGTTTAAAGAAAGCCAACATTCGGTATTTTGATCTAATTATGATATTTGGAAATACTAGGATAGCGGCCTGTGGGGATGAATGGAAAACAGGAACAGCAGACAGCTGACCTGCCATTTACACATTTGGAATAGAGTTGAATAGAAAGGAATGAGTTTAAGTATTACAAGAAATGACAAAGACACATTAAAATGTGAAATATTTTTTATTATACATTTGCTAGTAATGCAATCTAGTTTTAATGAACGGATACAGCAAATTGCTGAAGATGTTCAGTATTGTACAAATTACAATTGTTATGGCATTTAATAGCAGTCTCTTATAAAAGCATGTCATTGTTGGTATGTTTTTGAGTGCAGTCTTTATAATACTCAGGACTACACTCTTATAAAGCACTTTCTCATAGCATAAGAGGTATAATAAAATCTGTATCAATATTGCTTATGCATGTGCAATTCTCAATTGTGATAAGTAGGATCATATACCAAACGAAGCTACACTAATTTATATCCGTTGAAGGTCTGATCTAGAAACAATCACCACCACCACCACCCCCAATGGATTCCTTGTGTTAGTAAATTAATTGCACTTCTTCAGCACCCTAAGCATATGAGGTTCTATTCATGTACTTAATGAAAACACAGATTTTTTCCATAGGTTTCAAGAGCTATGCACAAAGTTTTATGCTGTTTAGACTTTTAATAGTCCTACATTTACTCACTTTTTTTGCTGACCTTTGATCCCTTTTTCACAGGATCCCCACTTGCAGAAAACACTGAATTTTGGTCTCCATTCTCCATCCCATGTAGCCTCTTTTTCCTCTCAATGTCTAGCAGAACAACCTGGGCTGGTCTCCTCACATTTTCATAACAAGAGCCAACAGTATTGAATCACTATTTTTATTTCCCTTTTCTGTGTCAACATTTTTCTTTTACTTGCTGTTACCTGTTTTCCATTGCAGCCTTTACCTATGTGTCCCTCTAACTCCCTCCAGAGCTGGGCTTGTCTTCTCAATCTGATTTTTGCCCAGGACATCATTACAGATTTCCCCAAGCCTCCTCCATGGGCAGTCACTGCCTTCCCCCTCCTTTCCTCCTCCCTCTTCTCTACATGAAGCCTTTCTCCCGGAAGAACCACCTGTAGCTTCTATTCTGCATCCTCACCTGGAGAGGTGTGGGCAGACTCCTGCCCATAAGGCTTGCCAGTCCCGCTTTGCCAGCACCTCACCTCTTATTGCCAGATCCAAGCACAAGCAAGGATCTCATCTGCACACTACATTTCCAATTGTAACTCCAGTTCTACCGTCAGCCCCATGATTTTATCTTTAGGGTGATTCCTATGGATTGCATTATGCCTTAATTAAGCATCAAAGTATTTCTGTGAGTCATATGAAAGAGAGATATTGTTTTTTTTAAGAGATTATGGCTCAGTCAGCTGAATCCAGCACCATATGGATTATGAATGGCACAACTATGAATACACTGTGGTATATTCTCCAACCTTCTTCGTTTTCCAAAACAAATATTACTTGATTTCTGATCTGATGCTTCATGTGATGACATGCCAACTGTATAATGAGTACATTTGGTGTTTTTTAAGCCCTGTGCTTATATTTCTATTATGGCTACAAAGATGGAGACCATTTCTTCCAAAGACTAAGTTTCATTTTCTTTTATTCTGCTAACTACTACACAATTTTAAACTTTTCTGCAAAAAGGGAATTTACAGTGCCCACAGAACAAAAAGAGCATGCTGCTGAGTGAGTAAGCATTTGATCAATGCATCACAGAAAAGCTAAAAGAAAGAGGTACGTTTTAAACATAGGTAGTAGCATTGTTATGCTTACTCTGTGAGGCACTATTTTATGTAATAGATTCTTATTCCAATCTAGATGGATAACAACTGTGAATTATAATTTTATTTTCCACTTAGCAGAGCCTATTGACTTGGACTAGTTCTTACCAGGGAACCAGTTTCACAATAAAGGCAGTAAATTCTGATTTTGTGCTTGTTTGATAATTAATAGTGCAGTGTCAGCAGCAGTGCAAAATGCAAGTATGATTTTTTTTTCCTCTGCAAGTTATAAAAGATGGGTTATAAGTTAACAGCTTGATGCCGAGTGTCTAAGGCACATATTATTTACTAGAATGAATTTAACAGACTCTGTGAAGGTTCAGTTATGTGTGTGAATGAGTGTGCAAGGCCCTCCCATTAATCTAGCATCCTTTTCCCCAAATGCACCTATACAGTTACACCACCAACCATTCTTTTCCCCACACCACCCCATGGAGACACCATTTATAGCAACACTGCTTTGCCTTATTGCTTAAACAGTGACAAAAATTGGTATGTGGTGGCTGTCTGTAAACATGCCATCTATAAATATAATAATTATATAATAATGTTTATCATGGATGCGCAAAAGAGGCACAGAAATGAAAATGCCACGTAAGCTTGACTCTGTCAAATTACTTCTATCTCTATTCTCCGGTGTTTACCACGGCCTAAAATAAAGCAATAAATTAAAGCCTTAACAAAGCTAAAGAGCCACAATTCTAACAGGCAGCTGCATCAGAAAAGCTTTTAGAGCAGACCACAGCGTTAATGAGCACCTCACAGATATTAACAGTGTGGCAGCCCTCACCACAACCCACCAAGACAAGCAAGTGAAATCCCACATGTGCAAGTCACAGAGCAGGGAGTGAAGTCTCGATCCAGCCAAGTCTGTATGTGCCTCTGAGTGCGCAGGAGTACTTCCTTTGAAGCAACTCAGAGCAGTAAATGCAGGATTAGGGCCAAGTGAGTTACCCAGGCAGTCAGTGTATGCTCACACGCTCCACCTTGGGCACCCATGTGTTCTGCTGGACCACTGAACTGTCCCAAGGACATCTGTAGCAGAGGCAAGAGGGAAACCTGAGTGAACTGCCTTCTAAGGCCAACCCCCACAGCTGATTCTGTAAGCTGAGCTGATTAAATGAGCTCCACCAGCAAGAAGCCATGCTAGCTCAATGGTTCGATAGTCTAAGGTTTCTTTAAATAAATCCACCTTCACAATACCTGTACCACAGCAACACATACAGCATCTCAAAGTTTACCTTCACCTGTCACTCATTTTTGCCTTGACTAGTCATAAAAACAAAACAAAAATCCCTCTTGACAAATGGGAATTGCATGACCAATACTATAATAAACTAGCTGCCTTTCTTCGGTGAAAACTGTGATAAATTGGCATCAGTTATTACAGTGATGAATGCATCTTTCCCCTTTGTAGACCTTTCCCACCTGCTGGTCCGTGGATGACCCTGACGTTTATGCACTGCTAACAGGCTGATAGATGCTTTGCTTTCAAGGTGGCTGGACTTTCTCAAAAATGAAAGTATTTGTTAAATGTGAGAATCAGTTAACCAAGTGAAAATCAAAGCGACACAAGTACAGACCTTGTGTTACTGCTTGTGTCACCTGCACATATTGGCACTGCTCTTCTTTAACATGGCTTTCACAACAGGTGATTTCAGAGTGCCTTATTCATAGCAGTAAAGCCGGGACAGGACATTGCATGGCCTCACTGAAAAGAGGCATGCTGAGATGCTTTGACATGGTGGTCCTTCAAATGCTTTACCATTCTTCAGTTTCTTTGATCTCCTGCCCCTTCTTGCTCAGCCCTGCTGCCCCAAGCTTGCTCCTCCTCCTCAGAAGCAGCAGCAACAGCAACAATGCCCAAAAGGCTTCAGGTATAATTTTTTCTCTGGCTCTACTCAGTACAAAAATCACCCCATAATTTCTGGGAATTATCCACGTGGTTAAAATCTCACCTCCTAGATGATCCAGGCAACTTGCAGCTGCTACAACTCACTGACCTCCAAGGGCATAAGATACCCACTTTATTTTTTATTATTTTTTTTCTCCCCGAAACTGCTGATGTGCCCTATCTGTATGATTTCCTCTCTGGGAAATTAGGTTAACAGAAGTCAGTGTGTTACAAGGAGCTTGCTTTGCTTATGAACCAGAAGCAATCTGGGTGGAGAGATAGGGGGAGACGGGAACAGGGAGACAGAAAGGGAAGGAGGGAGGGGCAGATAGAGGCAGACTTGGTGGCTTTCTTATTTATTATTTCTTTTAAAAAATAAAAAGAAAAAAATGACAAAAAAAAGGAAAAAAAAAAAGAAAATACTTAGAAGGCAAGGTTTCCATAGGAAAAAAATATTTTATTTTTTTAAGAACAAATTCAGTTTGAAACAGACGTGGAATGTGATTTTCATAATTTTCATTTTCTGGGAGCTAATTGCAATGTGGAACTAAAGCAGATTTCAAACTTATTACCGGCTAGTTTAAAAACAGAACAAAACAAACAAACAAAACAAAACAAAACAAAAAAAAAGAAATTATTTATAACTCAAGCATAATACTGTGTTACAAACTGGACAAAGAAATTCTTAAATAAATATTCATGGTACACAATTTCAGCACAAATATGCGGCAATTTGGCAACCTTTATACCATTTTTTCCTTAATACAGTGCAAAGGGGAATGACACTGCCTTTAAACAAGCTGTAGCTAAATACATTGCAAAATTCAAATTTTATACAAAACATCTTGCTCGGACTTTATAAAAAACCAACATTGCTCTATATACACAATCTGGTTAAGAAAAGCCATTTTTGTCTTGTTTTCACATGTTTTTTTTTTTCTTTTTTTTTTTTTTTTTTTCTTTTTTTACTTAAAAAGGTGAATAAGGCTACTGTAACACCCCAAATCCATATACAGTAAATCTGAACCTATTTACAGCATCTTCACTTAGACATGATGGTGCAAATTCCAAGTCAGGTGACTAGGGATGATCATACAAGCAAGGCATTTACAGTAACTTTTCAAAGCTGAACCAACGTCAAATAAAGAAACAGTTGGTAGATTGTCATAATTCTGCACCAGACACAAAACAGACGCACAGTACATTTTATTTTTTTTCTGATTGGTTGCAGGTTGCTCTTAAGCAATTCATCTGATTTTTTTCACAGTTTAGTACATAACTAGAATGTAGCCAAGTGATGAAGCATAGGTTTGATTTGATAAAAATCAGGATCAGCAAACCCATCTTTTCCCTTCCTTCCCCTCCCCCAAAATAAAATCTTAATGACTTACAAGAGAACCTTGTATGGATGGATTCACAGAAAGGAAGGGTTGTTGAAAAGAATTACATATGTACTGTAGTTAGTCACCATGGTAACCTTCCACAGAACCATGGGTTGGGATTTTTTGTTTTGTTTCTCTCATTTGGACCAACATCCCAACGTCATTTTCAGGTTCAGGAAACAGAGAGAGTGATAATTTCTGTGACAGATTTTTTTTTTCCTTTTCTTGCAGGTACTCACTGGAGGTCTGAGAACCCCAAAATGCTGTTGCTACATTTTCCTTCCAAATCAGAAAGGAAAGTGTTACCATAGTAACATGACTATGTTAGAAATGTCTATTTGCATAGCACATATAAAAGTAGAGTTTTCTTATTTCCTCTCCAGGGTGGGAGCTTCAGGGGAATAGCCACGCTAAAGAGAAAACTTTAACCTGAACCCCCTCTCTAAAAATCTCCATGAAATCTACAGAACACTTCAGCTCGTAAGGCAAGGGAAAATACAACACAGAAAATAAATGCCGGCACACCTTGTCATTGTTAAATATGTGATGCAGTAACATCGATTTCCTGATTCTTTGGGCTTATTTCCTCATTTTCTCTGATGAGATACTTTTAAAGGGCTTTGGATTCTGTTTGTATATGCTCTCATTACCATTATTTTTGGATGGTTGTTGTTTTTCCCAGAAGCAGTTTCTGCATTTCTTAATGTATGCATATATATGCATACATAAATACATATATATGTATATACACACACACACATATATATGTAGAACGATGACAAGTTAAGACTATTTAATTGCCGCAAATGAATTTCACATCTTCTGGTGTAGATTCTGTGCAATCTCAAAATATATATTAGTAAAAAACAAAACAAAAACAACAAAACAAGAAAGAAAGAAAGAAAAAGAAAAGCTCTCATTTTATATCCCTTGTGTTCTATACACCTATTATAAATAAGACATATCTTCCTTCTCCATCTCAGTGTCATAATTTATTTTATTCTTATGGACTGCAGGTTTGCCGTATGTGCTTTAACTTTGCAACAGAGCACCAATGAACTGCTGTGCCTATTACAGTACTTACATGTACTGTGCAGGTACAGCACTAAGATAAACCAAAGCGTCAAAAGGCTCAGTCAGAAAAAAATTCTGTTTTACTTGTAGAGATGAGAAAGGCTTTTTTTCTTTCCTTTTTTTTTTTCTTTTTTATTTTTTTTCCAACTTTACCAGTGATAGAATTACAGCTCATTTGACCTGTTGGCTTATAATCATCTTGGTCAGATTTGGCTCTCTGCTATTTTCTTAAATGCTTTCCCTGTGTTTAGTATAATGTGACAGTATAGCAGCTGAGTCTGCTTAAAAGTCTTCCGAAGCAGACTGCGTTTTTGCTACAGCTTCAAAGCTGTACATTTTATTGCCAGTACCGCAATAGCCCTGCCCTAATATATCCTCAGCGGCCTGCTATTGTCTTGTCCGCTCCAAGCTTGTTCACTTCCTGACAATACCCCTTTGTTCTACTGTATTGAAGGTACTATTTTTTCTGCACACTGGTATTTGATAACCGTGAATTCCTTCAAATGCAGCCCTAAGCCACTGCACTTGTTATTGTGTCTCCTATTTGCCTCTTAAACTTAGCATACCAAAGTGCTGTGCTACCTAAATGTTTTTTTCTTCCCAGCTTCTATTTTTGAGGCAGCAGTATTCAATTTCAACTGCAGCCAGCCCTTCCCTCCACCACCCAGTCCTGCTCTTGACTTGTTGACAGCCTAACTTTTTGGCTGGAAGGCTCCTTACTATCAAACACAATTTCTATAAATGCATTACCCATTCGAGTGAGGCTGCTGTAGCAGATGGATGGAGCACAGATCTCCAAACATTAATGTTCCATTAGTGATTCAGGAGGTGGAGTGAAAGGAAATCTTATGTGAAGGATGGCAGAGCCCTGGATAACAGAAATAAATGGAACAGTGACGGACTAAAGCAAGAGAACTTTAACAAGTCTTAGACACCAAGGTCTGTGTGACAAATCCAGTATGCACTGAGAGAGACACACAAAAGTCAGAAGATTGCATTTCAAGCTTGATATCCTAGAGCACCTTCCCAGGATGCCTAGAGCTATTAACATCCACGGATCACTCCATCTTCCCTTGGCTTTTGTACATGCCTGAACGCCTGCAGCACATGGCTTTGAGGATGATGAATGTAACAAGAGTACAGCAATCAGAATGGGCATCTTCTACATAAAAGTCTTCCAGCTTTTAGTGAATACTGATTCACCGAGAGAGGAATTCTACAGACTAGGTAAGCTGTCCAGCTCGAGTCGGCTCTCGGAGAAAGAGCTGTCGCCTTCTCTCCCCTGTGCTTGAGTCAATCCTAGCGCACAAGGCGTCATCACAAACCCCAACAGAAAGCATTTGACCAGTGAGTGTCCTCTACGCCTCAACTGTACCACAGAATTGGTTGTGTGTTTCTCAGACCTTGTAGTAAATGTTTGCTGGACTCTGAGGAGGCATCTCTTGAACTATGTACACCGGATGTCCATAGTCGCCGCTGACCTTTTCATAGTGGGGGCAAAAGACACTGTCTGCAGTCCTTAGAGGAATGATAATGTCACTGGGCTCGGAACCATTGTTGTTGCCACTGCGTTTTGGGGTGGCTAATGTACTAAGTGAGAGAGTTGTAGTGTGTTGCGGGGAATGCTTCCTGTGTCTTCTCCGGTACTTCAATAATAGAACCACCAAAGTGATGATGATGACGATGAAAATGATGCACCCTGATGCAATCCCTGCAAATAAGGCCACCTCTGAACCCAGTATACTGGAATGCCCAGCCTTACTGCCATCTGTGCTAGATCCTGGAAAGAATGGAAATACAACAGACAAAAGTTATTGCCGTCCTGTGACCCGTTTACACTGCTTAAAAATGTGTAGAGTAAGCAAGACTGGAAGAATTAACTGACAGCTAAACTTTGACAAACCAATTACCCTGTTAGATAGCTAAATGCAAACAGCCGAAGTCAGCAATCAATATTAAACAAGACTTTGTGTCTGTTGGTCTCACTTTTGTGCTGCTCCCAAATCACCCTGTTTCATACATCATCATCCATCAGCAGCAAGGACTGGCACTGACAAGGCAGCCTTTGATGCACACTGCATCTTTTAACAGATGCTGACCAGCTCAGGGCAGCAGAGAGGGGTGGGATAGGACTGCACGGGGAAAATAACACAGGGAAATGACAATTCTCAGAACAACTGGTACTATTTAATGTCACATAGTTCTTCTTCTATTTTATCCATCAGATATTGATTTAAGTGAAACTGTCCTTAGTGTCTCTTTATGTGGACTCCTCATGCTTACGAATGAAACAAAAGAGCTTGAGGCAGTGTGGGAGATGGGCAAAATGATTATGGAGTGTATCTGTTTGCATTATATAACTGTCACTTATTTAAAAGAAAACAACTACACATATCAGGTAGTCATAAAAAGCTCACTCATAAAAAGCTCAAATAATGTGAATATTGTCACATTATTTGTCACAAAAATTAAATTAATGTTCACTTGACACTTTTCTCATTTCAGAATTTGAGCTGACTTCCCTCTTTTGATGCTCCCTTACATGCAGAACAACGCTTCAGATGCTATGTCCACATAACTGTGAACTACTGGAACCTTAGCAGGAAACGGCTGAAGCCTGCCCTGTGACTGTCATATTGAAGATACCAAATTACACAACTAGCACAGAAAATGTGCAGCCATTTTTAGGAACCTCAAAATCAACGGTCAGCAAGCTTTGCTTTGTTACATTCCCACTTTATTGAATTTTCCTCCAGAGAATTTGTGTTTTAGAAGTTAACTTATTTCTTGCTCACAGTGTTTGAAATGCATCCTCAAGATTTTTGTTTGGAACCATCAGATCTGTTTATCTTGTTTAGATAAATATTTTTTAAACAAATTTAAATTTAGTAAAAGACCAGCCAATCATGTATAGACTTCACATGGTCAGTTAAAAGATCAGGGCATTAATTATAGATGCCTTGAAATGAACTTTATAAATGGCTGTCGAGAACCACTTGATAATGTATTATACGGGAAGAGAAAGACAGAAAGACTCGTTCATCTGCCAGAGTACTAAATGTAAGGAGCATTTACCATCGTAAAGCTGCTTACAGAATGTTCTATCCAAAAACTTTCCTGTAAATGAGTGATATTCTTACAAGATGTAATTAACTTCTACTGCAGTGTAAAAGAGGGGAAAGAGCAGTTGTTGCCAAAACTCAGAGCTCCAAAATCCTATCCAGTGGAGCATCAGAATTGGCTTTTGCATCATCTCAGTATGAAAACATTTGATTTTCTGACGTTTTAATGCTAAAATAGAAATGTGTCTGGGGACAACGGATGGTCTGCCAGAGCCCTTCACTTCTCATGTGAAACTCCATAATACCTACCTGAGTGGTCTTTTACAAAGGGACTGGTGGTGGAGCTCTTCCCGTTGGTACCAGCTTCCTGCTCAGGGCGCTTGGTCGGGTCCGTGCTCCGAGGTAACCCTGCAGAATTGGGATCTGTGGAAGAGAAAAATGACTCACTGTAGCTTAAGCATCTGATGATATTAAGCCTTATAAGCCGGCTATAGGTATCTTGTGAAACACGGATAGCTTTGAACAGAAGAATCTTTATGTAAAGGACTAGGAGATACAAGACTGTAATTTTCCTTTTAAAGCAAAATGGTTTTATTAGTTATTTCAGAGGTTTAAATTGTGAGGCCATCTGCAGAAACTATAGGGACTCCTGTAATTGGCAAGAAAAGCTTTGCAGATGACATTTCAGTTTAACTGAGGAAGTTGATTGACTACTAAACCAACTTCTACTTAGAAGAATAATTCTTTCTTTCTGCACAATAGGTTATCTATATATGAAAAGAGACAATGAACAAAAACCTCTCTGTAACCACAATTCATAACAAGTAAACTATAGAAATATTAGCTTCCCTCCTTTCATGTATTTAAAATAATTTTGAACAATGTAGTTGTGGCTTTTGTTTTTAAAATGAAAATAAAAATGACTGAAACACGTAACTCCCAGGTGACCTTTCGTTCTAGGGAGCTCTCCAATGAAGAGATCTTATTACACCAACCCTCCTCCTGGAGAAATCTGTCAGTAGCTGAGGAGCAGAAAACAGGCTTTACTTTCAGACTGTTAGGGAGGAACAACCACACTAGATTCGGCTGGCTCTCTGCGCTATGCTAGCAAAAGAAGCCTGAAAACTAAAAGGACACTGAGACTGATCAAAGTGATTTCATGAAACAGCAGATGGTCTTTACCTTGTCCAACTTTCATGAGGATCTTCATGGTTTTTGTCTGGCACACCCCTCCCTCCTGGTTATCCAGGCCCTCCAAAGACCCATTTGATGTTGCTGATTAAAAAAAAAAATAAAATAAATAAAAATAAAAATAAAATCAGGAAATCAACAGGCAAAGTGATGTGACATGAGTGTCTGAAAGCAGAAATCTTTCATCTACCAGGACCTGTCCTTGTTGCTCAGGCTGACCTATGGAAAGTTGTGAAATGTTGAAAGCCAAAGGAATGAATACATCGGTAAGCTGTACAATACATACAAATGGAGGAATGTGTTATCAAGGTTTCAAATTTACCCAGCAGCTTTTTTTCTACACACAATTGACTGACTGACTGACTGGGACGAAAACACGGCACCTTGCTAAAAGGTGATGGAGTCAGCTGAAAGGGAAGCCTCAAAGGAGCAAAGCACTGGAAATTTACCTTTTTTTTTTTTTCCCAACAATATCTTTATAATCACCACATTACATCTGCTTCCTCTATTACAAATCTCCTGCTGGAAGAAGCAAAGGCATACAAAAGACCCAGGTGAAAGCTGAGATTCTGCACTGATTGGAAAACCATTTAATATTTGAAAGTACAATCTCACTTTTCTCAGCATTGAGGAGCCTCTGCGGGGGCGGGCTGGTGGGGGGGACATGCTCTCTTCTCACAGAAACCTTCCAGCTCATGCAAACAAACGGGTGCTTTCCCCTGTGTTTATATTGTTCTCGCTTATCTCTCCACGCTTGCTGGGACCGCACACCCCCGCACAATCCCGCCACCACAAGTCAACGTGTGTGTGTGAAGCACAGCTCCAGGGGAAGAGTCCAAAAGCCTTGAGTCACCTCCACAAGGGCTGCACACCCCGACGGCTGCTGGTAAAAACCCTTTGGCTGCTCTTGGGCGTGGGACACTTCTGCCACCCTGTTCGCCACACCAGGCCCTGGCCGTGGCGCAGCAGGTCCTGGAGCCATGGCTCCCCAAAGACCAGGCCCAGTCACACAACTGGGACACTGCAAATGAACCAGGTGGGGGAACGCTGCCTCGGTAGCCCCCACCAATGCACGTGGTCTCGCACCCTGGGTGTTTATTGGGTCCGTGTATCCAAGGCCCTAAAAGCACAGACAAGCAGATGCATGCTTAAGCGCTGATACCGGGCCACTGACTAGAGAAAACAAACAGAAAATGAGACAGTGCAGAGCTTGCCGCGGTTCTGGCAAACTGCTTAAGCAGCACTTTTCTACGTGTGCCTCCCTCTTTTCAGGCTAGGGATCTCATTCAACAAGGGCTTCACACTGCTCAGATCTTTGTTTTTAATTCTCACTCCTTCTCTTTCTGCTTCCTTGGGGATTTTCTTTCAAATGCGAGCAATGTATATTTCCTTATTCCTTCACAATGTCTTCCTAGCCCCATGGCAGTATTTTTCTTGCTCTAATCTTCTCTCTAGCTGTAAAGATATAAACCCCATACCGCTGAACCCTGCTTCCTAGCCTTTGATCTACTTCTTGTTTTTGTTCCACTCCTGCCTCTTTTGTGACTAACTCAAATTGCAGCCACCGTACGAACTTCCCAAACCGTGCTTTCTTTTCCTAAAATTCCCGTTTCCCTGTACACAGGCCCTCCCAGTTCCTCCTCTTGTTCTCTCCCTGCTGTAAAAACATGGCAATGGAAGTATGTGAAACTACTGCTTTTTTCAGACTTGCGAAAAGACTTTTTAAAATATAAAAGAGCACAATGAGTAATTTAAGATAAAAGCAGATCTGAAATGTGCCACTGCATTGCCAGGCTCAGAAAATAATGGAGACATATAGTTTTGTTTTCTTTTGTGTTTTTTTTTTTTCTTTCCAGAGGGAAAAAAAATCAATACTAAGAACCAGTTCTGGACATAAATCAAATGTGTCTTTGCTGAAAGTGTTTTTTATGACCTATTTGCCAATGTACCAGAGCACAAGGACAAGGGAAAAAAGCAGTAAATAGAAATACCAAAGCTGAGCATCAACTGAAAGTGCAACTAATAAACACTGACTTTGTCTTGCTTTTTTGTTATTCTTCCTTTGCTTTTTAATCTAGGCTATGGGGGTTCACAGCTCTTTAAGCACCTTCTACTTAATTTTAATTGAATAGTGTTGCTTCTTCTGAACATCAATGCCTTTTTATTCTTTAAAGGCCTATCCATTTAACCTACAGAGCAGGAGACCTCAATAAGATGCAGAGGATGCAGTCTGACCTCAGTACAGAATAAGAAAGTAAGACGGCAAAAAGAATGTAAAATTACTTCAAATACAGTCTCCAAATGAGAGGGACCAAACGTACAATGAGTCTGGTTGTGTGCCTGTGCGAGTTCAATCTGCCTCGCTTGCTTGCTAAAAGAATGCTTTCATAGCTTTGATGTCAGATGAATGAATTTGCAGAAGTATTCACTTTTTCCACAGTTCTTCAAGGGTTTTCTGAAAGCCTACGTTATATAGCTGAGTAGAGTGCTACATCCTGAGGAATGGAGAATTTTCAAAGAGGAGCATTTCTGTGACAAAGCAAAGTTTCAATTTCAGCTTCTCTCTGTAATTAAACCGACAATTACCCAAGGCCATTGGAGGAAATTATTTCTCAAAATTCATTAAGACTATCGAAATATAACCTCACATATCCCCAGAGTACCAGGGAGAAAGTAGGTAGTTTAAACACATACTTTTAAGCTTTGAAAATCAGCACAGAGAGAGAGAAGTAATCTGGGACATCAGAGAAAACAGTTTCATACAGCTAATACCCCTTGACGGTTTAGTGTGCAGAAGTCAAACAAGGGAGTAAGTACAAAATATTCCTCAAACACTCACTGCTGTCTTTTTATATTGATCTCCAACTGAAAATTATACCCAGTATAATCCATCCAAGCTCCTCCGTTACACTGACATTTCTGCAGAAAAGTAACCCTGGACCTGGACCTGTGCTTATATTGATGTGATATTTAAAAAAAAAAAAAAAAAAGTATCTGTAATATGGCTTTGGGTATAAACAGAGAAACATAACACAAATTCCTTGTGCTATGGAAAGGGAAACACTACTCTCTGGTTGTTTATATGGTTAAATTTTAGAACCTCCATTTAGTTTATTTTATATACATATATATATTTATATATAAGAGCATTCTTTTACATTTTAGGTCTAAATATGGATATACTTGAGAAGAATTTACTCACACATAAACTATCATATATGACCCTGCACTAAGACTAGAAACTACTTAAATATTAACATTTATTAATATTAATAAATGTAACTAATGATAACTATAAAGTTTCTCAGAAGTATTAAATGTTCTCAGGATCTCACACTTTATGTTAATACAGCAACCCATAGGAAACTAAAAGTATAATGCTGCTAAACAGCTAAGGAAATGCTTTTAAATTCTTTGATGGATAGATACCTCTGATTTTCTGAGATCTGTCCTGTTCCACTGGTGTCAATTACAAAAATGAAACTTACAGTCAAAAGCAGATTAGATTATTCAGCTTAGAATAATCACACCTACAAATAAATGCATATAATTAACCTAAAATCTCTATTAATTTTAAGACTTTCAGACAAAATCATAATAATTTATAGCCAAAGTTTGTCAGCAGTAAGTCAAAACTGCTGCTTGAGCTCTATATAAGCATCATGTGCCTGCATTCCTTGAATACAACAGCAGCTGTCATTTTATAAGGAGTACAAGTTTGGGTTTTTAACTTTCGCTAAAAATGAATTCTTAAGAAACTATGGTTTAAAGTCTGCTGATACATCCTTACTTTGGAGAAGATAGTATACATTTTCAGTTTCATGAAACACTCTTTTAACATACCATCTCATTTACACAAGCAAAAATTAAATTATTCAGACCAAAGAATTTCATGCTAGCTCTTGCCTTCCCTTCTTTAAGATACATATATGGAATTGGTTGGTTGGTTGGTTTTTCCTAGGGAAAAAAAAAAAAAAAAAAGGAACTAAATCAATGTATGATGTTTTACATTTATTTGCTTTTAAAACTTCACAAGATCTGTTTATTGTACGAAATGCATTAGTCATAAATGCAGAGGCAGGGAATCAGTGAACGAAACAGAATCAGCTGACAAGAATAGTTTCTGGCTATGATTCTTATACAGTCCCCATGGAGAGGAAGTAATATTACATTTTAATATGTCTTCATTTGATTGTTATTACCCTGCCTCCCAGGAGGCTAAGCCACTGCATGGATCTTGGCTGTTTTCAACCTATCAGGTTGGTAACACTGCTCTAATCAGAAAGAGAATTAAGCTGCTGGATTTGTGCCTGTATATAGCTTTTCATTCACAAAGAGATTAGAAATGAAGGCACAGTCACAAAAATTCAGCTTCCCTCACTCTTAAAAATACATATTACAAAATTAAAAAACACCATCACAATTACTTAAAAGGAAACACAAGTAGACTAAAATCTCAACCTCTTAATTCTGTTGCAATTATTACCCATACGTTTATGTTTAGAGATTTTGAGAAACATTACCTACTTGCCAAATTAAATGTCACATCCTTTGAACTAACACAATTCTATTACAATTCTACTACACATGCATTTCTGGACCCTGAGTATGAAATGGACTACATGCCTGAAGAGGGAAATTATGAACATCATTCTTGGTTTTCCTCTGAAAACTATATAGACTTTAAGACGCAGACTACAAGAATGAGTGAGTGATCTCAACTAATGGGTGAGGGCAAAATTGGCTTTGCATGTGTGGACAATCAAAGAATTACACACAAGACACATCAAGAATTAAATGCTGCTGGTGTGGATCCATTAAGAAGGAAGAAGAGAACTACAGGTTTCTTCGGGGCAGATCAGTACTGTCCAAGAGTAGTGATGTTCAACATCTTTTTTTCTTAAACACTCCTTGAAGTCAACATCAGAAAACAGGTTGCTCAAAAGCAGAGCTAAATAAAATCAAATAACCCTATCCATCTCTACTTTTCCACAGCTGTGCTGTTTCTGTGCTTAGAAACAGAATGGAAAAGCCTACACAATGCAGCAGCAAAAATCCACAAAAGCTTTAGATCCAACAGTAGTAAGTTATTCTTAATACAAAGCTGCTCTTGATCTAATATGCAGTCAAGGATTAGTAAGCACATGTAAGCTTTTGAGGGTTTTTTTTTTTTTTTTTTGAATTTTATTAAGTAACAGTACACTATTTTGGCCAGGCATCGTGTGTTTATGCTCTGACTGCTTTCATCTGCTTTTGGTCTTTTTAATGACTTTCTTAGTAAAGCACCGAATAAAAAATTCTTCTTTCCCATAAATTATCTAAATTTATGTGACAGGCTTAAGAACACCAGAAATCACACACTGAGAAACCACAAATCATAGATCACAACATGGTGGTTGTTTCTAGACCAGCCAGGATGAAGAACAAGGCAGCTGAGGTAATAGGAAGAGTGTTTTAATTAAATGAAATTAAATTCCCCCTCCCCAACCTCCCCCCTCAACTTACTAGCAATGCTAGATCTGCATGGAGATCTGAAACAACCAAAAAAAATTGCTCAGGCCACTCACCAAAGAGCAGGTAGCTTGGCAAACACTTGGTGTTGGGTGAGCTGCAGAAAGTTTTGAGAGAAGACAAAGATACAAATTTCAACTACTAATAACTAACCATTTATGCTTGTTTGTAGTTGCAAAAATTCAGATTGACACCAAAACCTTCATTATTTTAGTTTAGCATGAAACTGTCTTCAAAAATGTAACTCAGCAGTCCCACACCTGGACTGCAAGTGCTAATACTTAAATGCATTAGGAATAGTTGCACCGAGTACTGTCGACATGTTGTTTTTGTTCCTGTTTGAAGGCTGGAGACTTCCTCTCCAATTTTGCTTGAACAATATAATCCCATCCTACCTTTTCTACTGATCTTATAGAAACAAAGAAAAACGGTCATTAAACATGTATAAACAAAACATGCTTTACCAATCATTTTGTATTTTTCTAACATGTTTTGTTTGTTTGTTTGTCCTATTTGCAAAGTCAAGGTGGCAGCAGAATTAATGTCTTGAGCTCCATGAACTGAAAACCATTCAGAAACTCCTGCTGACTCAATCTTATTTCATAATTTATTCAAATTAACATAGAACTTCTCTTAAACTAAAGTTTATAGTGTTTTTAAATACTCTTATAGCCAGCTTTTTTTTTTTTTTCATGTATCCACACAAGGGGAACTCCTGTGAGACTGAAGGAAAGGACAAAAAGACTCCATTCTTTTTCAGTTCTCATCCTTGTCATTTCTTAAATTATATCCTATGCTATATGTCTCAGGATTTATATCTAAACAGGATCCACAAATTATATTCTGCACAGCAAGTAAGCAGCAATGCCCTCCCCAGTCAAGCTAAAACCAGAACAAATTGAAGTAAAATAAAAAGCAGGCCTCTGGAAGAAGGCAAAGGCTCTGCAGTGGAATTTTGTGATTCACTTTTTTAACCACTACTCTGAAATGTGTACTCTTGTCCAAATGTGAATGGTGTGACTTGTGGTACTTAAAACAGACTTATGGTAATAGGGGTCTTTATAAAATTCCCTATAAAATTCTCTACTTATATTCGTATGTCAAAAGAGGGACAGTTTTTTCTACTGCTTAATTTCTGGAGGAGTGCAACATGGAGGACACAACCAAGACAGAGCCAATCAGTTCTGTACTGTAAAATGCCTTGGTATATACCTTGCAAATATCAACTTTTTAATTCCAGGGATACCTCTAGATATCCATAGATTCTCCTTCCTGTGTCTCATATTACCTGGCCAAAGAAGGATCACCAAAGCGTTAAATACAAAATAGGGAGAGAGTACTTGTAGAGTTTTCCCCTTTTTGTATATTCAGAATGATTCTATTAATTCCAAGGAGACATGACATCATACAACAAGAGTAAATGTGGTAAAATACATGCCCTTTATTTATTATATTTTTTTAAACAAAAGACTTTTAATTAAGGGAAAGAGACACAGTAAGCAACATGGAGCTGGGATGTACCAAACAGGCTGTGAGTTCCAAGTGGTTTCTTCTGCCTATCATTTTAAAAACAGCACCACTTTATCTCTTGGTTAAGGAATGCCACAGCTTAAGTGTACTAAACAGTACATTATTTGCTGCATTATTATCCAAAACATAAGGTCATAATATCCACCTACCATGTCAAAAGCCTACTTGCTTCACTGTTACTGTGTCCCTTTTCTAAAATTCTTTTAGAAAGATTTAGAGATGATAAAAAAAAACAACCACATCTCAATGTTGCACCACTATGAATGACAATTTATGTCTTTCGTTACAGTTAAGCTTTTCTAAAAGTATTTCAGTTCTGTATTTCACATACTCTGAGAAATGTTTTCAGATAATGATCTACTGCACACATGGTTGCTTCTAGTTTACATAAACAAATTATATATTTGTGAGTGCTGAAGTAACTGTGGCAGATGTAAGCCCACTAATTATGATGTATTCAGTGTATATCAGAATGTATGCATCTAAAACAGATTACTAGCTAGTTAATTTCACCAGCCATAAGCAGATATTTTACATAGTTTATCCTTTCTCCTGGCATACTACTGGCAAAAGCCTCTCATGGATGAGAAGAAATAACTTCCTCCTACAACAGTGAGCTTTGCTTAACAGTTCAGCTGAACAGAACTAATACAATTAGTTAGCATTCAAGTTACACTGATTGTCGCTAATGACAAGTGGCCTTGCTAGAAACAAAAGCAGAAGCTTTAACATTAAATGAATGAGGACCTGTATCACAGGAACTCAACATCACTTTTCAAAGATATTCATCTGTCTTGAAAATCTCTCTGGTTTCTGTCTGTAGCACTTGGAAAATAAAGGGTTATAGTGAAAGTTCATATTAAATAAATAACAAACCTCTTGCTCATTCTACTGTCACTAATTGCATGCAATGATATTAATGACCCAGTAATTGCTATACGAGTAGCACTGAAGTGGAAAACATCATTCTGAGGCAGAGTTCATCTCTAGGTGGTAGGACTTCACTACTGACTGAGTTAATGCCGAGTGACAGTTCAGAATATAACACTGTAGATGAGAAAATGTGCCAGTCTGTTGGTTATAACAGTTTAGATGGACATGACATTATTTGCTTTGACCACAGAGAGTCCAGGAGTAACCCCAATAAACTGCCACAGTCAGAGTTTGCCCTATAGATGAACCTCATTCCTTTCAGGGGAGATGCTCTGTACTATAACAATCTAGAGCAATTTTCCACATGTTTGCCTCAATAAAAGAATACCTTCATCTCCTGCTTTTACATCAAGCACAACAAAAGTGTGCTTTATTGCAAAACACAAAAGCTATTTACATCATTTAACTATCCTTCAGCAACACAGAGTTTGGCACCTTAGTTCTAAGATCAGTTATGATGCTATTGGATGACTATGCACTTGCCAAATATAATCAGAAGTTAAGCACTGTTTTGATTGCTGCATGCTTATGTTTGTGTTTAGAACTTTAAAATGCCCACAGACTAAAAACTTAATGAGGAAACATTGCTAAAAGAAAGCAATCTGAATTTCCAAGGTGTTACAGGACCTTTAGTCCTACTACTTGACATAAGAAATTAAGGGATTCAACTTCTTTGGAAGTTATCACATAAGCCTATCTTGGTTCATCTGAAGAAACTCAAATGGGATGGGTATGTTAATCCTCCAGCATTTAGAATGTTGAAAAGTCGTAACTAGACGGGAGAATGGATACTTTTACTTCTAATAATGGTGTTCATAGAGATTTTAATATTTCAGAACTATTGTAATAGGATAAAATTATACAGCAGGGATATTTGTTTGACAACACAAATTATTTAATAGTATCATGATTCTGCCACGAAACCTGCTATGGCAGACTCTGGAACGCAGGTGGAATCAGAATTGCAGCGCAGGCTGAGGCAACTGCCTGGAAAGCATCTTTGCAGAAAAGGCTGTGGGGGTCCTGGTGGACCCCAAGTTGACCACAAGCCAGCGATGGGCCCTTGCAGCAAAGAAGGCTAACAGGCCCCTTGGGCTTCATTAGGCAGAGTGCTGTCAGCAGGTTGAGGGAGGTGATCCCTCTCCACTACTCAGCACTGGTGAGACACATCTGGAGAGCTGTGTCCAGGTCTGGGCTCCCCACTGCGAAAGAAATTCGCAGAGCAAACCCAGCAAATGCCCATGAAGATGATGAAGTCTCCGTACTTGGAGAAACTCAAAACCTGGCTGGACATGGTCCTGGATAGTTAACCCGCTGTAGCCGATCCTGTTTGAGCATGGGACTAGGCCAGCTCCAGAGGTGCAATACAAATGGCTGAGTAACCTTCCTGTGACTCTGTGAACAGTTACACTATTGTGGTCTAATATATTTATGTGCTAATGTGTAATACTCGAAGAACAATTCCTTCTCAGCTTCCCTGGCAGGGTTTGGATTCAGAGTTGTTTCTCTCACAGAAGCTCTCTGAGCATATGAGAAGAAGTCTGCTGTTGCAGTTTAGTTATTTTTGCTGTCTTCATCTACAGAATAAAAAATCAACAAATCATGCTAACAAAGGCCTGAACATGCTTTTTAAAAACAGCCTTATCAGCTTAGTAGGAACTCTTCTCTGAGAACTACTATAACTACCTTAAGCCTAATCCTGCATTTACTCACAAAAATATTTCTGTGATTTCCTTGGAACTGGAAAAAAGCAACTGGAATATTGCCATTAGGTCTCAGTCTTATAGTTAGATTTATCAGAAAAAAATTGTGAAATATTCTTCCTCCAAAGTTTCCAGGATTGACTAAAATCAGGAAATAACGTATAAACTGACATTTAACCCTGTTTTCCAGACATTTCAATCCTGTGCTTTAGCTAACTAATGCAGTTCTTAGACAAAAGTACATTTCCCACCAATTCAACTATGTAAAGACTTTAATGTGAAAAACAATTTCAAATATTCAAAAACAGTTTCATTAAAGCTTTTATAAATGCTTATACGGTTCTTGGTCTTTTATTTCAGGAATTAAAATGCTATATAGCAGATATAAGCAACTGCATAAAATAAAGACCAGTCATCACACTTTGACAGGTATATGCTCATCATCAAACTTATGTACAAACTGAAAGTTAAATGTGTTTCAACGTGCTGGTGTCATTCTAAGTTTTAGTTCAGACTACTTTCCTCATATAGTGTAATGCATCTCCCCAGTATAAACCTCCTCTATTTAAAGTTACTCATAACCCATGTATAAAGCATAAAAAGTACTTGCTCAACCCAACCTTCTGCACGTAGTCCTATTAAAAATGTGTATATGTAAATGCAGGAATATATACAACTTGCAGAAGATCAAGACAAACTGTTTTTTGCGAAGTATTTGATATGTGTAATACATACATATATAAAAAGACTTTTAAGTGAGAATACTGTATTCTCCTTTGAGAATGTACTGTATTTTCAGTATGTATAAATTAAGAACTAATAAAAATAACAAAGTGAGAGAAGTGACTAAAAATATTAAACAGTCTCCTATGAAATTTTAAATCCTGTTTAATTCCTGAGCATTTCCTAAATAATTCTAAGTGAACAATTAGACTTCATTTTCACCTGATTCCATATCTATTTGGAATATGTGGGGAGTGTGAGGGAGGGTAAATGTGTTTTTTTCACAAGATGCCATCAATTAACAATCTGAGCATTCCTATCTTTCATTTCCTTCCCTTAGGAATTGAGAAATAATAACAGATTTCCTGCTGAACTATCTCTGTCTGCTTTAAAGGAGATAAACGGTCAGTATTGCCTAGGTAATGGCACTGAATATGAACAAAGTCCATCAATCTAAAGTAGCCTTACAAGACCTGTGTGGTCTGGGACAAAACCCCAAAGGACGATGACTCCATTAATCCTGTAGGTCTTAGACTCTGTTAGAAATCTGAAGCTGCACAGACACTGATTTTTTTTTCTCCAATAATATTATTTGTATGAGCAGTATTTATATTTAATTCAACAAGAGCTAAGTGGTATTGCTGATATATCCCTTAAAAGACTCTCAGCAATGTCAAAGATTGACCTCCGGGTATCATTTTACACTAAGAAGAAATCGTTTAATTTTCTGAAGGAGGAGGAGGAGAAAGGAAAGAAAAAAATAGGATCTTTGTGCAAGAGGAATCAGGGTGGCTATTATCACATAGGCTTTCATTAACACCACCAAAAAATAAATAACACTAGATTGCTGAGCTGTGCAGTCTTTATTAAAAAGCATCAATAATATCTATGTTGCAAAGAAATGGCACTGAAATTTTGATACAGTTTTCTCCTGGTTTTGGCTAGTTCAGAATTTACCTCAAAACAAAGAAAAATCTAGTTTTCTTTTGGGTGCTCTTGCTAGGTGTTTGCAGGGTACTGCAGACTGAATCCTGTGTCAGAGATGTGTCAGAATGTCCAGCCAGGCAGATTAGCTAGTGTTTGGTCAGAATACTAAAATAGCATTTTAATGTAAATCTATTTGGCCAAGCAAAGAAATTTATTCTTCCCAATTGGGCTGTATTTCAGGGCACAATCTATATTGTCCTTTAATGTGTTCTTCTTCAGACAGTTATTGCCCTTTAATTGTAGCAGGATGACAAAGTGAAAACATAAAAGCCTTGGGATTTTTTTTTTAAACCCAGCTAATGCTAAAGTTTCAGAACAACTGTTTCCATTTTAAAAGCCACCAGACTATTACTAGCATTTATCTAAAATGCAGCACTGCTAGCCAGTATAACCCTTTAAATCAGACAGAGATTAAATACATACATTTTTTAATTTAAGCCAGAGGCCAATTATGTATGTGGGTCACTTGAAAAAAGTTGACAAAAAACGTTTAAGGAAAGCTGCATATTGCATTTTGCCAATGTCAAAGCCAATGAGCATCATTAGGCAAGCTTGCTTAGCTAATGAGGTCACAGGCAGAGAAAGCACTTTAGAGGAACCTTTTCCAGGACCATTCTGCAGCCCCTCCCCAAGTCCAAAGTATTTTTCACTTAAAAAAAAAAAAAAAAAAAAAGGCAAAAAACCACACACCCACAAAACAAAACAAAAAACATAAAAATATTATTTACACATTTCAAGCAGGTAAAATTTCATCGTAGGTGACGTATTCTTTTACATTGATGATGTCTGTGTATAAGCCTCCTTTTTATGCAAAAGAAGAGATGAAGCGAGCAGAGTATGGATTTACTTAGCCAAACTATCTCAGGAGTGTGATGGTGGTTTCAAAACTAGCAGCACTGCTCCCTTCCCTCTGGCACGGTAGCTTCCTACTGGCTTCCCTTAGGCGCTCCTTCAGTGCAAACTCAATGTACTCCAGCACTCTCTATGCCCTGTGACTAAAGGCCAAGTTTGCTGGGAAGGGTTCAGGACAACTCCCATTCACCAAAAGTAAACATTTTTAGCATAGTATATATGCCTATACTATACTACGACGTCTCCCTCCTGTACAAGAAATGCTGCATCTGAGAGAGATACTGAAGCTACAGAAGCTACAAAATACATGATAACCCAAGCACTTGCAGATCTTTCTCTTACAGTCAAGGAGATTCCCATTCATTCTAAGCCATCCACAACAGCAGAAAATTATACTTCATTCCCAAAGCACGCAAAGACATAAAAGGACTTTTTGATGCAAACATTAGAGTTGCAAATTTACACACCCTTCTTCTGCTTAACTTTGCCCTTCACACAGGTATTTATGTTGTTGGGCATGATGTATCTTCATGCATTTGATTAAGGATTTCCTTAGAGACTTATGATATGTTAGCTAAATGGTTGCATATTTTAGGGTAATCTAACCTTAATATGTCTGTGATCTCAAGTACATTTGACCTTCCCCAGTTCTGCTGAAAAGAAATCAGGTAGCTATAGGAAATGAATCTATTAGTTTCCGAGGAACCAAAAATTGATGATGGCAAAGAACAGAAAAGCAAGGACATTGTTACATCGTTTATTCACTTTCATGACACCATTCAGTATCATCTTTCCAAGTACTGCCCTTCACAGAATTGAATCCTGATACTTGTACATTGAGGAATATCTTGTGCTGCTGTTGTTCCAAAAAATGGATTAGATTTAGATTATTGTTGGATTATAGTACCATTAAATATGAAAGGGGGTATATCAGAAATTCCTCAACATTTCTACTTAAAAAAAAAAAAAAAAAGTGAATTAAGGAATGGGAAAAGTTATGTTTTTATCTGCTTATAGCCAGGGAAGGAATGAATAGAAAAGATCTGCTGTATCTATCATGAATACATCTGAATGATATAAAAATTATGGCTTGAAGAATTCATGTACAACCACATTTCCTAAAGGTACACAGGGCTCAGGAAGCTTCTTCATCCTGTGTTATTAACTCCTCTGCTTTGTTACTCAAAGGTTCCTAAAATGACTAACCCCCCAATCTGAATAAAGATTTTACTGTTTAATACAGCTCCACAAACCACATATTATTACCTTAGAAAAACAGATGATGTTTTCAAATAATGGCAAGACAATAAGGGTACATGACGATACAGAAAACATGTTAAGGGCTGACAGCAACCTGTCTGAATAAGCAGCACAAGCTTAGTCTGTAGATCCAGCCACAGACAGCACTGCAGAAACGCTGGGCTCAGTGAACTCTTGTCTCAGGTTGTTTGATGCCCCTTACTCAAGGGAATATATTGCAAATTTAAAATCTGACATATAAAGTACATGGGTACATTCACTTCAAAGCACACACACACGACACTAAAAACACCACCACCACCAAAAAAACCATACACATTTCCCAAGCAAACTGAAAGGAAAGAAAGAAAAAAGGAGCAATGTTTGCGTGTCTGAGACAGTGGGAGAGAGACCCAGTATACTCATTCAGGCCTCAGCACACCTGTTAAATTACAGGCCTAGGAACAGGGATTTATGCAAATGACTTATGGTCCAATTTGCGTACATGATTAAGATGTATTGTATTACTTTCAAAAATGACAGTAAACATCCTGACTACCAGAACTTATGTCTGAGAAGGCTGCATGATGTCTTATGCTTTTGAACACAAACTGTTAAAATGCTATCTAGCTCCAGTGTCTCTGTAAAATGGTGTCCTAGCTGAGCCTTGGCCTAGTTTCCTGCCCCTCTTGGTGTTTCTGAGGCCAGCATCACTGACTGCATTGTCTTCTTTATGAATGACACAAAAACGAGCGTTTTAGCTTCAGGATGGCCGGGTTATCAGGGTGTTTTTTTTGTCCAGCCTATTAAAATATATAAGTACCCTGCTGCAGCTGGGTTAATACGCTAGCAATACAGTGATAAATCAGCCATTTGTTTATGCAAGAACGAGCATGGAAAGTAATATCCATGCACTCCAGTACTACTGCAAGGCCAGTGTCATTTTTGAGGCATTAGGCTGAAGGCTGAGCAAGTTCTATCAATGAAACTACCCTGTAATCTTCCAGGAAATGCAACATCTGTTATGTCTTATTGTTGTAATGAAATAATTATACAAAACTAATTAAAATGAGCCGGACTTAAAAATTCTCCAGGTAAATCCATAACGTGGATACGACAGAACTGACAGCGTATCAGTAAGCTCTATTTGTGCCCATGTTTTTCAAGTAATAGTAGTAACAATGCCATTTGCTCCATTATAGCTGCTCTGCTGTTGATTTTTTTTTTAAGCAGCACTAAATAATGAATGTATGTCATCATTAAAGCCAACTATTTGAGCATGGTTGTTTTTATGTCCCACATCCTCCTTGTTGTTACAGACAACTATCTCAGCATCTGATCTTGCAGCTTTCACCCCAGTAAATCTCACCGTATTTCAGTGGGAACTCTGACAAAGTTAAATGTTCTGTGAGTGGGATCAGGTTTTTATATACTCACTGACTGAAGTGAGAAAGTACTTGTACTAAGTGATGCTTTTGTCAAACTTTAAAAACAATAAATAGTGTTTTATATCTTCTCAGACTGTTATTTAGAAAAATATGTCATTTCTATATATATTTATTACTGCTAATTCTTACTTAATTTCCGTGATATACAATCTGTTTTATACATAATGATACAGTGTGTACCATTATGGTTATAACTGGGTAGTGATCATTAATTCATATTAAATGTAATTTCTGTTCCCATTTTAAAAGTACTTGCTTAGAGAACATGTAAAATTAGCAATATTTTAAACTAAGAAATTAAGAAATATTTACTGTGGCAGACATTACATAGTTACCAGGCCCTTTGAACAATGTAATTTCAAGGAGATGGGAGAAATAAGACACACCAGTATGTAACTTCATTGCAACTGCAGATAAACCAATGCATAGACTTTGTCTAGCTCCTACTAAAAGGTGATCATTGCTCAAGACTTCAGAAATCCCCATGGGGCTACATGAGATCTGCAGGCCACAGTATTAAAATGACAAAACCTAAACTAATGCAAATTGTTGTTGCACTGCTGAAATCTCAGCTTATGCTAACCCCTGATGTACATCATTAACTTTACAAATCATAAGTAATTTGAATCACGAAACTCAGGTTACCTCCAGATTAGCTTTCAGGTACAGATTCCTGACCAGCCTGAAGCTCACAGAGCTTAAATTGCTGGACACAGGCCCTGTGTCATGCACATCCATTCAACAAGTCCAAGACCGTGAAAAACTCAAGATCATGCTGCATCTGGGATTTGCCCAAGAACATGTTTCCTGAAAGAACCCCTGGATCACTTGGAACAAAGGCCAACCAACAGGTTACCTCAGCTGGACCACTCTAGCCCTACTCCTGGCGTTAAGGGTACCCATGGGCAAGGCCAACAGCATGGTGCATTAGCAGAGCTGCAAGCAGGAAAACACACCATGCTTTAGCTGTGCACAGCCTTTCAATATGAATATAGAACAAAAAATCGTGCACAAAAGGAGAAGCTCCGTGCAGGCACAGTAGTACAATGTATTTTGGTGTACATGAATCAAGGAAAAAAGATACAAAGGCCCTACAGAAATCAGCAATAATGTCAAAAATGTGCTGTTGAGAAAAGATTGTTGGAGGAAAAAGAAATACAAACCCATTCAGAGTCTTCTTGGTTTGCTTATCATGTATGACACAAAATACAAAGAAACAAACAACTATATTTAAAAGAATGAATAACTGTTATTTTGAACTTACATATGACGTAATAATCTTTGTTCTTCTGAAATTCCAGGCCCCAGAGATTAGGGCTGAACTCTTGAAACTTGATGGTAAACTTAACATCTTGATCTGGCTTGGCACAGTTGAGTAGAGGTGTATTGTCCTTTCTAATTGCACAGCTATCTGCTTGGTCTTTATCAACCATGTAGACCTTATAATATTCATACTGGCCAACAGTTTTAGAGTCCACCTTTGGGCATATAATATCCAGTTTGTCTCCTATCTGTGGATATAGTACCAATCCTTGTCCAGGAAGGAATCTAAAAAGAAAGAAAGAAAAAAAAAAAAAGGTAAATGTGAAACACTTGATAAAATCTCATTCAGAAAAGTAGCAATTGCAATGGACAGAAAGGAAAAAACACACGGTTTCCAAAACCAAAATGACAGAGTGAACAAACCAGATCTTAATAGTTTAGGCCTGACTCAATTTAATATCAACAAGATGTTTATTTAGATCTTGGAAATTACAGATGGATTGAGTTTTATAGTCTTCATCCCAGTTTTGGGAACTCTGGAACGTTTTATGTCTTTGGCAGGAACTGCGGTTTGTTCCACATTTGGCCATTCACAGGAGCCAGTGCAACGTATGAGGGGCTACAATCCTGTTTTTACATGTTGGTAACATTTCTACTATTCTTGCACATATTTTGCTAATTTTGGACATGGGAGAATGACAAGAATGATTGTTCATTTGGAGCAGCCATGTGGGAAAGGAAACAACTTAGACTTTCAGACTTAACAACATATTGCGACGTTGATTAATGTTACTAGTATAGCACAAAGGAACATCAGTCACTCGTCAGGATGATGCTTACAGACCTAGGATCAACTGGAGATCTACTCAACCCAAGGACTGCACATGCTTCTGATAAAACACTCTTCCAAGACACGATGATTACCACACCACAGTGATTTCTTTGTAAACTCCAATATTACATCGTTATTTTATCTTTTTTTTTTTTTTTTTTTTTCCCTGGTGCAACAAATGAAACACAGGTGTGCTTTTGTCTTTGTATAGATGGAGATAGATGAAGACTTCTTAGACTGGCAGTGAGCTTTAGTGTTTGGGGTCAGACTTCATCTTATTGTATCATTCCCGTTGGTATTAATTACCAGTCAAACATCAGCACTTCTTCATGAAAGGAAAATATAAATAATTACTTAGAGCATTGATTTATCCACAAAATGAGGAGCCTTATTCTTACAAGGACAAAAGCTACAGCAGGTTTGTTTGTTTGTTTCCATTCTCCTTAAGATATATTTGTTTCATTTAAGGCTTAGAGTGCAGTTTTAGAACTACAGCCAACGACACAATGTCGTCTAATGCACCGACCTAAAAGCCCGACTTTCTTTCCTCTTTCTCCTGCCTGCCAGCCTTTTCGAAAGAGCTTCTTTAATGGAGAATCAGCCTGAAAAACTGACTGAAACAATTGCTGCCTAATGAACACCCTTCTGCAAGCGCTAGTGCTAAACAGCACATGTAGTAAATCTAGCTTATTCACAGGCAGCCTTCCTGGAAGCTTATTAGAATATTAAGGCCCAGGAACAAAGATGAAGGCGTAGATCACCCCCAGCCTTTTCCTTTGCTAAAGGAGCCCACCAGCCAGGAGCAGAACTGGATGAGAACTTAAGGAATTGGGAAAAAAAAGGAAGATGTGATGCCCCAAATTTTGAATCCATCATTTGCAACTGCTCCTGCACAATGCAAGTTTATGATCTGTGCTAATTGAGTGGGATTATTTTCACTCACAAAGCCTGTGTAAGAATTATATTTGTTGTGAAGCAGCACGTAGCAGGACAAAGACATGTAATTACAGATTTAGGGAAAAAGAACAATGAAATGTTGTGGCAAGAAAAGCGACTGTTGATGCATAAATCACTGCGCTCCTTTGTGTCACGCAGTGTAATTTCTAGACTATAGAAACTAGGCTTGGCCACGGCTGTGCAAATAGAGGTGCACTGGAGACGGGGCGAAGCTGCGCCTCCTCCTCCAGTTCTCAGACACGCCATAGGAATGCAGTGACTACCGCGTCCATGAAGCCAGAACGGTAATCCAAGTGCAAAGGTGGAAATACATACTCCTTGGAGCTGCCAGCCTCGTGAGAAGCTACCTAGGGAGTGGCCAGCCCTGCAAGAGCGCATAGGAAATGCAGAAAGAAATACCGCAGCCGGCATATGTTTCCAAGAGAACAGCATGGATCCTGACTCAGCCCCTCCTCTGGGAAAAATTCTGACCAGACAAACGCAAAGGCAAAGTGACAGCATCTCTGGGCCAACCCAGGTCACTTGCAACTAACTGTATCGTCTTGTCTGGCCATAGCCCCAGCCTGCATTGCTTCTGTGCAGCAGCGCTGTATCAGAAGATGAACGTTACTCGTGTCCCAGGACAAAGGCCATGATCCTGCTGTTGCAGCTCTTCTTCACATCATGGGAATGTGTAAGAAGACACAGGACTTCCCTCAGGAGAGGATCTTTGTTTTCAAATTTAGATCATTTAGATCAATTTAAGTGTGCATGCTTAATAAAACCAAAATTCATAATGTTAGAAACATGCACCTGTTATTATCAATTGTACAACCCTAAAGCTACCTCGAAAAAACGAAAACACTGAATCTAACTTTGGATTTCATGTATACATGTGTGTAATTAAGTAGGAGTGGTATATGTTTCTCCATGCAAATTCTGAGTACAAACACGACAGGTTCAGGGACAGCCGGCAACCGATTCTCGGAAACAGTGACGAGACAGAAAGCATATTTGTGTGCCTTGATTAAGCAGCCAGGAATTGCCCCATAAAAAGCAAAGGACAGAACCACCCCCAACAGACAGCTAAAGCACATTTTACAAGAGCTTTAACCCAGGCACTCGTTAGGCTTTATGGCAGGGGAATACTCTTGCTCTGTGTCTGCAGTCTGTACAGTTTGAGCATTAAACTCGGTAAATCTGCTTCCACTTCAGTTTCTGAACTTTTAGGATCTAATGCTGATGGAATTAGGAAAGAAAAAAGGATGAAAGGATTAATCTGAGAACTAGATTGTATTGATTTCTTTTTTCCGTGACCTTTGCAAGAAAGATATTTTTGCAGTTTACGTTCCTTATTTTTTTTACAACTATAAAGCATAAATATGGATGGAGAGAATACAAAAGTTTCAGTTGCACTCATGCATTTCAGTTCAGCCACAATAACTTAGTGACCCAGAACTAGGCAGGATCTTTATTCTCCCCTTTGTGTAATATTTCTGCTACTGCATTTTCACAGAGACTTTAAATAAATCACTTGCTGGGCAATAAGTACTTTCTGAAACTATTTAATGTCAAGGAAGGGGATTAAGACTATTGTTTTATGACCTTATTTCTGCAAACTTTAGATCTAAAAAAAAAAAACAAACCCACTTGGTAGAGGCTAACAAAAATTTCAGCACAGCTGAATCTTTATTTCTGCAAGTGCTTATGTAGTTTTAAGCATTTTGGGATAGCAACAAAACTTATGAAATGTTTGTAAGAATGCATCTGTAAAAAAGAAGCCAATAACCTGGTTTTAAGCCTGAAGGGAATGTGCCTTTAATTAATTGAAAACTTTTTTTTTTCCCCCCAAACAGAAATACAATCAGGATAGATCAAGAGGTTTCAAGAGTCCTGTGCATGATACTGAGGGAGGCTGTGTTACATCAATGGTTGTTTAGGATACTAACCCAGCTCTTTGAGCAGTCGGGGCAGTGACAGGACTGGAGCCACTGCTTTATATAAAAAAGCTGACTTCCTAATTTTACGCTTTTCAGATATAAATGTTCTTTACTGGGAAACTTACGTAACAATATAGGTCCCTGTACCCAAACAGAAACATAGGAGAAAAGCTTAGCCAGTTTCCTGACTCGCTTCTTCCAGAACTCCGATAAAGCCAGACAAGGGCATTTGAAGAATTTTACCCATAATTAATAATCACAGTGTTTTCTGTGAGAAAGCACAGAAAGGTACATGAAGTGTAGTACAAGCTGTACGATGAAATGAAACCACTTTAGGATACAGAGGGCATTTTTGCTGGCAGCCCCAAATTGGTGTGTTGTGGGTGACATTTGACATCTGTGCAAAGCCCATGGATGTGAATCCCTCCCACACGTCTAACTAACCATGCAGCTTAGAGCAAGTAACAGCAACATGCAGAGTTCCCAAAGTGTTTTATTTTTTTTTTAAACAGTTTTAAATTAGATCAAAAATTCACATCACAGGAATAGAAAAAAAAAAATCTCTTCCCCACTCCCACCAATGTTACAGTAATTTTCAGTACTGCACTTACTCTGAAGTCACACAGTTCCAGGTTTTAATGTACACTAACCTGTCAAAGTCCTAGAGAATTTAAATTTGATTTTGCAATTAATACCTATCTATCTATATACAATTTCAAAATAATTTCTTAAGAACATAACTTTTGTTTTATAGAAACTTAGCACATTCACACATACTAAATTATAAAGGAGTTTTCCTTAATGATAACCACTCAAACTTACCTAACTGCACAACATTAAATTCACAAAAAAAAAATCAAAGCTTTATATACCAGCAGATTTTTTCATTAAGAATATTCTACTATTCCTAATATTCTACTATTCCACACAGCCATTTCTTAAACTGTAAAAATACCAACAGAAAAAAAAATCTTAGGGAAATAAATTCTTGAAAAGATTTTATTAATCAACACTGATGTAAAAAACGTGTTGTCACACTCCTACCAACTTGCAAAACTCACTCACTCTCTCTATACATGCACACAAACACTAACCTTTTAACTATACCCTAGTAATTATAAAATAAATGCAATTTTAGAGCATGTTACTACTTGTTGAGAATCTTATATATTTAACTGGGGAAACAGTGCCAAATTTCTGTGCTTTAATACCTTACCCGAACTAATTGGTGTAGGCACTTAGTTTTAAATTAATGTAACAAAAATAACCCTAAAAATGCGAACAATCAAGATGTTTCTTAAAACACAGCCTGAAACCTTCTGTTGGGGAATCCTACCCACTTAACTTTATGAAGTTTAACTACCAGCCTGACTATAAAGTTATTCATTGAAAAAGTTTTATTAAGAAAATGTCATGAATACTAATAACACAGTACGTTAGCCCGTTACTTGCACAAATGCAAACAGAATACAGAACAGCAAGCCACACACAACTCCTTCTTGTTTAAAAAGAATGGTTATTAAATAGTATACGTATTCATCAACTGGCTTTTTAGGAAAAGAAACAATATTTTGAGTATTATTTTGTCCTTGGTAGAAATATTTAAGCAAGGCTAAAGTCCTAATAGCTTGATGCAAAGCTCATAAAAGTTACAGGCAAAGGTCCTACTGATTTCACTGAAGTAGCAGGGGCCTAATCATAGCCTGCTGAATGAGATGAAAATCAGTTTACTGACTCCCAAAGACTTTGAACTAAAAAAAAATAATAATCCAGAAACATAGACTAAAACTCTCTATAAAAAGATTCCTTTGCTCCTTACAGAGCTTTTACATTAGTTTCTGTCATATTCAATATCACACACAAAGATATGCCATGTGGATATGAGGTATACACACAGCTCTAAACCCCAAATGCTTTTTTCCAAAAGCAGTGATTGTATAGGACTGATCTCACGCCAGTTTAAATGGATTAAGTGAACAGGAATTCAATGAAAACAGGATCAGTAACTGCTATGGAACAGACAGAAAAACAAGCTTCATCAAAAAAGATTAATGTGGAGTCTCTGTCTCAAAATGAGTAAGGAATTTGGTTAAAAAGAAAGGCAGTACTCTTACATGAGCTTTCTGCAAGAAAAATTACCATAGTTTTGACACAGCAAGATGACAGAACTGGCATTATGCACAGACTACCAAATGAAACTTTGAAAACAACAGAGGCTCAGCATTTAATATTATTAACATTCTTTTAAGCGAGTTTTGGAAGCTACTTTTCTTTGCCAGCGTGGTATTATTAAATTATTTTAATACTATAACAGGGTTTTACAAAATATGTTAAACAGGTATCTTTTTGAATTTCAATAAAATTTAAGAAGTTTAATCTGCTAACCTTTATTTATATGTAACATTTTTCCAGGCAGTTAATGAAATTATTCATGTAAGCAATGGGTACTTGCTTTTATAGGAATTGCAGAATGGAAACTAAATGGAATTCTAAGAAATACATAAGCAAATATATTCTCATTCACATCCTTCAGGATCTTTAATGGTAAGCACCACATTATACAAACACAGATCGTTAAATGCCATAACAGAGGTTTCTAAAGCTACAGCTCTCGTGTTTCTCACTTCCATTGGAAGAGAACAACATCCTCATTGGAGGGCTCGGGCTCTCCTATAATAAAACCTGCAGAAGGCCCATAAATGCATTGAAACAGTCCCCTGAAACCATAACCCATCTCCACCCTTGATTTTGTGGTACCTCCTTGTCCTCCCCCTCTTTCTTACCTTCCCAGAAAGTCATCATCTTTTGGACCGCTGGAGGGAAAAAGCTCACAATGCACTCAAAACGGCAATGGTCAAGGGTTTATTTTGTTTTTTATCACTACGCTGGCCACAAATAGGGCAAAAAGTGCCACCATTTTATATGTCTCAAGTAGCCATGCAAATGAACCCTATTCTTGGTACCTCTTCCTGAGCCTATCCTTACCGAAATCAGTTGTGAAACTTCCTGAAGGCACAGAGCATGCAGTGTGTGGAGGGACACCCTCAGACACCAGGGCTCTTCAAACACATCAAGAAGTGCCCTGTCCAGCCTCCTAGAAAGATGTGTCATGAGTTTCCTTCACCAAACAACTCTTGTGACTAGTGCTGTTGCAGAGATACGTACACTCACTTCTTTCCATTCAGTTGAAGATGGCTGCAAGCCTCAAGCAGCCCTGCATTGAGAGAGCCCCAAACACATAGCATGATGTTTGGTGAGAACTGTACCCCTTTAACCCTTTGTGTATATGGAAGGAGGTCACCTGGAATCAGATACATCTTGTTGGAAACACTCTCTTCAAAATAAAATCTGGTCCCTTAAAAACTGTCACGAGATTCCAGACCTCGTTCCAGAGAAAATGTGGGTAAGTCAAAGGAGATGTAGCATAGCCCTGAGGGGCCACCCCAATCCTGGGCTTGGGCAGAGGCAGCTGACTCCATAGTTCCTGCCCTCAGGGTGACCAGAGGCATGGGACACTGCTCCCACCTTACCCCACTGAGCAGCAGCAGCTTCGGGCTGCTGGACCACAGCTGCCATAGGGGCTTTGCTGTATGACAGAGTGTCTGTTTCAACTGGGTGCCATTCTTCCTTCCCAGAGATGTGTTCACTTTGCTGGAAAGCTGCCCTTCCCTCACTGCTTGGCTCTTGTTCACAAAATAAAGCAGAGAAAAAAAAAAAAAAAAGAGAAAAACACAACCTACCACCCAGTTATATAACTAAAATCTTCAGACCAAGTTGTGCTTTACCCCTCAGCCCTCAACATGAATCCAGGGTGTGAAATGAATGTGCAGTTTTCCTCCCGTAAAAGGAAAGCACATTTTCTTCTGCCTTAAAAATTCCCCTGAGAGCAAACACCTATCTTTTTTTTTCCTTTTTTCTGTAGGATGGGAAACAAGATCTGAGTGTTTTGCACAAGGCAGTGTAGCCTGGCTTAGAATATTTACTGCACGGATAAGGCTCAAAATGCTGAAAATACGTATGATTCTTTTTTTTTTTTTTAAACAAGGATGGCAAAGGATTATTTTCAAAAACCATTTTAGATTTGATATTTGGTTTTTATACATGACCTCCACATAAAGCATTATTATCAGCAATTAACTTTTTGTTTTATTGTGCAGAAAGCAATTACTGCTTTGCAAGAAGCACACAGAGCACTAGACAATTCTGATCCACTTACTGAATCAATGCTGGTTACCACAAAAGAACCAATAATGTGCTTAGGATGGTCCGCTAACTAAGAAAAAAGGATGGATATGACCAACATTCTATTTTAAGTGTATTGTATTATAATTTCATCAGCATTTACAGAAATATGAACCATCACAACAGGGCTGGACTTATTTAGTTTCAACAATGAGGGAATTACTCCTCCAAACATCACTTGCTATCTCTCACACACAAGCCTGCGAACACACATAAGCACGCTCTCTTTTTTACTGCATTTCAACGGAAACATGCTTTCTACCTAGAGTTTAAAAACTGCAAGTGGCTGCAGTGGAAAGCAGAAGCCAATCTGTATAAATAGCTTATTCTGGGGAATTTCTGAAAGAGAAAACACTCAGTAGGTACATTGTAATTAGTTGCTCTTTCTACTTACCTCTTGACAAATGATGCATGCGGGTCTGGATGAGAGCCCAACTCTTGACCCATGCCACCACTACACACTTCAGTACTTCAAGCAGAACCCCCTAACCTCAGCACTCTTTTAATTTTTTTTTTTCCAGAAAGGCAGCATTGGTAATGCACAAAATGAGAACTAGACATGATTAGCAACATAGGAATTCTTTCGGAAATGCTTCATATAGCTGTGCCCTAAATATATCTGAGGACAGCTTTCCGCCTTCAATTCGTTCCAAATATGTAGCATGTTTCAGGACTGGGTTAAAGGAGAGAACATGGAAACTCACTCTCAGCACTGTTCCCACAATGCTTAAAGATACACATTTACAACATTTGCAAGCCTTTCAAACATAAGACATTCATGTGATCACTATTTTAAATACAAGAGATAGAGAAATACAAGTTTTACCACCAAAAAAAATAACCTTAAAAATAAACATTTTTTTTGGATAGCACTTTACTGCCCCCTTTTGCACTTTAACATTAGAACAGGTTTCAACATGAGTACACTTCTGTGAAACACTGCTAAGAAATGGGCTAAAAAGACAGAACATTGAGTTTACACACTAAGAAACTACCAGGCACTGCTCTGGGGACATATTCCACTTACCTAAGCTGTAAACAAATGAAACATCTATCTTTCATTGCCCTTAATCTTCCATGGAAGAGATCAGCAATGGATGGTTTAAATGACCATTTTCCATTTTAATCTGCATGTATATGGGCAATGGAGAAAGAAAGGGGTACTGCTCATTAACGCTAGTTGTCTATCACAATTTTCTAAAGCAAAGATCATCTGCAACTTGAATTTGGTTTTATTCAACAGGAAGAAAAGAATGACAAAGGGCTTTCCAGTCTGAGGCCATTCATGTGTTAGCAATCTCCTAACTGAAAGGATGGGTGTAGCCTTCAGAAGAAAACTTCACAAACTGGCAGGCAAGGATATTTTCATGAAAGGTGAAGACAAGAAGCCTAGACATTCAAATACCCTGCAAGCCTACAGGCATAAACCCGTTCTGCAACTCCGCATTGCAATTACAGTCAGTGTAGAATTCATGTGTGTCTGTGTGTGTCCATATATATCTACAAAAGGTAATAAATCTACAGTCTAGTGGCCAGTTATTTACAAAATACTAATTCATTATGACAGAGCCAGAGGGGGACTCGTCCTGCCCCTGCCCTCAGCTTCCATTTGACAAAGTCCATGTGCTGCTGTGTACACTTATATTTAAACTTAATCCATTTTCCTCTGTCATCCTACAATTACAATACAAGTCACAATAATATTAAATTTCACAGCCTACAGCATTGCACAATTGAACCATTACTGTAATGAAAACTGACTCCCTTTGATATTAACACTGGTGTTTTCTCTCATTTGCTACCCATGAAATACAGGAAGAGACCAATGTTGTTTTAATTAAAGAATTGTTGTTCAAAATATGCTACTGGGAATATTAAAGTAGTTCTTTGCTCTCGCAGCAAAGATAATCAGGTATTTATATGGTTTGGGTTTTTGAAAAAATAAAGAAAGTCTGTGCCATGGATTCAGTGAAACACAAAACCACCGCTCTACTTGCGCTCGCAGAGGCAGGGTGTGCCAAAACCAAGAAACATGGCGCTTTGTTGAAAAGATGCAGAGCAGTAGTTAGCATGGAACGGAAAGTCAAACCAAACCATGTGTGCTTCTTACACAAGTCACTGAAGTCTTTGCTGTTAGAAAGCTAACAGAGACCAGCTGTCATTTGCAAAAGAACTACTTTTCAAAAAGGGCACTGTAAATCACAAGCTATGGATGGAAGAAAGAAACAATGAAAACAGATTGTTCTATTGCTGTGCCGTTCCGTGCTCTTCTCCATTTCTATTACAGAAACAAATCTCATGTCAGCCACAACGCAAGGATACAAACCAAAGTTTTCAGTCTTCCTTAACTACAATTTGTTCACACCTGTACAGTCTTGTTCCAAGACATGCTCCAAGCAAAGTCTATAAAAGAAGGCGGGGTCTGTCTTCTTACTCAATGAGACATTAATAATCAGTGATGATATCTCAAATTCAAAGAAAAAAATTCAGCTGCTTTGCAGTTGTTAGAAAAGATATTACTGCATACCATTTGCCTGCATAAGGAAACACTTGGAAGCTGAACAAGTTGTTAACTCACAACTTTCAGGAAAAGTTATGCCAAATCAACTATGATGGTGTCATCATAAAACAAACCAAACATATTTTGGCAAACCTTTGTTATGCAAAGATTTTCAGAATCCAGCTGCAACTCACTTTCACTCCTACCTATACTGCATCCTTTTTCTCTTTATATAAAAAGGACAGTTTTCAGATGGAAAAGGAAAAAAAAAAACAACAAAAAAAAAAAACAAATGAGCAAAAACCCAGATGAGACACCTACAGTTGGCCTGCAGTTGCATCTCACATTAAACCCAAGATCCAGCCACTGGTAAGCATGGAGATCCTATGTTAATTACCAACTTTTCCAAAGCCTGACTTACTTGCAGAAGCAGAATTAAGCATGACCGCCTCTGCTACCTCCAAGACAGCAGTAATATCTGAACTACCAAAAAACAGCTCTTGCCCTGCTGCAGTGCTGAGCCTCTCGAATTAAGATAAGCTGCCAGTGGAGTAGTTTAAAAATGCCCAGAGGTGTACTCATCACTAGATTGGACATCCCTACCCAGGTGGAAAAGTCCATCAGAAGGTTTCACCAAGTGGTTGGGGACCGCAGGAGCCTCAGCCACTCCATTTTGATCTGCTTGCTGCCCTGTGCCTGTGTCTCAGCCTCTACCACAGGGAGGCTCAGCACGGTCAGTTAGTCACAAACCAGATTATCCTTCAGGGGTTAACCTGAGCTGCTCTGGGGATCAGCTGAGCTGCTCATATCAACCAGTCATCTGTGGCATTGGCATCACTCTGAACTGCAAACAAAAGCACAGAAAATTGGGTACAGGCAGAGCTACCAGTGCAGACAGAAGTCTAGGAACAAAGGTGATGGACCTGCTCGAACTGTCCCAGCCAGCATGAAGGATCACCACCAGCACAGCTGTGCTGGTAGCTGGCAAGCTACGTGGAAATTAAGACTCACTCCAAGTGCAGACAGGGCTGTAGCTTCTGACATCATTTTCTGATAGAAAGAAATGTAATGAAGCTTCAGAGAGACGTGTATTTGTCCAACCCCAAAAAACCTTTTCACTCTGGCCTTGGTTCAAGACAGCTCATGCTTAAATTCGTCCCGCTTCAGCAAAAATATTCAGCATTCAGCACATGCTCAACATAAGCAGAAGAGCTCAACATGAGCTCTTCTGAATGAGGATAGTTTCCTGAGTCAGGCTCGCGGAGCAGAGTTCAGTCGTGCTCATCTTGCTGTCACACACTGATCCACAGAACTGAAAAGATTACAATAAGCAATACATTTATGAAAATTTAGCTTTTCTCTTCAAAAACTGTCTAAAAATGTCCAATAAAATTAGGAGGAACAACAATTACCACCAAAAATCATAGATTTTAGAATATTTATCACACAGTAATCTTGCCTGCCAGTGTGACCTTCCTTGTTCAGCTAATCCACGTAGCTTGGAAATACCTTGGAAAAAAAAAAAAGAAAAAAAGAACCAAAAAAAAATAAAGGTCAAGTGTTGTGCAGTGATTAAGCTAGACTGCTTCTGAACTAAACAGAAATTAATTAAACATGAAGAAAGCAACTGAAGTGTGGACAGTGAATGCTATGGGACTGCAAAACCTCAGAAGGAGTCAAGATATGCCTAACTCCAAACTTGCACTTTCATCCTGTCAGGTATAGAAACCAACTGCTGCTCAGGAGGTAAGTAAGCAGATGGCAAGCACCAGGAAAAAAATGAAAATGCAAAGTGATGCACCACTTGAAGAGTTAGAACTGTAGTTATGTGTGCTTTCACCAGTGCTCACTGCATAGGTTCCTTAAACAAACTGCTTCGAACTTGCAGAACATCAAAAGCCAGATGGGCCTTCCTGAATGAATCCACAGGCAAGGAGCCAGGATTCCCGTTTGCTGCAGAAATAGGCCTGGACTTGATTTGAGTCTTCTCAGCTCTGACAGGCTGGAGTCTGGCAGACCTCCCAATCCAAAATAAAATAGCATTCAATTGCAACTAGGCTTTAACTAATAATAATAATAATAAATTTTAAATCCCTCTTATTAGCTTTAACATGCACTTCCCTTTACAGCGCATTGTTCACCTTTCCCACCACTGTTCTTTGGTTTGGGTACCTAAGCAAATACACTATTCAAATAAACACTAACAAAACAGTCAGAAGCAATTGACAGCATCACAGATTTTTCAGGCTAATGTATCATTACAGCATTTAACCTATCCTCCTGTGCATTCTTTATCCTTTGAAGTGTACACAGTTCCAAATGCTACTAAATAAAGTTTTGCAAATTCTATTTTAGCCATTAATCACAAGACATTTAAAAAGAATGCTGTAGGTTGAAAAACCATCTTATAGTTATGTATATGCTATGCATCAGGAATGATTCACCTAGCAACATAATCCTCTACCAGCCTTTATCTTTTTTGGCCTGGGACCTGCTTTTAAAACCAGAAGAAAGCATAGACTATTACATCAAAGTTTAAATCAGCTGCATTATAATTATCGTGCTGATACCGCAATAAACACTGGGTGTTGGCTGGCCAGGATTGCCAAAAAAGATAGAGGTCCTGCCCTTATTCACTGTCTTTGACAGTGTATATAATCACATCAAAGGAAAGTTCTCTCCATCACAGTTAGCAGAAAAAAAGGATCTGGATGTTCTCTTTCCTTGAGTAAATGATAGATTTTGTTCATTACAATAAAACTAAAAGTTTTGCCTATAATGAGAAAAACAATTACAATGTAGAGCCCTTGAAGGCTAATGTAATACTCACTAAAGGCAGTGGAAGTATTTTCATGGAGTTGAACAGGACCTAGATGGAAGCCTTAAACATGTTTACCTACTTGCAGCTGAAAATACAAAATACTTAAGGACATTTTCAAATATGGAATTTAAAATTATATATTGCAAACCTGTACTTAAGACTTCTCGAAGACTTCTGAAAATCTGGCTAACCTTAAACATTAATTTATAAGCACAAAAAATAACAAAACTAACAACTAATTCAGAACGACACTGAAGACACTACAAGTCTAAGCACCAGTTTAAGGAATGTCTGTGCGTGCTTTGTCATTTCATTTTTGAAGATGGAGCTGTCCTCGAGGGCAGAAGAGCAACGGCAGAACTGTTTTTCGTTCTGCCATTTTGTTTTCATACTTGGCGTTCAGAAACAGTCTCAGTGCAAATGTGCTTGTTTTCTTAAATCGTGCCCCCTCGCTCTCCCCCTTTAGGGAAACTCAGTGCAGATTGCACAAGTCCCGTGTTAAGTCCATCTCTGAATCAACCTCTGCGAATAAATACTATTTCAGGGAAGTGGCACCTGCAGATGATTTTGTGTGGGAGCACACAGCCCTGGCACCCGCGGCACAGAGAGCCCCCTCCATACAGCACCACCTATTCATTTCTGTGCCTTGCCAAACGCACCGAGTCTTATCTCGCACATTTCTGAAATGTGACATGACAGGCAGGTTCGAAAGCTAAATGTTGGATAATGGTTGGCAAACAAAGGACATCGGTTTTTGCATTATTTCTTTAATTACTTTAACCCTTGTTCTAACAGAAAGCATAAGGCCAGAGTAATTCAGCTTCTCCCTTTGTCATTTGCCTGCCATAAATATGCACCAGTCTGCATTTGAAAAGCTGAAGGAGGCCGCAAGCTTGCTGGACATTTATCATGCTCTGTTCCCTGTTAACAAGCAAATACTTTAGTTGAATGGCCCATTAGCAATCATTGTCAAATGCAGAATGCAAGGTGCTTGGATGTGACCGGCCTGTAAATTAGATGAGGGTGCCCCTGTGCTTTGGAGAATTTCAGCAAATGAATTGGATCTTTTGAATATAGATTTCTGAAGGTTAAGCTGCAAGAGAGGAAACATATCTGAGTACTTCAGACTTTCACCAATCTGTTCGGCTCCCTATATGCACTTGTTTATTTTTCGTTTGTTAAATCGCATCAGCAGCTTGACAGTTTGGGTTCTGGAGTTGCCTTTTCAGTCAGATTGTGAAGCTTTCCAGCCTACTATGGGGTAGGATAAGAATGATAAATTTAAGCATGTAATTAACATCTTCATAAAAAAAATAGAATGGGGGGGGGGGAGGAAAGAACCTTAAAAAGTGTCCAAGCCACTGCCAAAAAAACAGCATGAATCCCATTTTGCCGAGCTCATCCGAGGCTCGTTCCCACTAAAGAAAGACACAACTGTTATTGTAGACTTCGGTGTTTTTTTTCCCTTATGTCTAGACTCTGCCTAACAAATGCAGAATGCTTTCTTTTTCCCCTCAGCAGTCAAATGAGCAGGCAATAAAGTAAATATTTCTCATTTGAATGGTACCCCGATTTGCAACGTAATGCTGACTTTAAGCTCTGGGTGTTTATGGTTGTCATTTGGGTAGAAAAGCAAGCTGTAACTACTTGGAAAGCTCTTTAAGAGAAAAGGCAGGGAAAAAAAACAGGCAGCTGCACTGGGAGAGGTATTTTACTACCTTTACAGCTGCAGATCGCTTAAAATAAATGACAAAGCAATGGCTACAATCTCGGCTGGCTGAACGCAAGAGGCTGACAGCAAACTCATCCCAATGATGGGGTGGGGGGGGAAGAGGCAGATGCTTATCTCGTTCATTTCTAGATTTCAGCCAGCCACTCAGAAATAAATACCACCTAGAGACTAAGCCAATCAATTTGATTATCTGCAGTTTTACTGGCAAATAGGGATTAATGCTGGTTTGGGTTGTTGTTGTTTTTCCCCTTCTTTTACATTTTTGCAGAGTGGGAAACAAGAAATGCTGAAACACCTGGCTGGGGTGCAGACAATGCAGTATGTTTGTCAGTGCTGCTCCCATGGAGTGAGAGATCAAGACCTTGGCCCGAAACAGAACCAAAATCTGTTCTCCTGGTCTCTGTTCTCCTTCCACCCAACCCCAGCCCCACCTGTCTCCCCTGCCCCCCGTGAAAGACAGCCAGGCCTGCGAGCAGCCCACCCAACAGCACAGCTGCTGCAGGGCCAGGCCTGGACAAGGAGAGCCATCCCTGCCTCACCACTGCCACAGCCTCAAGCTTCAGCCGGCCCTTGCTCCAGACGGAGCAGCAAATGAAATCTATCTTTACCATATTATACACCACCAATGAGCAAGAACTGAGCAGCTTTTCTTCGCTGCTTTAACCAGCCCGAGCCACAAGTAGGCCTTTCATACAGCCTAATCCCGGCCCCGAGTTTTGTGCAGCTCTCACATAATGCCTCGCAGCCCGGAGCAAGGCCCTTAGTCTCCAGCACCCCTTTCAGAGACGTGTCATTTCTAACATCAAGCTAATCTATATGTTGCCATGGCATCACCCTTTATCTGCCTTTACATCTTATGAACTGCATGGATTTACCACATTATTTTTATCTGAAAGACAGAAAATGGTGGTTTTATTGCCATACAATCAGATTACTGCTGCTAGTTTCTCTATGCCTTTTTACCATACTTCAATCAAAAGGGATCAGTTTCTTTATACTCTGCCCTTGATTTACATTACATCTGTAAAGACCTAGTCTGGGTTGTAATCCCCTTATTAACTATGACCAGGGTTGATTTGCCTAAAAATAAAAGCAAATTGTGTCAGACCTTTTCACTTTGTTTTTGATTCGGAACTACAAAATGGATTACTAAAGAAATCTTCAGAGTTCACACGGCTGGTATAGTACTGAATTTAAAATGAGAATTAAACAAGTTAAACATGGGAGCTGTGTCAACGGTTTACATTTTCCATCATGGGAGAAAGGCTGAACTGCATTTGTCTTTGTGTTCTCCAGCTTTAAAGAGACAATGAAGCCACAGGAGTTTTTCCAAGCTCTTCTAACACTGTCTATTTGCCATCCTCCCTTCCTCTGCTTTTCAGGCAACTCCCTCCCAAACTCTTCTCCCTTGCCGCTCCCTTCCCCCTCCACCCTAGAAAAAGCCTCACTCGAGAGAAGAGTGCTCTGGTTAAAAGTTTATAGTTCTATGGCACTGCATATTTTAATCAAAATATTTCAAGCAGTGTAACATTCCTATTTAAGTTTCCACAACGCCTCACAAAGAATGAGCTCATAAGCAAATCCATGTAGATGTATGATAAATGACCTGAAAAACAGGTTTCTTTATGTCAGCAGTCAAGGAAGGCAGACATTAGGCACACATGAATAACATTTTAATCACTACTTTTTTCTCAGAAGAACACTTTCTTCTCATTTGCAACAAGCAATTTCTAGTACCGCAGGTTGCACGACACATGAAGACCAGATCCTCAAAAAGGCCCTGGTTCAGGCTGCTGTGCAAGTCTCCAAGGCCTGTCCTGGCCGGCATGCCACTGCAGTCACCTCAGGCCCTTTGCTGCCTTTCCATTACAAGAACCTTCACCAAATTTGCAACAATCTTAATTGTCACACCTCAAGCAATGCAATCGCCTTACAACAAAACAGGAAAAAGGAAGAAAAAAAGAGAGGGAGGGAGGAATTCTTGTGTGTGGAAAAAGGGGGGGACATACTGATTTTAGCTTGACTTTTAGTCACTGCCTTTCTAAAAGCAATTACTTCATTAAACAAAGTGAAACAACATGGCACAGCTTACAGATAACATGTTTTATGATAATTACGATAAATAATATATCAGTTATACTCCCCCTGTAAAAGGCTAGGGGAAAATAACCAACTGAAAAATCTGGACATTACTTCATTCTGAATTCATTTTGCTAATTCACTTGTGTTAAGACCTGGCTATAAACACCAGAGATGTTTGGAAATGGACTGGAAGACACCACTCACTTCTTGTATAAGCATGCCAAGTGTCAACAGCTATGTTTTGGGTACAATTTAGAAGCATGTGTTTAAATCATTTTAACCTTCCACTCCTGTTTCTTCAGCTTGAAGCTGCAATTGTTGAGGTTAGAAAGTGCGCTCCCATGACACCGGACTCCTATATAAATTCTTGTCTAGCAAGAGGCTACCAAACATGTTGTGAGGTATCGTTTTAGCAAGCTCTTTGTGCTTCGGCAGGCTCACTTGTCCTGTGAAACAAGGACTGTCCATTACCTACAGTTTATCATCCTGACAAAATGTGAGGAATGTGGATGTGAAAGCACTAACAATTCCACCCCTGGTGCTTTCCCCTTTTTTCTCTCTATATTAAAACCGACAAGATTAACCCAAATGCAAACTGCAGAGCATAGTTCAAGGGGCTATTCAATCGGTAGTGAATGTGCATTTGTTTACCTACAAAAATAAGAATTTCAGAAATAATGAGAAGCAGACTAGTCTATATGCCACTGAATAGCCCATTTAACAGGGTCATCAATTGTAGTTTATTTTATCAGTTTCTGACATGTGAGCATTCATTCAGAGATGGGCTGTGAAATATCCCATATATAATTGGTTATAAGAGATAGAGAAAAACAGCTATGTAATCTAACTTAATCAGTGTCAAATGCAGCAGTTTTGAGGATACGCTTCCACATGTTACCAAGGAGAACTGCCTTGCTCACCAGCCTATAGCACGCAAGGCATAGAGACGCTCAGACAGAAACAATGGGTTTTGAATGAGATTTTGCGAAGGTTTGACTGAAATGCACTCCACGACGCTATGCTCTGTCATACATTTCAGAGGCAGTGTTGAGTGCTTGGGAGGTGAAACTGAGGTAATCCATGATATCTCTATATATTGTTTATCTTGGCAGAAACAGCACAGGCAGAAAGTCCCTGATTAAAAAGCGTCAACAGGAGTTAAGTCTACAGAATAATTTCTCACTGCATTTTCAAGATCATGATAACTAACTTTCTTCAAATGAGAAGTCTGTAACATCTACAAAAACATCTGCAATGATGACATTTAACCTCCCAAGCTATAAAGTCAGAGGTATAATTATCTTATGTCACTTAAAATACACCTCTTGTGACTCGGTGGAGGCAATGAAAGTAGAGCTCAAGGAAGGGAGAAAGGAGCTGAGCAGGGCAGAGAAGTCTGTGTTCAGACAGCTACTGTGTGCTCTCAATCCCAGCCACCTGCTAAAAATTACAACCTCTAAACTTCAGTGCAAAACCAATTCAGTTTATATGTTCACCTTAACCTAAAATTTATTATTTCTTACTTTATATTAACCTGACTAATAACTTCTCCCAGCATTTAATTGCCTACCTGTTCAGCAGATTTATGTGTTGAGGCTTTCAATGGAGTTAAATGAATAGCTTCCCTGAATAAATTAACCAGTACCAAAGATAGTTATTATTTCAAACCTAGAAAGGAGCTTTATTATACTACGCTGAGATCCTTTCAGCAGCTTACTTCTCAAGCGTGTTGAATCCCAAGCGAGGACAACCTTGTCTAAGGAGAAATTATTCAGTATCCTTTGGGCAAACAATTGTGACAAGAATTAGTAGGAAATCCTGCTCCGAGAAGTGGAGCTGTCTCACCAACAGCAATATTGGTAATGCATTTGTAAGCTTCCTCAAAGTATGGGCCTCCAAGTGGCCTATAAATCACTATCCCCAGCAATTGAAAAGACTAATTTTAATAGTGTACTTCTTCACTGTGGTGATTAAGCCCCAATGAATCACTCAAGAAAACTCAATTACATCAACAGCAGAACCTATTTTTAAGCATGCATTTAAGTTGAAAAAGTAATTAGATATTATCATTAGATCTACCATTAACAACATTGAAACCTTTTTTTTTGTAATCAAATAGTTTAGAATTACCCAAATGGAAACAACTTGTATTTGATAAAGGCAGCATATCCCCAGGCACTATAAGATGGGTTGAATTCTGCTGCTTGGATACTTTAATTTCACTGATGGCTAATAAAAGCTACAAGGTAAGTTTAAAAAAAAAAAAAAAAGCAAAGCAGGTTGGAACTGAAGGAGCAGCAGAGGAGAGGCCAAAGCAGCAAGCTGTTCTGCATTGGAAGAGTGACCTCTGTAGGAAAACGCTAAGCATAGGGCTGGCGATGCAAACCTCCAGGGCTGAGCTGAGCCTGTTTTCCACAAGCACAGTAGGCCCACTAATGCAATGCAGCCCCACCTCGCAGCCTGTGACTTTTGAGAACTCACACAGCACCGCAAAGCCCGCTTTATTATCACCTACTTCTCTTTATTTTCAGGTGTCATGCCATACCACCTTTCTTAAGCCAAAGAAAGGGCTTTAAACTGCACACATCATAGAAGTGTGGAGCCAGAGACTGGAGCTAAACTTTGTTATCTTAACTGGCTTCCCACCTGGTGTATGTGTAAATAAAATTAACGTTTGCCGTAATATTAAGAATAAAAACACAAATGGCTACTCCACAGCCTTCCTATCAGTTTCCATTTTTTTTAATTAAAGATTAGAAAACTTCTCTGTAAAGAAGTCACACAGAGATACAGCATATAGTTTCTTTATTGAAAACTGCTGGCATAAAACCTGCAAGTTTTTCCTCAGCAGGAACAATGGTAGGGAATGATGACAGTAAGACAAGACTTGATAAACTTGAGTTGCCACTTTTAATTCAAATTTTTAAACCTTCCCCAATTTTTTTTGGAGATTCTGCCACCCGCACAGAATTAAGCCCCAGTCCAGGAAATACTCCATTCTTCTCATTTCATCACAACCTAACATTTCCTCTAAAAAGTCCCCTGGGAAAACAAGACAGATACTCCCTGGATTTAATTGGAAATTTTAAATTCAATTAATACAATGCATACAGTTTGCTTTTAAATATATATTAAAGATGTAATATAAGTTCGAATAAATTATTTTAATCCATTTCTGGTTTAAAACTTCCTGAACTTATTACAGACTATCCCTTCCTAGCCAAGGAAAAAAAAAATTGCTACGGTGTTTTTAATCACTAAAGTTCAAAGCGTTTCACAGCCGGACGAAGCCAACTTTTATTTTGCATATGTCAAAAAAAATGAAAGGGACAGAAAAGTTTTCCTCAGACTTTTATTTGGAAAGACGGCCCACTTTCCAAAGTGCTCTTCTTTCCCATAGCACAAGTTCCTTCTGCTTAAGTTTTTAAAGAATATGCTATTTAAGTTTCTAAAGGATGTGCTATTTTAAGACCTTGCTTTGATAGCGAAGCCCTGGGAGCCCATGCAGTTTTTTGCCGGGGTTTGCTAATGAAGAATGACACTAAATGGTTGCGTGATGGGTAGCGCTCACTTCATTACTCACTGACATGTGCCTTGATACCATCAACTCCACCACCAAATTTAGCCCTGCTCTACGCAGATGCAACCCCGCCGGAGTCAAGCGGGATGAGTTTGCATCTGCGGGCGGAGAAGTTGAGGAGCACCCACACACCCACCCAGCCCCTTCCCGGCAGCGCCGCCCGGTGCCTCCGGCCCCGCGGCCTCCGCCGCTCCCACCGCGGGATGGCGGCGGCTCCCCCGCGGGGCCCTGCACCCCTCCCGCAGCTTTCAGCCCGGTGCTACCGCCCCTCCCCGGCCCGGCCCGACTCCCTCCGGCCCCGCTCCGTCCCGGTGGGGGCAATCAGCGGGGTGCCACCGCCACACGGCCCCGGATCCTGCCGGGACACCCCCCACCCCCCCCTCCGCCCTGTCCCGTCTCCTGAGGGCCGCGGCAGCGTCCCCCCGCGGAGGGAGGAGGAGGTAGAGGAGGGTGGCGGCGGCGACGACTTACTTGGGGTTGGAGGAATTCCAATAGATGGGGTCTAAAACGATGGACCTGGCCAGTGCAGTTCTGCATAAAACCATCGCGACTCCCCAGCAGTACTTCCAGGCGGAGCCGTCGCGCCTCCGCGCTGCCATGGTCGCGGGCGGCACCGAGCCCGTGCCCGGCGCCTCGCCAACTCCGCCGCACCTGGGCGGGCGCCCGGTATCCCCAAGGCCGGGACGGGTGGGAAAAAAAAATAAACAGAATACAATAATAACAAAATAATTAAAAAAAATATCACACGAGGCGGCGGCGGGTCGACGATGCACTTGGCGAGAGCCGCGACAGATCTACTGAGTCATGTATGCCAGCCGCACGTAGGGCATCGATTCCCCTGCGAGGTAAGATCCCAGCCACCTCCGAAGTAACGACGGCGGTAAGGAGGAAAAAAAAAAAAAGCAAACGCCTCAGTCCTTCCTCTCACTCGGGGTCTGCCGGCTGCCTTGGAGGATGCCACTCAAGCTGCCAACTCCCATTTGGATCCAGTGCGCCATACACATTCACAGTGTCTAAGGCTCGCGTGAAAAGGAGTAGAAAAAAAAAAACACAACACAGCAAACGGTGGTGGGAGAAATAAAAAGGGCTGGGCGAAGGGGGCACAGCCCCGGCAGGAGGCTCCTGCTACGTGTCTCTCAGCGCTGCCCGCAGTTTGCAATCCACACAGGCACCAGCCCGGGCTGTTTCGGGGAGCTGGGGCGCAACCGCGAGTCAATAAATCCACTCCGAGAGTCACCTCCCCCGGTCCCGGGGAGGCGCATCCGCAGGGCTCCGGCTCCCCCGGGGGGCACCGCCGCTGTCCTTGCCGCCGGCGCAGGGCGAGAAATAAAATTAATTAAAAATAAAGCAGAGAGCGGAGGGGGGGGGGGGGGGGGTCGCAGCGTCAAAACCTCTCCCTTACGAGATCCGCAGTGCGCGCCGCGGCGGCAGGAGGAGGAGGAGAGCGCCGGGCGCGGGGCTCAACGCGGAGCAGACACGGCTCCAGCCGCCGCCGCCGCCGCCGTTCCCCCGCCGCCTTCCTTCACCCGAGCCCCCGCTGCTGCCGCCACCGCTCCGCTACCACCACCACCGCCGGCGCCGCGGCGAGTCCCCGGCGCAGGAGCGCGGCCGGCGGCAGCGCGCCGCCGTAGCCATATAAGCGCGGCCCCGCCGCCCCGCCGCCGCCGCTCATAGGGCCGCCGCCGGGCCGCCGCGCTGGTTGGGCGCCGCGCGTGTCACTTAGCGCTGCTGCCGCCGCGGCGGGCGGGGCCGAGCCGAGCCGTGCTGAGCCGTGCCGGGCCGGGCCGGGCTGGGCTGTGCCGAGCCGGCAGGTAACACCCACCCCGGCTGAGCCACCCCCCCCCCGGCCCCGTAACATACACGCACACACCCCCCTCCCCGGTCTGGGGGCGGCAGGCGGAGAGAGGGAGAAGCCCGCGCGCTTCGTGTCGCTTTTTAGCTGCGTGGGGTGAGAATGAGGAAAACGAGAGACTGGGGGAAAAAAAAAGAAAAGCAAAGTCTTTGCTGAAATTGAGCACGCTTCCGTCTAAGGGCCAGGCACTCCGTGGGAGCGGGGCTGCGGGCCCCGTGCCCCTCCGGTGCCCCGCCGGCCCTGCCCCCGCCGTCTGCGGGTCCGCAAAGTTTGGCCGTGCGGGGCGATCAGCCCCGGAGCCCGCAGGACTTGGCCCCGGCTCAGCCTCCCGGCTCGGCACCGGCTTCCCTCCCGTCCCCCGGCCGCCGCTCAGCGCCGCTTTCCTCCCCGCCACGCTTACGGGGGACGGAATTTTAGGATCCGGCTTCTTTTCACACCCCCGCACACCTCCCCGGCACCTGGACCTTTTACTTCTCGCCGGCATCATTTTTTATTTTAGTATTATTTTATTTGTTCTTAGTCCCGCACAGCGCTGGAGGTGCTCCCCCGGAGGTCCCAAGGGGGGTGCGGAGGGAGCCGGGGAGGGGGCGACGCGCCCCCGCCGCCGCCGCGCTCGGTGCCCGGCGCCCTGCGGCTCCCGCGGCACTTCCACGGGGCCACAGCTCCCACTAGCGGCCGGTGGCAGCCCTCGGAGGGGGCCGGGGGGTCCCCTCGGCCGGCCCCCGCCCGCGGAGCCCTCGCGTCCCGTCCTCAGCCGGCGCCCACGCGGTCCCCTTCATGCCCCCCCAAAAAAAAATTGCCCGGTAATTGGGGATAAAGGATCCACAACGCTGCCCCGGGCTGTGGGACTGGGGAACGGTCCGCGCCCAGAGCCGTACCCCGGGTAAATCCTGGGTGTGTAATGTCACGGCCGCTCCCGTAAAAACGGAGGGGCTTAGCGAATTTCTTCCAGCAGGGATTTCTTGCCAAAACAGTATCTGCAGAAAGGATTAAAAGTTAAATCCCAGGAAATTACGGCGCTCTTTCGGTCATTTCCCAGCCTTTTATTTCAAGCAGGCAAAGAACGTGCAGCAAAAGACTCTAATAAAGAGCCAATTTAGTCTAATTTCATTCCCGGAGTACCACTGGCATTTATTTAAAAACCGGGTTAGCGGCGGTGCTCCTCCGGCATTGGGGCGAACGTGAAGCAGACCGTAAGAAGGAAACGGCTGCCCAAATCCTTCTTTCCCCGATCAATTTGGAAGAAAACGATCGCTCCCCACTTTCTATTCCCCAAAGCACCGCTGGCAGGAACCGCTCCCCTCGCCCGCAACAGAAGGAAAAGGGTTTTCTGAGGCGCGCTCGATGCCCCATAGCTTTTGTACTAATTGCGTTTGGTGGCTCCCTAATGCAATCTACCACTCAAGCAAACAAGGCAAGCAGTTTCCTTTTCGCGCAAAACATCGAATACGTTTTAAGCAAACTGCCTAATTCAATTTAATTTGCGGCGGGGAAGGAATTGCAGATCCGGCGACGCAATTTGGTGGAAAAGGATCTGATTCCCAGGCGGGAGACTTAGCACTCATGTGGGAGACAGGGCTTGCGTATCTATGCACATCGAGGGGCATCAAAGGATACCTTCGTCAGCGAGAGGGAAAGAGAAGAACTTAATTATTCAACTTTTAAACAAACGGGTGGTGTGAGGCCAGGCGGGAGCCAAGGCAAACAGGGAGCCTGATAAACGCAACAGAGAGGTGTAAAACAGCTTTACTTTTTTTTTTTTTTTTTTTTTTTTTTTTTTTTTGGTAACGCTGCTGCTTCTGTTTGTTTTGAAGTGAACGATTACGGGCGGTGTTTTGTAAAAGCTGTGAGTAAACTGTGACCTCTAACTCGCCGTATCCTTGCTTTAAGTAAACCAGAGGAAATGAAGAGCCCTGGTATTGTCTGAAAATATCCTCCCGGGGCTAAATATATCCCCTGACTTCTATTGTCCAGCGGCTAATCATTTTACGTAAATACAGCTGTTGTAATCTACTCTTCAGCATCCCCACGATGCTCGCTATAAAAACCCGCGTGAATAAAATCACCGCGAAGCAGGGAAGCGGAGTAAAAGTTATTCCTGAGCTGACCCCAGAAGCAGCTAAAAAACCCAGAGAAAGAGCCGTTGCTCTTCTTGGGTCCCCCCTTTTGCCAGAGGGGGTCGAGGGAGCCGTGCCCAGCCGCCGAGCATCTCGCAGGAGCGGGGCGCGGACAAGGAGGGATAGAGAGACTGCGGGCTGGGGCGGGAGGGGGGATGAGATGAAATAATCCGTGAAAAAAAAAAAAAAAAAGGCAAATCACGAAGTTAGCAGTAGAGCTGCGGCCGCAGAGGCGGCTTCTGCGGGGGCTGTTTGACGGGGAAGGTGCACGGCGAGGGATTTCGGGATTCGCGGGGAAGGTTTTGCTGCCAGACCGAGCGGCGAGGGCCGGGCTGCAGGGGGGAACAAATCCCGCCGGCGCCGTGGGGAGCGACCCCGAGGTCCCCCTGCGCCCGGCCTGCCCTTGCCGGCGGGAGTGGTCCGCGGACAAGGATGGATGGACGGACGGACGGAGCTGCCGGGTGAGCGTTACCTTCAAGGGGAAGAAAAATAAATCAGGACTCTGCCACTTGCACTCCGCAAACCTTTATTTCCTTTACTTCCGCTAGCCTTACGGCAAAAAGTCGGGTTTATCCCGGGATAATTCGTTTTGGCTTCTTTCCGGCAGCGATGCGGGCACTACTAAATACATGTATTTGCCCTGATCCTAAGAAATTCGCGACAAAAAGACAGCTAATTGGAACGGGAGCGGGACTGGGGCCGCGATCCTCGATTCTTTTTTAAACATCAGTCTAAGCGTCGGGGATGAGGATACATGGACAGGTTCTTATAAGTGTAAATTTTTAAGAGGAAAATCCCACCTTCATTTGTCATTACGTGAAAATTCACCAATGTCAAAGTGGAAAAGATATAACTTAAGAGCATTGCTAAATCTAATGACAAAAGTGGGTTATTGACACTTTTAAAAAGAGATTTAAATAGAGTTTTTATTGTCTGTACAAAAGGCCAAGCATGCTAGATACTTGAATAAGCTCCTAAAATATCATTAACACCATTACAATGTATCTTCTGTATTTGTGGTAGAGTTAATGTGTATCTAGATGTGTTTTCTCTTCTTGGTGTCTGTTTTATAACCACAATTTTGGTTAACCATAGCTTTTTAGAAAATGAGCCTGGCTGCTCCTAAATATAGCCATAGAATTAAAACACCCTTGAAATAAAAGTCAGAGAAGTTGGTACATCCTAAAAGTGCATTTCAGTCCTGTTTAATGCATTTTTATACCGATTCTTGCTAACGTTCAGTGACAACAAAAGTTCTTATTTATTTGCGGTCTGGAGTGAGATGTATATGGTAGGCAACAAGACCAGGGACCACACTTCTGCTACCTTATCAGTCTTTTTATAAAGGGTTGTTTCTTTCTACATTGCTGACCACTGAGCCAGCATAGCCCTTGTTTCTACATGTCAGTCTGGGAAAGGTGATAACAAAAATAAGCTTGTTTTGTATGGAAATGTCAACATAGACTGAGCCCTCCTCAGCCGGCACTGGCAGAAGTGGATAACCCTGACATGCATGCATTTGGTGGTACTAGCATGAAAATGAAACAGAGATGCATGAAAAAGCCATGGTTCTGTTCCACTCGGACAGGACTGTTAGTCCAAAACTGTTTGAGCCTGGGCACTTCTACCCTTTCCCTTACTGGAAAGAGCCTTAGGCACACAGACAACTTTACAATTCTCCTTCTGAAATAAATCACCTCTGCAGTGCAAACTGAAACGTATTCATCAACTTGAATTTCATCTGAACTTGCACTTGAGACCCTACAAGAGCACAGCTAATCATTTTCCTTCCACTTGCCAAAGTACACATCCCAAATACTCTGAAAACGTTTAACACAACATTTCATGCCGTTAAAAGCAAATCACAAACAATTCTAAGAGACCTCTCCATGGCTGGGGTACACTTTTAGAACAGCAGAGAAACACTCAAATATCTTAAGAGGGTGCGTTAATAGCATCAGGAAGATGGGTTTATGATCCTCAAGCCAGTAAGGGCAACAGAAAGGTCAAGGTTCATGAGCTAGCACAAAGATTAAGAGAAAAGGATGATGAAGACATACACTTTTAGAAAGCAAGATAATAGATTAAGCATTGATACTTTAGTAAGTTAATACTGGAATCTTTTTCTATATGTAGGTGTGTCACTACTTGGCAGCTTAAGACATCTCACCAACCAAAATGCTCTGAGCAGCATCAAGGACACCAGCTCTCCAATATATTTCACAGCAGTCAGCCTTCCACATGTACTTGGAAAAATAAGTGATAATGCACATGAGAAGTTCAATCTCCAAAATAACTTTCCACTATGAAATACAGATATGCTAGGATAATGCTGTCATGTCTTCTACTTTTTCCTGCATCTGCCGGATGGCAGCATTGTCTGGTATTAAAATAATTCTCCAGGACATTTATGAACAGGGTTAAGAAAAACTAAGCTCTCCTGTTATCAGGTATGGAAACTTACTACTGCTCAAGGCGGGTGGCAACAAAAAAGTGCTTACTGTGGAGAATGGGAAAAAAAAATAAAAAAAATGGTACAACAAACCTGCTAGAGTAACCAACAATTGTAAATTTAAAGTTCAAACTGTAAGATAAAACAAATTATATAAAAACCAAGCACCTGACACATACTCTAACAGCAGTTTTAGTACGTTTTCTGGGTAAACTAATATCTTCACGGAAACTGACACACACACACAAGCTTACACTGTTTAATCATTACCTAAATACACGTCCACATTCTAACATACTTTGCATTAGATGAGTATCAGGGGAAAACAAGAACATCTGAAGTTCTTACCATCAAATGTCAGTTTACCCTCCTTCCAAAGTGAGAGTTATTTCCCTAGAAATCAACAATATCCCTGAGGTCCCAGAGTAATTTAAAAAAGAAAGAAAACCCCGGAACAATGCAAATACAAGATCCACCCATTCCAGGTCTGTAAAATGCTAACAACTAAAGAGTGTTTTAAGACATTAAAGACAGTGGTTTTTACTGACTATATTTCTGTCCACCTCCCCCCACACCAAAAATAAAATGTAGCTGTTCTTATTTTTTGAGAGAAGGGAGAACGAATCACAGGTAAGCAGCTGTGGAATTGTGGAAGGGGCTAATTCTGACCGTGGACTTTGTCCATGGAATAGCCCTAAAAGTGTGAACGGAAATAAAATTGTGACTTAAGCTTGGAGAGGTTAAGTATAAAGAACAACTACTACTACTTGACAGCAAGTTGGTGACGTAGGACATAAAGGCCTAATACCCCAGCTGCATGTATGAGAATGTAGCTTCTTAATTTTAGAAGAGGAGAGGAAACAAAAAATGCGTAGATCTGTTTGAGTATTGACTTTTAATAGCTTGTTTCTCTTAAGGGAACAGGGGTTGTTTTCTGTTTTAGAAATACAGGTATCAGTTGAGCTTTAAATACAACCTGCTCCTACCAACAGGTCATGTACACAATTTATTTGGCTTCAGTTTTTGTTTTTATGCATTAAGCAACCTTCAACCTTCTCTTGTAATACAATATATAGAGACAAATTTAAATACAGTAATAGTGTAGGTATTTTACTGTCTTTGCATTTTTTTCTTGACATACTGGACAAAGAGATACACGTCAATATGCCCCGAAGCCCAGGTTTCACACAAAGCATGTTGAATATACTGCTGTCAGTGACACACTCAACTTGCTCTCACATTTAATTTGCCAAATCTACAGAAACAGATCCGTAGGGAATATCAGGAATTATTTCCATCTTTGTCCAGCAACATTCCAATGCTCAGGCAACTACTGATATTTTTCATCCTATGTTTACTACAGATGTTCCATACCAACAGGAAAAAAAGTTTTAAAACTGGACAAGACATAGCATTCCAGGTTTTGGTAGAACTGTAAACAAAAAGGGGATTTTATATATAGTTTTCAATCTGTAGTTTAATTTTTCAAAATAAAGCCTGTACATACAAACGAATAACATTCAAGACCTTGTATATGCGTAACAGTTGCTTTCTGGCTAAAACAATACATTTAAACAAAGTCTTACTTTCTGCTTTCCTTTGGGGGGGGGAAATTTAATTTTTAAATCCTTTAGGATCCATCAGATTCATTATATGGTAATGATCTTCACTTATAACAATATACTATATTATGAGGCAAACTGAAGGGGATTAGATACTGAAGTATTGGTGTGGGTGCAGTAAGCCATACAGCTGTTTAAACATGATACTACGGCTGAAATAAGTCTCTGTCAGAAGAAAAAAACAACATTCATGAAAACAGCAGCAGCCATTAAAAACATTCACAACTGCAGGGATTTTTTACTGTGTGTAATTTTGCATTTTAAGTAGGAGAAGCCACAATAGTTTAAAGCAAAATTAAAAAAATACCACTATAGTCTTGAATTTAATAATGTGAATTGTCACTTACAGCTGTTTATAGAAGTGTACTAAAAAAATTTACTTAAACATATGAATTTAAGACTTTCACTTTATTCAGCAAATTGGTTTATTTACACAATGGGGAACGCTGGTTGAACGCTGTCAATGTAATAAAAACAAATCTAACAGAGACAATACTGAACTCTCTCTATGTATTCATAGCAGAAATGACAAACTATTTCCTTACCTGTATCAGGAACATCAAGCGCAACAATGGGACAGTATCATAGGACACTGATTTAACAATAAGCCACAGAGGTCCAGTAATACCATGGCAATTTACTCATGTATTTACTGACTTAAAAAAAAAAAAAAAAAAAAAAGAGTCAGCAATACCCAGTATAAAGTTCTGTCAATTATCAGAGTCAAACTCTGATGAGTAGGTCAATTAAAACCTTATCAGATCATCCACAGTTCATAGTGACCTGATCTTTCAGACCACTAATACAGAAACAAAACATGTGAGAACAGATTTCCCTCTAAAAGGCAACAATGATCTGATAAGGGTTTAACTTAATGGAATTTAAAAAAAAAATTAAGAATTGCAGAGCACAGCCCCTATTAGAACAAGCTAACTTTCCAGACTTTCAAAAAAAGACAAAAAAAAATTGAGAGAAAAAAAAAAAACACTTCAACATGAAGCTACCATACAAAGTTTTTGTTGTTGTTGTTTTTTGTTTCCTTTTTTTTTTTCCTTGTAAGAGTTCAGAGTTGCAATTTAATCCTGGCTCTTTAGTGAGAAGGACAGTTTTGGCCTAGACTTTCCTTTGCCCAAGATAATTTTTTGCTCTTCCTTTTGCTGACGTTGCCTCTCTTGTTCTAGTTTCATCCTTTCCTCATGAATCTTTCTTTGTTCTTCAACAATTTTCAATTGTTCTTCAGCCTACATATGAAAATGGTAGAATTTAGGCCAACATATTTTGTAGTCATAACAGCAATTTACAAGTCTGTATCCAATATCCAGTCCTGCATACTGCAAGCATACTTGAGCTAGATGCCATAGCTGGTTCAATGGAACTATTTATAAAATGGTGACAAAGTGAGTTTAGAAGAAACACTGAAAGTTTTAACATTCATAGCTAACATTATCAAAATCTTGAATGCTTATTTACAATGTTTTTCAACATTGCTATGCAAACAACGCGTTACATTTGAAATATGAAAATCAGTGTATAAATAGAGAAATCTTCCTGACACCTGTCATGTCAGATGAAGTCATAATATAACACAGTAACAGACCTTCAAAAACAAAGGTCTCCACCTCCAAGATCTATCTGTGAGACCCTCCTAATTCAAAGCAATTTCTATTTGATTTATAACACGGTCAGTCTTTATACTGACTTAAGGTTCTTAGAGCTATTCCAATGGTCTTCTGAATCTTACTTTGTTAATTACACCATTTAACAAATTTCCTTATTATCCTGTTTCCCCATATAAGGTTGGGAAAAGATAAAGCACAAACACCAGTGGAGAGTGTGATCTGAACGAGACGTAGCTCAAGCAGTTTTAAGAAACATCATATTTACTCAAGAAGGTTATAAACACTTCAGCAATTCAAACTGATAACATTCAAACAGGATAAAAAAAAAAAAGCTTAGTTTGGTTTATTTGATTAATGTTTGATTAATTTGATTAATTAGTTTGGTTTAATTGTTTAGAATCAGCTAAATGATACTGAATATTTGCATGAAGAAGCAACCTGCTTAAATAATTTTGGAGATCAACATAAAATGGACTTCCGTAACTTAGAAGTTTTAAGCACACATTGAAATTCTCTTTCAGCACTTCGCATTATTAACATATTAGTCTCAAATCCAGTTTATACTTGTCCTGCTCAACAAGGTAGAGTAAGTTACTTCTGTTCTAGAAGCTGAGTAAGTTTACAAACTTATTTCACCCTTCCCCATGAAATACAGTTAAAAAAAATATTTTTTAAATACTGAAGGCAGCAATCTTCCTCCAAATTAATAAACGGCTAGAAGTATTTTTTCAATTAATGTTATTCTAAGTGTCTGGTCCCTTATTCTCAAGGGAAACAGCAATGCTACTAACATAACCGGCAACAGAGAAGTTGAACTCTAGAAAGCTTTGATTTGCTTATTTTAATTGTGTTGCAAATTAGGCAGAGAGACCTGTATTCCTCTATAAAACTGTTAACTACGTCTTTACATACCAGTTTAGCTTGTGCTTCTGCAATTTTTCGATTATTCTCTTCTAGTATTCGTTCTAGTTCCTCACGCTTTGCACGCTCTTCTTCCTAAACGGGAGGACAGGGCAAGATGTTAGTAAAGTATAACATTCAACTCCGTTTGTTCACTAATCTTTCTCAGAATTCTTTTGTGAACTGACTTAAAAGTGGCAGCTTTACAGCCACCAATCTCGTCTCACAACGGTACATTGTGCAGCCACTAAAACTGGTCTCATCTCTCATACTAAATTTAAATCATCCCCGCCCAGTCCAAACAGCAACCAACTAAACCCTCCCTAAGCACAGAATCCTGACAGTTTATTACTACAATTTTAATATCACACAAATCAACAAGGACAACTACAAAAACTCGATAGTATTTACCAAATTAAAAAGTAATATATAAAATATAAATAAAGTGAATAGTTTGTCTCACCAATTAAGTATACCTACGTATTCTTTACCTATACTCCTTTAATCAGCATTAAAAGTTGAATATTTACTGTCTTGTCCAGTGTCCTGCAGAGTGTGCTCCTCGGCTGCCATACGCGCCAGCTTCCTCTTTAAAATGATTTGTACTGTTAGCTTGGCAATACCTGCATCAGCAGCTCAACCATTTATAAAGAAACAACATACAAGGAAGGCTGAGCTGAGGAATGCAGATGTTTATGATAGGAAGGAACAAAAATATGTAAATCATTCCTAAGGCAAACAATTAATAAGAAAAATACATTTACTGTTAGTGAAAAATACAAATGGTAATCCATACTTCATGGAGCTATGGGCTTCCTTCATGGGGAGAATGGACTTAACATTCAATATTTTGACAATTTTAAGACAGATGAATCTGTCATTTGCAGTCTGAACTTGGAATTCTGGAATCCAGGAAAGGCAAGATCAGGAAATAACGCCTTGCAATTGTTGTTTTCTTGGTGAATTTTATGGAACTCTTTTATGCAACCCATAAATATGAAGACTGCGTGAAAGATTTTGAGGTGTTTCAGTTCACATAATATATATCCAAATTATTTGAATATTTGGAAGATTTAAAGTTAGCCAGAGGTTTGTGTCTGTGTAAGAAAAAAAAGTTAATATGAACAAAGCAAGCAAACGAAGAGAAAACTTCTTACTATGACTAGTAACCAGCTACTAGCTAGCACACTTCACTCCAGGCATGGAAGTTTATTCTGCATTGCAAAGAACTGATGGGGCGTCTCCACATCATATTGACTATAGCAAAAACACTTAAAAAAAAAATCATCAATCTGATCAAACAAAAATCTGTATATATAAAGCTTTTGCTGAATATACACATCTAAATATCTAAATTCAACTTCAATTCTTTTATAGTCAAGGTTTGAACTTAAAAAAAATGTTATTTAATATCCCTAATATTTGTTGTAACTTTTTTTTTTTTTAATTTCAAAGTTTCTGTGACAGACAGGTCACATTTAGTATGAAGGGCAAATCTTCATTGCTACTCTCTCTCCTTTTGTAAGCCAATCAATATATTCATTTCATATAAACTGTACATGAAGTGCAGAGTAAAAAAAAAGTGCTTGACACATGACTGTTTACTGCAAATTTTCTTCACACAATTTAAAGTTTGTCTTGACATTTCTGGATCCTGGAATGACTGGTGCAGGCAGGCAGGCAAAGCCTTTAGTAGCAAATTACTGTCTCACAGAAAGACATTTTCAGCTTCTGCTCCAGCTGCTGATTAAAAAAACCACAACCCAAGTCACATGTTCAGCTTGACTTCAGACATGGGCAACCTGCTCTTTTATAACTTCTAGGGAAAAAAGGAATTGTTAGTAGATATTAAAAATGGAAATAATGATTTGGACATAGATCCTTCGTGAAGACGTGGATGGGCTTATGCTCGAAGTCCCAGAATTAGTCCAATGTATGCTCAAGGAAAATGTTTGTTTTGAATGGAGAGTAAGAAACCTATTTGTTAAAGACAGGTACTGCAGCTCAGTGCTGGACCCTGCTCTTTGCCTGACTGAAGGCAAAAGCCTCTTACAGTCTAGGTAAACAAAATGAAACAAATGAAGGATACATAATTACAGATTTTTAATACCCTTCCCCAAAAAAGAAAGGACCGTTGATAAATCCTGCAGCCATGGCAAAAGTTTCAAACAATTCTGAAATATGTAGGTCAGTTCCATTAAAAATCAAGTATCCTTGTTCAGGTTTTAGGAGAGTAACTGTTTAAGTATCAGTGAGCTCCTCTGAATAGGCTAAAAATTAAGTTTCGCAGCAATGCAAGTTTGTACGAGAAGGGAATTAGATTTGCAGTATTCCATCTCTTTCTGAACCGAACAGGAGGCACAAACCGACACTGAAAGTTTTGCCATGGACTGTCTCTACTTTCCAAACGACCGAGCGTTACCTCTCTGGCTTTTTGTGCTGCAAGTTCAGCTTGTCGCTGTCGCTCGAGTTCTTCGAGCAACTGTTTTTCCATGATGCGCTTAGCCTCTTCCACCCTGCGGAGAACCTCTCGCTCAATCTCATCCTTCCGTTTCTCCAACTCTTCTTCTACACGTTTAGCCACGAGCTCTTCCACTCTTCGAGCAGTTTCTTCCTCTATTAGTTTCTCTTCAATTTCTTGTTGACGGCTAGAAAATGCAAACATGAAGATTACCTTTTTTAATAAATAATAAAAAGGGTATATAAACAATAAAAAGGGTTGCAGTGAAATGAACTCCTGCAAATGCAAAGCACCAACCACACTACTGAATCAACTTCTAATGGTTTTATGCTTTTCTCACATAGGCTGGATATTCCAATAACGTTTCAATAATGTTTTTCCCTACACGTATTGTAGTGAACCTTCAGGCAACCTGTGTTTCAACCACATGGACCATTAAGATCATACCATATTTAGCATCTCTCCTTATCTCTAGACTGTTAAGCTTAAGAAGACAGCTTATCATACTACTTCTTGAGATGAAAACACATGGTTTTTAGGGAAAGAACACCTCTCCACCAAGTTTGGCCATCCTTCACCCTTTAGGGATTTAAATGGTTTCAAATGTAGTCATAATATATTGCAAAATCTTGTCTTGAAACAAACATCTCAGTGGCACCAAGCTAATCAGAAGTGATACATTTTGTAATTTGAATATTTATTAAGAATTCTAGGTGTTGTTTCTGCAATCTACTTATCCAATATCTCATCAAATTTCAAGTACTTCAGCTCTCCTCTAACTTGTCTACTGCAGCACTGTTTCCACCATAATTATCCAATATACCAACACCAAGCACTAAAAAAATCCTTGCAACCTTTACAGTCTTTCATGTCCTGAATTTTGGAAGCATTTTTAAAAGTCAACTTTTCTTTATATATGTTTAGCAACAACATTATTACTTAGTTTGATCACTGTTTAAGTTTTCATTAAAAAGAATACAGAATGATTAGGTCAATTCCCAGGTTTATTATGAAATGAAGAAAGAATATCTTCCAGGTAGTAATCACTAGTACAGTACAGCAATTAGATATCCAAATATTAACTATGTTCTTTTTACAGAGTGAATACTGTATAGCTGTGTTTCAGATGGCACTATTCATTTAGGATTATTACAGGCTTTGGGGGAGAATGCTGCTCTTTTTAAACCTCGAAACTGAACCTTCATTTCAAATATTCTATAAAATACAAAACAATCTTATAAACCTATCTTGTGGCCTGTCAGCACCAGAAAGCCTCAATTTAGAATGACATCAATCATTGTTAGTATCCTAATATCCTGTAATTTTCATAATCCTTGCATATTTCTATTTATACTGAGACACGTAAAAAGAACTTTACGTATAGGAGATTATGAAGTATAGACTGCAAATCTAGATAGTCAGCTGAAATACCAAGGTGAAAGGCTCAGAAATTGTTCACACATCTTTTCAACCAAACTCATAGTCCCTCTCCTTTACCGAAAAGTTTTGGAAATCCCAACTTAGACATTCAACCCCAGAAGACTAAATTTATTCTTCCATTTCTCAGCAGATAGCAAATTCTTCCAATGACACATTGGGCCAATGCTCACTTTTTCTAAAGTGACAAAGTATCCTGAGGTAATTTTCCGAAGGGAAAATGGTCCCCATCAGTACCCAGAAAAATACATCAGACATGTCTTTGCCAAGTCAGTAACTTGTAGGCCTTTTTTGGATGGAAGTTGGAGAACAGTCAAAAGTTTTTTTTATTTATATACACACATATATATGTCGGTTAATACCCTTTACATACCAAATAACTTTCTTTTTTTAGAAAAAAATATTCCCTCCTAGCGTTATTTATTCAGTCACAAGTACTTTTACAGTCCTGAAACGATACATAAGTCTTTTCTAGAAATCTGTTTTTCAGAAAGCTCACAATCAAATGTTTATTCAATTATTTTAGCTTTCCTTTAATATTAAGGAAAATGAGAATAAAAGTTAGCTAATTGAATAATGATAGTACAGTTATAAAAAAACAAACCCTAACGCTCAGGCCTAAAGTAACTTTACAAATATCCTCAGCAATCAATGATGCATTCAAATTAAGCTCTGTGCGTTGCACAAATTTCATTCTTCTCGCCTCCACAAATTCCATTTGTATTCCACTAAACTGAGCAAATACATCTTTTCGCAAGCATAGGCAGTGACAGTTTTATAAATATAACTGTTCAATATACAGGACTACATTTCTTGGAGCACTGGAAACAAAAAGAAGTGAAACAGAGTAAGATCAAAATCTATTCACAAAATTCATTTATAATGAATATGCTTACGGATAATGACAATATACTTCTAACTATTTACTGGGTGTCTCAAGAAAATCAAGTTACAAAGATACATATCTCAGTGATTTAATAGTTGATATCAACTACTTTTTTTTTTAAATCACTTATAGTACATTATATAGATATAAGATATATAGTTATATCTATAATTATATAGATATTATATAGATTTAAGTTTATCACCCTGACTTACTGAGCAATAACCCCAGAGAAACAGAGAAGCCATTAACGTAAAAATATTTTTAGTATGCTCCATTTAATTCCTAAAACTAATTTTAGAAAATTTGCAAAAAAAGCAAATGCTTAGCAGTTGGCAGATTTCTGAGGAAAACAACAACAACAACGCTTATTTATCATTTTTATGAAAACTTTGCTATAGAAAACTATAATCACAAGTAAAATCAGGAGTTAGGCTATGCGTTAAGATTTGAACAGACACAAGAAGAAAGTCACTTTCGATATATAAATTGTCTGCTACTTAATTTAGTCAGCAAGAAATTACTTATTTTATTTCCTGAGTATATGTAACACAATTTATAAATGAGTTCAGATATCACACTTGTATGCTGCATTAAGATTTATTGTTTGATATTGTTTTTGAAATTTGAATTACATTTTGGAAACATCAAAATTCTATGTCTAATCTTTTCCAGTGTTGTTTCTCACTCAATAGTTTACTATTCTGTTGCGAATATCAACCAAACACTCGTGCTGCAGAGACTTCATAATTTCGAAGTTTTCTGACTTGCATAGAAAACATTGAAGAAAATAGACTTGGAACGTATGTTGCTACATCAAATTCACTGAATGAACAGGCTACTTTCAATCGAAGCACTCCACTGAAGCAAAACAGATCAAATATTTTAAACATATTGTTAAGCACATTACAAAGGTGTGTGGATTTTTTTTTTTTATAATTTTGGTTCTGAAAAAAATGTAAACTGCAAAATTAGGGCTAATGATTCAAAAAGCATGTGATGTTTTTGTGTACATTTGTATCGCTACATTAAGTTTCTATGACATCACTGTCAAATTCTGAAGTTAGGAAATTATCAAAAAAAAAAAGCGACAATTCAGGGTGATCAGACCTTCTGAACTACAAATAGTATTTCATTAGAGTAGCACAACTGAAATAAAACTCCAACCTCCACCGAAGAATTAACAGAACTAGTTGACTTCACACATACAAGTGCTATCTCTAGACTTGGTGCTCTAAGGAGCGAGGGCTGCATCAAAGAAGAATTACTTTAGCACAACTCTTACAGCTGTTGTTACCTCTGCTGAAGGTCTCTTTCCTAACTTAAGGACTTTGCTAGATATCTTTAATGTACAGCAACAATCACTTTAAAACGTACACCCAACATTAAACATGATTTATTTATCTTTATGGACTTCAGAAACTTATTATATTCCCCACAATGAAAACTGAAAAAGGAAAAGCTTTATATAAAACAAATCTCTGGATCTCACTGTCCCATTTGAAGAGGAACGGAAAAAGTAAAGTCAAACGCAAGGTTACAACAATGGTTGCTGAGCACTTCTTGAAACCCTAAGATGGGCAACTCCAAATGCCTTTGCTCGACGCATAATAAGTACCACGCACAGAAGGGGAGGGGCAGAAAGAGTGGCAGTGCAGCACAAAAGCCTGCGGGGCGCAGAGGCCTCAAGAGGCAGAAAGAAGTTTAAGAGCAGCGCAGGAGAGCGGCAGATAGGAAGTGAGCAGCGCGTCTGGGTGACAGGGAGGCGACGTGCAGCAGGCTCTCGCTCTGAGTGGGCGGCTTCAGCACTCTCGATAGAACGAGCCTTTAGCAGAGGGGAGGATGGCGGGAAAACAGGCAGAAGTTAGGCCTCAGCGAGGGCCTAGGCGCCTTCTCCCCCTGAGCAAACGACTCCAGCCTGGGGGAGGAAGGCGAGGCGAGCCAGGCCCTAGGGCACAGCGCTCCCCCTCCCTCGCCCAACCCCCCGGGATGCCCCCAGCCCAGGCCCAGCACTCACATTTTCCGCTGCCGCTCGAACTCGGCTTTTTTCTCCTCCTCCTCCCGCTTCTGCTTCTCGTCCAGGCTGCTGCGCTTGCTCACCGTGCGCCCGAAGATGTCGATGCGGTCGGGCGGGGACGAGGCGCGCTCGCGCTCGCGCTCCCGGTCGCGGCGGGAGGAGGGGGCCGTGTTGGAGCGGGACCGGGACCGCGACTCCCGGCGCCGGTTGCGTTTGCTCTCCCGGGACTTGGAGCGCTTCCGCGCCCGCTCCTTCTCCCGCGAGCGGGACCGCGAGCGGCTGCGGTTCTTCTTGTTGTGCTTGGAGCTCTTGGTGTGCTTGGAGCGGGACGAGCTGCGGCTGCGGGACCGGCCCATCCCGGCCGACGAGAGGAAAAGGCCGCGCCGGCGGCCGCCCGAATACCCCCGCCCCCTTCGCTAGCAGCGCCCGTGGAAGGCACGGGGAGGCTCCGGGCGCATCAGCGCCGCCCGGCCGGGCGCCTCGTCCCCTCTCTGTCCCCTCGCTCCGCGCGGCGAGGGCGAGGACGAGGAGCGGGCCCCGAGAGCGGCAGCAAGTCCGGGCGCAGACAAGATGGCGGCCCTTAGAGCGGTGACTCTCCGCCCGCCCCACAATGCACCGCGCCGCAGCCCGAGCCGTTTGCTCCCCCTCCCCGCCACCCCCGCCTCCGGCGGCTTTCCGGAGGTGCACGAAGCCGCTCGGCAGCCTTCGGTAGCCAATGAGAGGCGGCGCTGCGGGAGTGAGAGCCCGGCAGGCAGCGTGTCGCTCTGCGCACGCGCGAGGCTGCCGGCCGTTGCGCAGGCGCCGCTGCCAGTTTCGGGGGCGGTTGTGTGGGGCTGGCGCCCTGTGGGGCCGTGTGGCGGGGGGCAGGGGAGTAAGGGGGGTGGTCGGCCTTATGGAGGGCTGCCCGGCCCCGGGCGTTGTCCTGGGTGCCGACCGCAAGCGGGAAGCGTGGCAGAGCCGTCCTCAGGTGTTTCCCCACCCCCCCCTTCTCCAGGGGGTTGGGATTTGCTTCAGCAACCGCCGCGTCCTGTGGCGAGGTGCTGCGCAGCGGAGTTACTGCGCTTGTGTTACCAGAAACTTTAACAGGCCCTGATTATTCTTTTAATTAACTTACATTGTGTCAATATAGGAGGTACTCTTCCCCTGCAGATTAGAGAAGTTACCAAAAAAAAAACCCTTAACCCTCCCCCCCCCTTCCCCCCAATAAAATTCTGAAACTTATTTTTTGTCATTTCTCTGGTGAACTGCATAGTTACTGGGATCTGTTTTACTGCAGCTAGTCTCCAGCTTGGCACCAGTGGACGTCTGGTTTGATACCTGCTTGGGGGTGACTACATGTATATATTGCTGTCTTTTGTTAACGAGTTACGCTGACAAAAGCCAGTTCAAGTCAGGTGGAGAGTATGAACTAGTGGTTCAGTGAGCATCCATGTATGAGTTTTTTTTAACCTTGTTCTGCCATGTGGTCATTAATGTTTTCTGTCATAACAAAATTTGCATCTGATACTGTCCTTTATTTCTGATGAAATTGGTGAATTTTCAACAAGTGTAATTACAGAAACTTTCTAAATTTCTTACCTTCAGTATTGGATGCGCTGGGCCTGGTTTGGAATATAGGGGGGGAAAAAATGGGACCCAGTAATTGCTTTAGCATCAGTTATGGGTCATAAATATGTTTTAAAAATAAGCACTGTAAGCGTAGTTTTATCCTTGTTAGGGCACTGTTAGCAGAATATTTAACTTTTTGAAGAAAAAGTTAAATTCTACTAATTAACTACTTCTAATTCTACTAATTAGAACTGCAGAATTCTAATCCTTTTTAAAATCACTGATTTTTCCTTCAGAAGTATACAGATGCAGTATACAGTATCAGAACAATTTGTGGTCAGCTTGTGTAGTAGAATTAAATGATAAAATGAAATAATTGCTCTAAATCCTTATTATATTGCTCCATCTCTGCTTGTTTAAACTTTTGAATTAATAGGAGCACAATGTAAGTACCTGTACTAGGATAACGACAGGCCTCTTACCAGAATCTAGTCTTTGTAAGTGAGAAAGTACCCCTGGAAAAGAACACTTATTAAAAGGCCCTGAGAGCTATGCAATGCTGACAATTTTTTAGAGGAATATTCTGTCTTGTGATTTTTGTAATTTCTTAGAAGTTTGGAATTTTTTTCTTCCTGTCATCTTATTTTGCATAGCTTAATAAAAATAAAATACATTTTTTTACTTTTTTTTATTTATTTTTAGGTATTACTATAATGGGTATGTAATAACAAAAGGGAAGTGTTTATGAATTCTAAATTTAAGAACTTAATGTCATTAAGTATCTTTATTTCCTATATTAATTTAAAGGGAAGAAGGCCATTTCCCTGGTGAGTTCCCTTTTGAAATATTCAATATTTTAATAAAATATTAGGATTTTATTCTGGTTTATATTGTTAGAATTCTTGAGTTTTTCATCAAATGTAAACACCTTTATTCATGGCTGGTTAGTCATACTTAATTTTTATGAACTCCTGTGGTTTTGCATTATTTTTCTGCATTTTAATATGTTTGGTATATTAAAATGCATAATTTGCTTCTGAAAATAGTTGCCTTGGTGTTGGAAAGCACCTTATTTGATAGCCAAATAGTGGCATAATTAAAGCACCTCACCCCTCTGTAATATGGCTACTATCATATGAAATCTCCCAACCTGTAGGTATTTGGTGGTAGCCCTGCAGTTAGATTCTGTATCCTGATAATCTGCAGGTCATGCCTGCTCTCCTGCCATCGCTTCTGTTAGTAGCTGGGTCAAGGGAATCTTTGGAGATTGAAGGTGGATTACTTTGGTTTGTGTTGAGTGTGGCACAGCTGGATATTTCTGTAATAGGTCTAGAAGGGAAGGATTCTGAAGAGTAAGTAGAGAGAAAGTAACAGTACAGTTAGGTAAAGTGATCAGTATGTAATTTGCATATGTGGCTCTGCCAGGTCATAGTAGTAGTAAGAGGACAGACAGAAGAAGCACAGAAGATCTAGTTCTTGGAAGGGGAAATGGTTTAAACTGTCAATTTTTTCAAAGTAGCTATTTCAGCATGAATTTATTACAAGGTCAGGATCTGCGTATGCATGGTTTGTTTTTTTTATGTGTGAGTCAGCACTGAGATTCATGCCACATTGTGGATTACAAAAGTTATGCAGGTGTAGAGATTGTATTACTTAATCACTTTTTCACACCTGATGCCAAAGTTGCTTATTTTACTTAGGCATTTTCTGTCAGCTGCTTTGTTTCTCCTTCAGTAGCACTATGGAGTTCTGAGCTGCCAAAGTACAGAGGTAGAGAGATGAAGCATCAGGGAGAGCAGCAAAACAGTTGAGAAGCAGGGTTTTCACATTGTACCTATATAGAAATGCTGTGTGGATCATCTGTGTAAACATAGTTAATAGTTAAACTTTCAGAAAAGAGAATTTTAGGTGGTAATCATATCCTTAGAAAGAAAACTGCAGGACTCTGTTGAAAGTATTTTGTAATTTGGATATGGGGGAAAAAAAGGCACAGCTTGAGCAATCTGAACTAGTGCGTGGAGGTATGATATAACATAACATCTACTTTCATTTCCAACTAGATTTAGTTTTAGAAAAGAAAATTACCAAATCATGATCAGCATGGTAACTTGATACAGTTAATTATTTTTTAAGTATACTTATCACTTTATTAATAAATTTGGGCTATTTCTCACTGCATGGAGGAAAGGGAAAGGGATGTCCATTTGCTTGCTTTGGTCACATTACTTAGTTCACTTACTGACTGAATAAAAGCTCTTGAACACTGTTAGAAGTGGTAAACATAAGTTTTGATCACAACTTGAGGCACTGATCTGCAGGATGTATATCCATATTCAGTTTTTCTCAGTGAATATTTTTAAAGACCAATGTTACATAGAATATGCAGATTTAATATTGTGCAGAAGTATTTATATCTGGACCTAAGACTTGGTTTACTGATGACTGATGGTAGTAAAAATCCAACCAGCCTTGTCCAGCAGCTGCATAACTGTGGAGATACTTCAGCACTGTAGGCATATTCTGATTTACCTGAAAGATTTCATGGCATTTGATGTGTTTGACTAGGGACTTAACCAGAAATGAGTTGGGGTTTCCTTTAAGTCTCATGAGAGACTGATCCAATAGGAATACATGGATAGTATTTTTTTTTTTTTTTTAGTAGAGTAGAAACAGACACTTATTCAAAAACAGGTTGCTCGTGATCCACTGGTTAGCACAGTAGTTAGACTAGATGGGCAGGTGTGAAGATTGAATTCAGGTGTGTTCTTAGTCATATCAACATCACTTCCCTCCCATGACAGTATGTTAATCAACAGGCCCCTGTCTAGGCTGGAGGAAGGTGAAAAGGGGGTTAGGAGCAAAGTCCCTTCTTAGTTGAAGCCAAGCAGATTTCACAAAATATGGAATATGCAGGTTAAAAGGCAGGAGGCAATATTGCTGTAATGTAATGACTGTAGTGCTCTGGAAGGGGGAAGTGAGTCACCCTGGATTTTGGTCCTTACTCACAAGACTGTTTCTGAATTTTATTTAATAGTCATGGGAAGAAAGACTAATCTTGAGAGCTGGAACGCAGAACTTGGCAAGTGCTGCAACCACTCGGATATTACATAACACTACTCCTACGGCAGCTGTATTTTAAAGAGGGTGAGCCATGCTCAGTTCTTCAAAGACTTGTAGGCACTGCCCTCAGGAGAGGACTCCCAAGTTTTGGCTCTTAAATAGATGAAGATGCCACCCTTGTGGTGCTGACTCAGACACCTTAGCTTTAACAGAGACAGCCACACCTCCTTGCACAGTGTTTCCGCTTGGCTTGGTGACTCCTAATTAGTGTACGTATTTTGTGAGTTCATAATTCTTCTTCAGTTTTGAAAAGCTATTTGGATAAAGTCCAGGCAATGGAAATTTTATTTATTACCAGATTTTTCCTGTTTTTTTTTTTTTTTGTACTACTTTTTAACACTAATCTGCACAGCAGTACTACTTGTTCTGTGTGAATATGAAAATGATTGGAAGTGATGACTTTTTTTTTTATTTTGAAAAGTAGATAAGTAACTTGTTTCTTATAAAAAATAAAAGTTTGGATAAAAAAAAAAAAGGTCAATGTTTAAAAATTGAGTCAATGCTATAGAAATTAATGGGAATGGACCCTGAAGCATTTTTGAATGTTCAACCCTCAGCCATGCTGTTAAAATTATATCAAAAAAGGTTAGATAAAACCTTTCTTTTTTTCTTAACATTAATTCATCACTTTGCCTAAAATTTGCATGCATTAATGGGCAGAAAATTTGAGTTAATACTTCCTTTTTTTTTTTTTTTGTTATAATACAGTATATGTATCTTATATTTTTTATGGACAAGCCAGTTTAGCAGGAAGTCTTCTGAGTGCCAGGTTCTCTCTTCTGTATTCTGAAATGTAGTTCTCCATTTTGCAAGTTGATTCATTAATTCATTTGCCTGGCTAAATAGGCTAAAGGTTGTATGAATAAAGCATTGAGGCAGAATGCAATTTTAGTTAGCTTAGTTTTAACAGAAGCTTTTAAATTTGCTTTGTGCAAATATCATTAAAATAGCAAAAGCTGAGAGACTGTACTCGTAGAGGTCTTTCTTAATGATCTGAAGAAAACCAAAATACTAGAGAGAAAATAGGCATCTTGAAGTCCATCGTTCTGGGAGTTTTCCAGAAAGAACAGTTTTTTAATGAAGACATCAACAATGGTATGGTTCTATCGTTGTTCTTCGTGTCCTTTATTCCAAAATTGCATCAGTAGTACATATCTGTAGATGGTTTGATATTTTTTAAACCGCAAAGATAGCAATTGTGCAGGTTAAATTGAACTGCGTTTTGATGAGGGATCTGGTTAACTTTGTCCCCTCACAGTCTGCCAGAGAGCCATAACCGTGACTTTAGCAATACTAGACAGGATTGTCTTGAATTCATGCAAAGCTCTGGACACTCGGCACCCTCAGCATATGTGGCATCTAGCTCACTGCTTATGTAGTGTAGTCACCTGTATTTACCTATACACACTGTAGAATCTGTGCATAGTGCATGTAATCTGCCATCAGACCCTGTGCATTGATTTCCCAATGGGCTCGGGGCCTATTTAGTTTGGATCCGTGTCTAAGATGGCAGTGTGTTAGAGCAGAATAGGTTTCCAAAAGCATGTATCTAGTGTCTACATGTACTTCTGTAGAGATGTAGCTGACATCAATGTGTATGTGGTTACTGTTCGTTGATAGTGTTTTGTGTTGGCATACAAATTTGATAAAGTTGTGTTCAAGTTTCTATCACAGATGCTAATTACAAATTTATGAATTCTTGGGGTGTAATCTCAGTAGTGTGGGAAGCAATGTATATGCGGAAAGGAAACCTTTCTTTTATTTGCATTATTAAAAAAAGGTTTGAATGAATGAAGCATATCCATTTATAGCTTAAACAACAGCAAAGCATAGTGTGGTGGTATCTTTGGACAGTTCTATATTTCTGGTGCTCTGTTTTTGGAGATGAGGAAAAAAAGTGAAGCAAGCTAAAACTTTTAAAGAAATATGATATTAAACACAATTTTTAAAGTCAGGTACTGCTGATATTTGCAGAACATTGTTGTAGTAGAACCACCGATCTATGGATCAACACTAGCATTTTAGCTTAGAATAAAGAGCGGTATTTTTACTGCTGAGACAAATCTGTTGAACACCAATTTGAATTGTGGAGTAATCTCAGAGTAGGCAAACTGAATTCTTTTTGGAAAAAAAAAAAATCTAAACCAAACTGAAACACAGGAGTTAGAACATAAGCGAAGAAGTGCTTCCTTTCTGTGAAGGTGACTGAGCACTGGCACAGTTTGTCCAGAGAGCTTGTGGAGTGTCCATCCTTGGAGAAGTCCAGAAGCCATTTGGACACAGTCCTGGGCAACTGGCTTTAGGTGACCCAGCTTGAGCCAGGGGGTTGGATCAGATGATTTCCTGAGGTTGCTTCCAGCCTTAATCATTCTGTTGTGTTTCTGTGAAATCAGATGCTGTACTGTAGATCTCTATCTGCTGTTGAAGTTACAGTCTGCAGGACTCTGTAGACTGTAGTCTAGAGCTAGTCTGAAGTAAAGCACTTCCTAAAAGTATATAGTGTGTGCATCTGATTCCCAGCAGCCATTATCTTAGTTCACATACTTCTTATTGCAGTGTTACTTGCTGATACAGACATAGCCCCTAAAGTCACATACAGCTGAGTTAGCAGGTCCTTCAGTGTTGACTTCTTTGCTCAGGAGCATGCAGATATTGCAGAAAGACTAGACCAGAAGTTGACACAATTTCTTTGTGTATTGGATATATACTGACATAGCCCCTTAAGCCATTTTTTCCCCTGCAGGATAGAAGACTGGTATTTGACTGCCAGCATCTGATAGATAGGCACCAAGCCAATCTGAGTATATAGCATTGGAATATCAAGTCAATCTGAATTTGTAGACTTTCCTGCTAGTTGGTTGATGAGTTAGCACTCTCTAGTCTCTCTTCATTTAGCTCCTCATTGGGCAATTATGTATTCTTTCCTGCCAAAGGAAGGTAGAAGAAATGAGTGGGGGAAGGTAATACTGAAGTTGAATGACACAGGAGGCATGGGAAGAGATGAATGCATTGCGCTACATGGTGGCGGAGGATTTATGTAGCTTAGGGTTGGTATGTTGAAGGCTTCTCTGCATGCTTGAGTCTGGAGTTCCTGCTGTATATATTAAGTAATGAAATAATGCACTGACATGCTCTGACTGTTCAGAACAGGGCAAGATGCCATCCATGCTAACTCACCCTGTTGGATAGCATTGTCTGCAATTTTTCTCAAGCTGTTTCCACAGGTATTTGATCTTGATGGTGCAGAGGGATCTGGAATTCTCTAAAATAAGCTGTACTTCAGGAAGATGTGACTTTGCATCTATATAAAGGTGCTGCTGCAAAAAGCAAATGCAAAAAAAAAAAAAAAGTCCTGAGCTTCCCTCAAGCATGAAGCCAAGATTCAGTTGATTGTGAGACATCTGTCATCAGCAGGAGTTGCCAGCAGTGGAACTGGGGGCTACAAATTAGACTAGCAGAAGTACACAGTGACCTAGTGAAAGAGAAGGTTTTTTTTTTTTTTTTTTTTTTTTTTTCTAGGGCAGAATGTAGCAGTTCATGATTAGAAGACAAACTAAACTACGCACCTGAAAGAGAAGGGTTGAGTACAGTGAGGGGGGGGATGGGTAATTAGAAGGGCAAAAACACACCAAGACAAACTGTGGATGAGAAAGGGACAGATAGTAAAATGCATGAATTGCAGAGAAAGGAGAGAGCGTGGTGAGAAGACAGAAAGTGAACAGATAAGCAAAGAAATGAAAGATACAGAACCCTCAGAAAGTACTCACTGCATTAAGGAAAGGAAAACCACTAAAAATGTATTTTTTGATACTACTTTTCTGTATAGTCTGTTGCTAATGTTGCCAGAATGAGTGTTAAACAGTTTAAATGAAATGGTGTCTGAGATGAATTCTCTTGAACAGTACATCTCTTAGACAAATGCGTGAGAACTGCTGATTGGTTCATCTTGTTCAAACCACATGAATTTGAACACAGGAGAGCCTTGACTTGGTGTCCACATCTACAAATGGGAGGGGGTGGGGGTGGGGAGGAGGGAGGAAAAAAAGTCTCCCCTGGGAAGAAAGGGAGGGATCCTATTATAAATGAGAGTCATACAACATCCCTTCTGGAGGCATGGTGAAATTTCCCATGGGAGGAAGAAGAATAAACAAAGGTTGGTATTACTAATAAAAGAAAAATAGTTGGCAACCAAGGAAACAATAATTATTTGATTGCAGTGTCCTGAAAAGCTAGCAACAGAAACAATGCGAGTTAAAAGCAACAGGCCAAATGCATCTCACTTGCAACCCTACCTGTCATTACACCAAGAATGTGTTTGCATTACTGCTCTGAGAGCAGTGCTTTGCCAGCAAAATAAATATGCCCTGACTTTTTGACTTTGCTACTTTACTCTTATGACCACATTGTTCCTGAGGGTTTATTGTGTTTAACTTCACAACACTATTGTGAAGCAAGGAGTTGCTATTACCTCTACTTCACAACTGAGGTACAGAGCCTGAAGGAGAGCTGTGCTTAACATCCATGCAGACAGCTTATGGCAGGAGAGGGACTTTCCAAAACACAGACCAGTAGCTATTTCTTGCTCACTTTCTGAGGTAGCAGAAATTGTAATGGACTATTTATGCTAGGAATGGACATATATGCTAGGAAGGCATATATGATTTTTTTTCACTTGAACAGTGAAGTTTACCTGCCAGGAGAAACTCGAGCAAAGCTATTTAATGGAAGAAAACAAACAAAAAAACCTGCTGTTCCCAAAAATTCAATTGACTTCAAGAATTTCTAGAGATCCATGTAGTTTTGAAAAAAAAAAAAAAAAAAAGTAAAACATTCATAAAGTAACAAGGTTATTTAAAACTAGCTGCATTTCATTTTAAATTCAATCTGATAAAGGCTTCTAAGGCCAGATTGTAGCAGGCATTATTATTTCAAATGGAGAGGTACGCGGTGAGCTAGACAGAAGGAAGCTCTGCAGTGCTGTGGTTGTGTTTCCAGTCTGCATGACATTGCAATCATGGTTCCAACCCTGCACTTTCTCGTTGAAGGGCACCATCTAGCTTAGCTTTGTCATGGTGACAACAGCTGTTCTACATTCCCAGTGATGGTATCTTTACTAACAGAGTATGAGTGAGTTGTGGGATGATTTGTTCCTAGTGCACTGCGAGTTACCTTCTTTGTTGTATGTATGCAGTGTGGTATGTGTGCAGAATTTGTGCCTGGATTTGCTGGGAAGGCTAAAACATGGGTGAGTGTTTCCTGCCTTTCCCTACGTGACAATTCATGTTTCTCCAGGAGAATGCAGCAGCTTCTTTCCAAATGTTTAAATCATACAGCAGAGAGAAGACAATGTGGTATGGCAAGCATCATCTTCTCAAGCCTCAGACTGTGTTGAAAGTGATGGAGAGGCAGCACTCCATCATGAGGCCATCCTAATTGTGTTGGGAAGGACTAGGTTGAGTAATGTGAGCTCAGTCCTCCTTTGGCTAGAGAAAGAAAGGGAATGTAATGTTCCCCACAATGCAATAAATAACCACCCATCTGTATGGGCTGTAGTACACTGCTTTTCATCTGAAGGAAGACAATGCCATTTGACTAGATTTTTCCTGATTATTCTTTTTTTCTTCGTTTCAGCGATGTCTGTTTTTTACATTAGCTATTAACATTTGGGCAGGTCTTCAACAGCTTAAAAGTCTTCCTGTTTTCTCCATTTGCATCTTCTTTGCTCTTTTTACTGCATCTTTACATTTTTCTTCTATCTCCTTTGTATCTACACTGGGCATCAGTACGCCATAAATGATTGTTGTCTTTTAGAATTGTTTCTTCCTGTTAGAGTAGTTACACTGCAGAACAGAAGAGAAAGAAAAACATCCCTCTGAGTTCTTGAGCTTTTTTTTTTTTTTTTTTTAATAAGAAGCAGCATCTTAGTTGCAGCATAGGAGCAAAAACCACAGACCACATAAGTTATTTCTATTACTACTGTTTTTTATTGTGTCTTTAGCTTCCTAGGTATTTTAATAGTAAATATTTTTCTTATTGAAAGAAAGATGGACCTGAAGCTAAGTTTATCAACTTAGTTTGATAGACCGATAGTCTTAGCTGAAGACTGATAGTGATAATTGTACTCTTTCTTGTGGTTGTGTATGAAGCTTTGTGCTTCATTTTGTAGTGAAGACTGTGTTAATTTATGACAGGAATTTATGCTATGAATGAAGTTAAATGCTCTTTTTCTGACATAACTCTGAGAAGTCGCATAGTGTCAGCAGTATTTTCCAATGAGGTTAGAAATGCATCTTTCATTAGACTTTTGCATGCAGCTATTTAAAAATATCAGCCTCTTGAATTAATCTGAAAGCAATCAGTTCACATACACTATCTGTTTTAAATAGCGATCTGAAAAACAGCATGCAAAAGTGATATTTTCTGAAATATTTTCTTTCTCTTTTCAGTGACTGTCTTGTGAGTAAGGAAAAAAAAAAAAGCCACATTTTAGTTTCTTCTTCTGACTTCCCTCTGTGGAAAATGAGGATAACAATGCTTTTCAGTCTTTTTACAATTCTTAAAGATCTGTAGAAGGAAAATGCAATCAAATAATTCAAATATTTTGTGTTATACATAGTTTATTTTCCTTTGTCGATAAAGTGTGCTTGAAAATCTATTTTCTTGCCTCTTTCAAGACAGAATAAAGAATTTTACCTCTGACTAGGTACTTTGGTGAACATTTTTGCATTGAAAATACCATTTTCAGGTCTCCAGATACACTCATGGAGGTTGGCAAAAGGATTTGCACTCACGCCTGTGGATGTTGGATGCTGGTCTGTCTGTGTCAAAGATGAATGCCAACATGATTGTATAAATATTACATTAGTATGCCCTCCTGAAAACAGTCTGCGAGCCACCCTTGGATTGCACTACTCTAGAATTCGTAAGTGAGTATGACTAAAGTAGGAATAGCCTGGATAAGCATGTATTTTATTTACATGTGCGCTCAGGCTTCTTACTTTGTACACATGGAGATAGATGCGTGAATGGCTAGTGAGCTGGTTAGGATGCCAGTAGGTGGCACTCAAGAATTCATTCCCCAGTTCTACAGTTCCAGTTTTGTAGGGTGGGTAACCATGTTGTGGTCGTTGAGACTGTTTTCTGTCCGAAGTTATCTGCATGGTATTCTTAATGAAAGTTAAGTTTGTTCTAATTGCACAGCTAAAAGTTGGACTACGGTGTTTGTATTTGGAAACTGCTACCCTCTAAATATGAATTGTACATTTTTTTCTACTGAAGGTCACCAGCTTCATTACAGTTCTCAACACTTGTTTTTCTTGTACAATTTTTAGAAAGCATGGGTGATTTTAAATGAATGTGTTCATTTGAATGTATAAAAGGCTGCAATGAGAAGATTTAGAATGTTACAATTAAAGGAACCCTGCTTCCCATTCTGAACAAAAGCAGTGTAGACAATAATCTACAGGAGCAGGTCAACCTTTGTTGAACAACATTCAATTTCCTGTTTTATGGGCACCACACTAAATGCAGTCCTTTGCCTTTGATTGAAATAAACGAGCTGTTTGTCAGACCCAGTGGAAGCAGAATTCTTGAATGAGCCTAAAGTTCCTTTTTATATGAAAGCAAATAAGTAAGAAAAGTCCTCAGTGACTAGTCTAAAATCTATTATTACTGGTTTATCAAAGCCTCCACCCATTCCATGTGGATAATGGACTCGCTTTGTCCTTAACATAATTATTAGTCTAGACTGGAGACATGTCAGGTTAATATTGCCACAGAGAGGGTTTTTCCCCTTTAAAACCTGATGATGTCTTGAATCATGGGACTAAATCTGGAAAGCGCTCCTCATAAGACCATGTTTTGGTCCCATTGGCAAAGATTATACTGGGAACCTCTCCCAGAAAGGGAAGAAAAATGTGAACCAGAAGTAAGCTGGTCAATTCCCTGTGGAAAGGATTTAGTGAAAAAGAACAGAGTAGACTAAAGGTATTTTACAGTAGCCATGAGTTTTTTTTATCATATTTGGGTTTATCCTAGTACTGTATAGAAATTACTATAGCCAAATATATGATTCATTTTTGGTAATGTCAGATAGTATTTTTTGCTAAACTGTAATAAAAACCATGCATGATTTGATTAGGTTGATATTTTTCAAGCTTGTGTCAGATAGATAATGTGAAACATGCCTTCAGTTTGCCCTGAAAAAAGAAAATAACTTTGCAAAGAGATTTCGGCTGTGGAGACCTCTCCAAAGTACAGTCTCAAAAAAAAAAAAAAAAAAAAAAAGTAAGAAATGTAACTCACGTCTCATTAACACTTCTCATCTTCACTTATGACTTACAATAATTCTGGTAAGTCAGGAGATTTGCGAGATAGTGATTTCTGTGCTTACATCTGTACTGAATTGAAAAGCCAGGAAAGGCTGTCGTTCACTTTTTATATACTAAAGCAGAGTTTGTCAAAGTAAGCTTCAGATTTTCACAGAGTGTCTGTGAGCATTTGTATGTCTAGCTAGCATTGGTGAAGTTAAAAGTCCATCAGCATTTCCATTATGAACATTCATTTTCAGTGTTTTGTAATAGTAACAGTACCTAAAATTTCTTTCCAAGTGGAAACTTGGCCTGTAAATTCTCAGTCCAATTATTTCTCTATAAATGCTGAGACAAATCAGTTTGTCCATTCTTAAGTTTTATGGGAGATCATAAATTTTTTTGGCTTCAGATGCTTTATTACATTCTTGTAACAGTACAGGAATTCATTAAAAGGAGTTCTTCATTGAAAAGAGTTTGCAATAACACGTACAGTTAAACAGAGCTTTTTGTGTTTTTGTATTTTGTATTATTATTATTATTTTTTAAATCAGAAGGTAGCTACTGTGTACATTATTTTATTTAGCATATGATATTGTTTCACAGAAACATCTGCTGATTGTGGGGTGCTTGGCAGTCTCCTGTCAGGGATCTGTAATAAAGGACTATATTAAGTGTTAAGTGCCTGAGAATCAGTCTTCAATTAGGCCTGTGCTAGGAAATGTAGACAGGCCAGGCCAAGGCCAGATGACCATTGTGGTATTGTCTAGCATAGATCCCTTTCCTAGTTAAAATCCAGAGCATCTTTATTTTTTATTTTTACCCTCTTAATTTAGCTATCTGGCATCCATTTGAAGTTCCCATCACAATTAAATTTGCATATTTAAGCTAGGCTAAAGAGTATTAACTTGCATCTTCATGAGGGGAAAAAAGTGAGGTTAGGTCATGTGTGGGCTAACTCAGAACTAGTCTTGAATATTTTTCTCATTCTAGATAAATCCTTCCTTGTAATTCAAAGTGATAGAACATCATAGAATTTGCTTTCATATCTCTAAATTTATTGAACTCTCTGTATGTTTTTGCGGTCATTTTCTATCATTCAAAACTGGTGTAATATCAGATGCTCTTAAGTAGAAAATACCATGCTTGCATATACTTGAATATGTCTGCTTTATACTTGATCATAGTTGAATACAAAACATTTTAAAACATTAATGAGGTTAAAAAAACATATTATATTTAAAACCTATAAATTAAAAAATAAAATGGAATATTATCCTACTTGCTGGCCAAGGTGCTTTATGTGATAAAACTACTCTTGAGCAATACCTCCTCAGCATTAACATTAGAGAAGAACAACCAGGAAGTTAACAATTCACAGAAATAAGCACCTTCCCCTTTATTGTCCACAAATTTGAATCCATGATTCTCTGAAAAGTATATTAAATTCCTTGATGGAGAAATAACTTATTAATTAGGATAAAGTCATTCTTATTTATAGATAAAAATGTATTTGTAATGGCAGACAAGTCTGTAGATACAACATATCAGTCAGTAGACTTTTTTCTTGATCAGTGTTTTTGTTGCCCATCTGATTTCTGTACTTCATTTTCATAAGAACAATTATAATGATAGCAATAATGGCAATGAAAACAATAGTGGATTATAATAGAAATACAATATCTTGCTTTACAAAAACATTTGAACTCAAGTGCATTCAGAAAACCGATGCAGTCTGATACTCTGTTTTATAGCATATATTTTAAATATGCCCAAATCCTTGTAGGGTTGGTGAGCATCAACACAGCATAGGCCTCAGAAAGACAGGTATGACTGTCTGAGAGCCTGACTTCGTAGCTGATTTTAATTGGTTCTGTAGCTATCAAGACCTATGAGAGCAGCATTTTGAATGCTCCGCTTAGCAGATTCTTACAGTTTACCAAAGTTTACCATCTATCTGAAATGATTCTGCTCTCATCTAATGTCAGGGAAACACTGTGTTATGTTTAATGATGACTCCAGCATTACTCCTTAAGATGTTAGGTTGAATGTTCCTGTAGAAATACAAATGTATTTTTACTGTTATCGTCATCATTATGAAGAGTTCACAATCAGGCCTCAGACTGGGTAATCCTGTACAGTTCAGAGAAGGTGTTGCTTGTGTATGTCTTACATTCTGTGTCTGTCAATGTTTCCTTCTCTGAACCTCCAGTATATGCAATTAGGTTAGGCTGCCATAGTATGAAGGAAGCCAAGTGAATATTTTGGATTTAGGAAATTAAGAGGCTGTTGTCCCTAATTCAGACACAGAAACTGTGTTTTATATAGTATCAATGAGATGCACCACTCATCCTAGAAGCCCGTCACTTTGATCTTTTGTAAAGCATAGTAAAACTTCTTAAGTAAAATGTTTGGTTTTGTTGTACTTGATCTCAGTAGCATCTTTGTAAAATCATCTGAGCCCTAAATGAGCATCATTTAAGCAGGACCTCTTCCGGCTTCATGATAACTATGATTCCTGCCTTGACCATTGCAGCCTTACTGCAAATGAAAGGGTAAGACTCTTCACTGTGATTGACATTAGGAAGGGATCATCTCCCTGGGGCAGTGCCTGTGGGTGACTCACTGTTATCCTTCCCTGCTGGACTGCAAATACATGTAATAATAGAGCTCTGTGAGGGAAGAGACTTTCTGGCAAAGTGTTACTTGTGTCAAGCCACAGGGGTTTCAGATTTTCTTACGTAATCTTACAGTAGTGCCTCAGTACTGGCAAACCCTGGTGGAAACAGAATTATTCAAGGGTATCAATTACCTCAATTGTAAAAAATAAAACATTCTAGGAATACAGTGTGGTTGGAGAGATTTCAGTATTTTATGTAATGGTTTCCTTTAATAATAATCGTAGTGTAAACCATGTAACTTTAAAAAAAGTCTGTATCAGAGAGCCATGCTAATTTCATCTGAAGTTGTGTAAGAAGAGGACCATACAAAACATCACAGAGTAGGCAAGTTCATTACACAGAACTTTGTTCTTAGCAGTAATATCTATTAAGAGAGTTTGTAATTTCTAACGATGCCATTTTAGAAATGTTTATTGCAATATGATAGCTGCACAAGATATTAGACCTTTCTTTGACTTGTCTCAGTAGCTATTATTGGATAGCAGTCGGCAGAAAGATGATGATTAAGCGTTTCTCCTGAAATCATTTTGATTTTGAAATAATACAAAATTACAGTGATTTCATAGTCCTGTATTAGAATTAAAGATCAATTAATTGTCATAGAATCATTAAGGTCGGTAAAGACTTCCAAGATCATCTGGTCCAGCTGTCTCCCTACCAATGTCACCCACTAAACCATGTCCCTAAGCACCATGTCCAAACTTTCCTTAAACACCCCAAGGGACGGTGACTCCACCACCTCCCTAGGCGACCTGTTCCAATGCCTGACTGCTCTTTCTGAGGAGAAATGTCTCCTCGTTTCCAACCTAAAACACCCCTGGCAAAACTTGAGGCCATTCCTTCTAGTCCCATCACTAGTTACCTCTGAGAAGAGGCTGATCTCCAGCTCCCCACACCTTTCTTTCAGGTAGTTGTAGAGAGCAAGAAGGTTTCCCCTGAGCCTTCTCTTCTCCAGATTAAACAACCCCAGTTCCCTCAGCTGCTCCTTGTAGGACTTGTGTTCCAGGCCCTTCACCATCTTTGTAGCCCTTCTCTGGACCTGTTCCAGGGCCTTAATGTCCTTGTAGTTGTCGTGGTTCCACTCGAGTGGGCAGCTGAGCTCCACCACAGCCGCTCTCCCACTCCCCCTCCTCAAAGAGGAACAGGGAGAAAATACGATGAAAAGGGCTCAAAGGTTGAGATAAGGACAAGAAGATCACACCATAATTATTGTAACGGGCAAAACAGACTTGGCATAGGGAGATAGTGAGATTTATTGCTTATTACTAGCAAGCTAGAGAAGTGAGAAACAAAGGAAAGAAACCAAAAGCACCTTCCCCCCCCCATCCACCCTCTTCCACCTCCTCGCCCCAAGTGGCACAGGGGAATGGGGGTTATGGTCAGTCTACAGCGCTTCTTCTCTGCTGCTCCTTCTTGGTCACTCTCGTCCCCTGTGCTGTGGGGTCCCACCCACGGGATGCAGTCCTTGATGAACTGATCTGGCATGGGCTTCCCACAGGCAGCAGCTCTTCTGGAGCTGCTCCAGATATGGGTCCGTACCACAGGGTCCATCCCTCAGGAGCAAACTGCTCCAACCTGGCTTCCCCACGGGCAGCAGCTCCTGCCAGGTCACCTGCTCCTGTGTGGGCTCCTCTCCACGGGCTACAGGTCTGGCCTGGAATCTGCTCCGGCAGGGGTCTTCCACAGGCGGCAGCCTCCGTCAGTGCAGGGCCACCTGCTCCACCGTGGTCTCCTCCACGGGCTGCAGCGTGGAACCCTGCTCCACCGTGGTACTCCATGGGCTGCAGGGGGACATCCTGCTTCACCATGGTCCTCACCACAGTCCGCAGGGGACTTCTGCTCCGGCGCCTGGAGCACCTCTCCCCCTCCTTCTGCACTGACCTTGGCACCTGCAAGGCTGTTCCTCACTCCTCTCGCTCTCCCAGCTGCTGTGTGTTGCAGCGTTTTTTTTTTTTTCCGTGTCTTAAATATGCTCTCACAGAGGCGCAAAACAATATCGTTTATTGGCTTGCCTCTGGTCAGCAGTGGGGCCCTTCCCAGACATGGGACAGCTTCTAGATCCTTCTCACAGAAACCACCCCTATGGCCCCCTGCTACCAAAACATTGCCACGTAAACCCACTATAGTAGTGAGGGACCCAAAGCTGAACATAGTACTTGAGGTGCAGCCTCACCAGAGCAGAATACAAGAGGACAATCAGCTCCCTGGTCCTGCTGGGTACACTATTCCTGATACAAGCCAGGATGCCGTTGGCCTTCTTGGCCACCTGGGCACACTGCCAGCTCATGTGCAGGTGAGCATCAACCAGTACCCCCAGGTTCTTTTCCTCTGCACAGCTTTCCAGACACTTTCCCCCAAGCCTGTAGCACTGCATGGGGTTGTTGTGACCAAAGTGCAGGACCTGGCACTTAGCCATGTTGAACCTCATTCCATTGGCCTCTGTCCATTGACCCATCCTGTCCAGGTCCCTCTGCAGGGCCTTCCTACCCTCCGGCAGATTGATACTTCTGCCCAACCTGGTGTTTGCAAACAGTGAGGGTGCACTTAATTCCCTCATCCAAATCATCAGTAAAGACATTAAAAAAAATGGGCCCCAACACCGACCCCTGGGGAACACCACTTGTAACGGGACACCAGCTGGCTTAACTTCATTAACCACTACTCTCTGGGTCATCTCAGGGGAGACCTTATTGTTCTCTAAAACTACCTGAAAGGAAGTTGTGAGGAGCTGGAGGTCAGCCTCTTCTTGCAGATAACTAGCGATACAACTAGAGGGAATGGCCTCCTGTCTGTCCAGCCAGTTTTTAACCCAGCAAAGTGTGTACCTGGCTAAGCCATAGCCTGCCCGCTTCTCCAGAAGAGTACTGTGGGAGACAGTGTCAAAGGCCTTGCTGAAGTCTAGGTAGACTACATCTTCTGCCTTTACCTCATCCACCAGGTGGGTCACCCAGTCATAGAAGGAGATGAGGTTGGTCAGGCAGGACTTGCACTACTTAAAGAGTAGTGCACTATAACTTAAAACGTTCTTTAAAATTCAAATAATTCTGAAGAGAAAATTTGTTTGTTTCTATTTATTTTTAATTCTTAATTTAGAACTTGGTGTGTAGGACTTCTCGTCTAACTTTAGCTATCTCTAGGGGTCAATTAAGTCCCTAAAATAGAAGAGATAGGAACGTGCTGAGGTCCTGTCCCACGAGATGTAGTAGTGTATGTGGGAACAATTGTCCCTAGCATATGTTTGTCTTTCTTTTGCCTGGGGTGGGTTCTCTTCATGACTGCCTTGGGCAAGACCCACAGTTGAGGGGTGAATCCCTCTTTAATTTTACAGAAATCAGGGAGTTTTAAACTGGTTTAAAAAGCGTAGATTAAAAACAAACGAACAAATAAAAAGTATTTGTCTCTGGTTATTTGTTTCTGAATGCATAGAACTAATTTTTGAAATGATTCTCAGAAGTTTTGTAAAATAGAGGCTTTATAAAATGAAAACAGGATAATAATGCAAATACTGGGAGCTAAGATTTGCTTGTTTGTTTGATTGTTCTAAATGTATTAAATAATCTCATGAATAACGATGAAATTGTGAAGATTTTCGATACTGGGAGGTAGGGACAGCTTTATGATTGACCACGTAACTGTGGCATGCTATTTCTTTTCTCACTGGCATAATTCTTACTGATTCTCGTGGTGTTCTTATTACTAACAATCAGGTCCACAGTGATGTGTTACTAAGTTCAAGGACACTTAGACTTTTCTTTATTTGTGACTGATTCTGCAAGAAAAGGTCTCCTGTTATGAAAAAAATATATATATATTAAGATTTTGATTGTTATTTGGTTTGAGATTTGTTTTGTTTTGTTTTGGGGGGAGAGAGCAGAAATCATCTATTTGGCAAGCTTTAACAGATTGGCTGAACTGTAATGATACCAGTTAAGTGAACATTTTTCAGTTTTGCTGCATAAGGATTGTTGCCTGTTGCAACCTCTTGTCGATGATAACAGAATCTCAAGAGATTTATACAATAAATAAGGACATTTGCAGCATTGGATGCAAACCTTTTAAAGTGAACCTGCTTTGGTAGGGGGGTTGGACCCAATTTTCTTGAGGTCTCTTCCAACCCCTACAATTCTGTGATTCTGATTCACTTCGAAAGTATGGAGAACATGAAATTCATGACATAGTATGCCTCTGCATCCTTTTTCTGCCATCACACTCATAAACAAACAAAAGACATTTTTTTCCCTTCACATCCATTTTTTTCTTGTAATTTTACATTGGCAGATTTTTTCATTGGGCTTCTGTACTTCCAAGGTTGAAATTTGTTGTTCCACTGAAGGAAAACAGTTTTCCTTCATTTGTTGTTGCAGAAAATGAATAAAGGGGGGATGTTAAATAGGAACACATGTAATTTTGACTCTTATTTATTAACTTTAAGACATGAGTTCATGGTCTGCTGTTAATTAAGAATTTAGCTATTAAATGTAAAACATTTCCCATTAGGTGTTTGTAATTTTTTTTTTTTAATTTGTACCAAGTCTCTATAGCATTATAAACAAGTGACAAGAAAGGAAAACAAACAAACCAAAAAACCTTTATAAATAATGAGATCTACTTTTATAGAGTGCAATCCTCAAATAACTTGAAAATTTGTCTGTTAGCTGAACAGTGTAAATTGTGTATGAGGAGCATGCATCATTGCTGAGGAGCTACAGAAATATAGTTTCAAATCACCTTTGCACTTCAGTAGAAATAATTAAATCATTCTAGGCAAACCAATTCCTTAGGAGAAAGCTGCATAAAAAAAGAACTGCAAAACCACAGTCCCTACACTATTGTGGTGTGACTGGCAATGTCAGAACCGTTTTGCACCACCACAGATCTTTCTACATGGTGAAGAACTGCTCAGAAGCCACTGCCATATTTAGAGCACATTTTATTCTTTATTCTGGGAAGATGTTTGACTGAGACCAAACATCTGTGATAGCTTCATTTGTGACAGCTGTCTAGTATGGCTGCTACTGAACATGGCTGCAGTCATGTAAGATGAAAGTGAAGAATACCTTTCTGGAAGTGTTCAGGCTTTCACCCAGGTAATGTGGAAGCTACACCATTGCTACCCACTAAACTCTGGTGATAGTGCAGTAGAGGTCAGCATAGCTGTCTTTTTTGTCTTATTTATTTATTTATTTATTTATTTGTAAGGATGTTATGGGAGAGTCACAGCTCAGGAAATCAGCCTAAAAACATAGACTAGTGTTACCATGGGACAGTCTGGTGGACTGTGCTGGGACATTCTGAATCAGAAAGTTGAGTGGTACAAATAGCTTGCCTTTCCTATGGCACAGACATTAAATAAAATATATGCATTTGTTTGCATACATGCTGTATTTATGTCCAATATGTGCTATTGTCCAAGTTGTAGCTTGGTGCTGCTTGACTTGTGATTCTTAAGAAAAGCTTTCTTTGGATTTCTATCTGCATTTCTCTTAGGTAGAAGTTCTTTTTATTTATTTATTATCTATTTATTTATTTATTTTTCCCTTTACCCCAGTAATATATTTTCATTGTGCATTTCAAACAGTGGTGAACAATAGCTCTGATTACTCCACACAGACTGTGTCCCTTCAGAATGTATTATCTCAACAGGGACTCAGAATGAAAAGAAAGCTATTTCCTTGCTTTCTAGCAATAAGTCAATGGACTCTTAAGAGGACAAGCTTTGCCACAGATGCAATTCTTAGGCTATGAGCAAGCAGAAGATAAAAGAGATCAAAAGCTTCAAATTCTGGTGAGGGGGGAAAAGCTGCTGTTAGCAAGGGGCCAAAAGCTATAGCAACACAACTATTCTCTAAGAAGTGAAAACTTAAAAGGAACTTTTAAATGTGTATCAAACAAAATCTAGTGTATGTTCTCTGTGGACAAAGGAGCATATGCAGGCTCACCACTTTCTATCTCTCAGTGAAAGGTAAACAAAAATCATGTTTGATTGGTCTCTTTTGTATTTGCCTAGTTACATAGAAGACAGTGGGGGAAGGAGCAGCTGAAGGAGAAGCCAGGACTGTGCTCAGCAAATCTGATTTTATTGTTCAGGGAGCTGAGTTTTAACTGCTGGGTTGAATTAGTATATAAAATACAGCTTTGAAACAACTTATGTTTTATTAAAGAATTATATTTCATTTGTTCACGGTTCTCTTTTTAAGGATCCACAAGTTTAGCTGACCTAAACAACAACCGAAGCAGAGGGATACCGCTAAATTATCTCTGATACTAAAGCAGCATTCAGGCTGTCATTTGAAGTATCTCGTATTTCTTTCTTGCTGTACATAAAAGCATTTACCGCAGAGGACTTCAAGGTTTGCTATATTAACAAACACATTAAGTTCTGAAGATGAAATCTATCTTCCTAAAAACATAAAAGTAATTATGTAATTCATTTACATTTAGATATGCAATCATATATAATTTGTGAGTTCATATAGGCTTCCATACCTTTTGCACAAAAGCAGGTCATCATTGCATATGCCCAGGAGATGCATTTCTCATCAGTGGAATATATGCTGGAATTTAGCGATACCACTTCTCACACTATGCTTGTTCGTAGCATTAGGAATAAAATCTTTGTGCTGCAATGACAACACAGAAGAATTATATAGTTGTGACATTTTGTTCTCCCAGTTTTTTTTTTTTTATTATTATTATTTTTTCTTTCTGGGAGCAATGTTGCTAGGTAATTTTCCATTGTGGACAAGGAAACTGGAAACTGCTCTGTCTCTGAGGTCCTAAATTTGGAGGAAAAATTATTCCTAATTAATTGCCTTTTGTCATTAAGGGAAGATGCTTCCCAGTTCATTGCAGAGCTTAGACAAAAGTAGCTGCTTGTGGAAAGGGAGAAACTCTCTAAGGCAGATAGTTGATTATGTTACCAGAGGTGTCACAAGAACTTCTGCATGTTGCACAGAGTGAGAGAGGGAGAGGGTTTGAAAATATTTCTTAGGACTCTAAATCCATTTTGCTCCTTTTATTTTTAATTTTCTCCATTTGAATCGGATTAAGTTCAATGCAAATCTTTTACATCTTTTTCCTCTTGCTAACAGAAAATATTTTACAGCTATCTATCTTCTGAAACACCTGTGCATGTACAGGTAAATCAGGAGCCTGAGCAGGATTTAGTAAATACATACAATAATACAGGTGTTCATCTTAACCAGATGGCATTATTCTATGAGAATGAGTATTTCTGTCTCAGGTCACAATATACTTTGTTGCTGAGAGGTTCAGCATTAATTGAATGAAAAAAAACAAATCCACAGAAAGCTGCTTTTTGTTTGTTTTTCTTTCATTGCACTCAGATGGGCACTGGTTAAACTAGACTTCTTCTTGAGGTCCTTTTTTGTTACTTCAGATTTGGTGTAATTCACTTTGTACTGCCACTAACCCAAACTGTTCCTTAAGCCTTCATGAAAATAACCTTTCATAAATCCTCAGCAAAGTCTCTCACATAATCAGCAGGGAAAATAATCTCTTCTTCCTGTTCTGATATCTGTATGCTATCTATGGCAATAATCCCTTCATTTAATAAAGATAAGAACACAATAGCTAGGTTAAGTAACACAGAACAAATAACATTCCTGGTTTATCCTTCTGTTTAGCTTTATTGATCTAATTACAGTTTAATTATCCACATGGGTGCACTGGTCTTCTATACAGTATATAGATCCATTCAAATGTCTCTGCAGATCTGCATTCCTTTAAAACCTTTTCAGAAAAAAATAATGCTTATGAGTCAAACGTCTCTCTGGCATACATGGTCCAGAAATTCTTAAGTTCATTAATTACCTTTGCTGAACTTCCTGTGTGGAGCAATTTCATTATGGTGATCAGCAAACAGTGCCCTTTATTACAACTGCTTTAGCCAAATTAACTAACTTGGGAATCAGTCTTAGACTTCGCAACCCATAGCTTAAGAGAGACTTCAGAGTGTACAATATGCAACATTGATGTGTAGGATTTACAGTGTCCTGTGCTAGATTTGACATCATCTGGATAAATATAGACAATGGAACCAGTGTAAGAGAAGGTCTGCTTTATTTTAATTGTAAATGGCCTAACCTTTATTTCAGTCTCTCTTGTATTTTGGGCACTCCCCAGCCATTAATAATTAACAGTTTGATTACAAAACTACATTTATATAGCTAATGTCTCTTTTAAATGTCTTTCAAAAAAGATCTTAATAGCATTAATATGAGGATTGGTTATTCATTTAATTTTAGTCCATTTTCTTTTGATTTAATAGGGAGAACATATCCTGTGGCTTTAATTAGGATGTAAGATTGTTTTATGGGGTATACAATGTTCAGCAGCACTTTCTTTTGAGTCTCTTCAGTCTCTTCCATGGGCAAATTGCCCATTGTTGAATTGTCTTTGAAACAAAGCTTTTCCCCAGCATGTCATAGAATCATAGAATCACTATGGTTGGAAAAGACCTCCAAGATCATCTGGTCCAACTGTCCCCCTGCCACCAACATTACCCACTCAACCATGTCCCTAAGCACCATGTCCAACCTTTCCTTGAACACCCCCAACACCCCCAGTGATGGTGACTTACCTGGGCAACCCGTTCCAATGCCTGACTACTCTTTCTGAGAAGAAATGTCTCCTCATTTCCAACCTAAACCTCCCCTGGCACAACTTGAGGCCATTCCCTCTAGTTCTATCACTAGTTACCTGTGAGAAGAGGCTGACCCCCAGCTCCCCACACCCTCTTTTCAGGTAGTTGGTACCTTTCAGGTAGAGCAATAAGGTCTCCCCTAAGCCTCCTCTTCTCCAAACTAAACAACCCCAGTTCTCTCAGCTGCTCCTTGTAGGACTTGTGTTCCAGGCCCTTCACCATCTTTGTAGCCCTTCTCTGGACGCATTCCAGGGCCTTGATGTCCTTCTTGTAGTGAGGGGCCCAAAACTAAACATAGTACTTGAGGTGCAGCCTCACCAGAGCAGAATACAAGGGGACGATCAGCTCCCTGGTCCTGCTGGGTACACTATTCCTGATACAAGCCACGATGCCGTTGGCCTTCTTGGCCACCTGGGCACACTGCCAGCTCATGTGCAGGTGAGCATCAACCAGTACCCCCAGGTTCTTTTCCTCTGCACAGCTTTCCAGACGCTTTCCCCCAAGCCTGTAGGACTGCATGGGGTTGTTGTGACCAAAGTGCAGGACCTGGCACTTAGCCATGTTGAACCTCATTCCATTGGCCTCTGACATTTTGAGTCAGGTTCTTCAAATTTGAGTATGACAAAATACTACCATTTAAAATTGCTGTTTTGAAATAATATTTGCACATATATATATATATATTACTTTTTGATGGAAAAAAATAATTTACTAAAGATCTGACATGCATTTCTTAAATTTTTGACCCATTTTGCTTTTCTGAGCAGTCACTGGAGTAAGCTATATTCTGAGTAGCACTACAAACTATATGTTTTCGAGGTATAGTACTGGAGATGACAAATTGTAAAACTTAAAAACATAGCCAGGGACCAAAATAATAGTTAAGTAACATATGTAATCATATCTAATGCCTGGGCTTCCTCCTCAGTTCTCTTTTATTTAGCACTATACCTCCATTCCTTGAAGAATTTACAGTATGATAGATGTCTTTCTAAATGATCTGTTACAGTTGAGACAGAAGATATGAATTTGCTGAAAAGATACCCATTAAGAAACAGCAGAATAATTTATGCATGAAAGTAATCTAAATAAATGCCGCAATCCTTCATAGTGTTAATATGTGTGAGCATATGTGCCATGGCTGGGTTCTCAGCAGAGTATTCTCAATAATAAGGATATTTTATATTTCTCTCTGAAGATTATAACCCCTACATTTCACATTTTTTGTCAAGTTGGAATAATAATAATAGTAATAATAATAATAATAAAACCTGTTTTGCACTCTTCCATATATATCTATAAGATTAATATTTTGTCTCTGTAGGGTTATAGAATTGCATATCATTGTTATATATTGGTTTCTGCATGCTTTCCTGCTGTGTTGTACTACCTCTAGATGCATTCAGTTTTAACTGTTGTAGGTATATAGACTACAGCTAAAGAAACAGGGTTATTTTTCCTCTGTTTCCTCTAGTAGTTCAGTATTGCAGATGTTCTTCCTTTTCACGCTTTTTGTTCAAGTCTTCAATTCACGACTGTTTTCATCAGCTGTGTAGTTTGTTAGGCTATTCTATGTCTTATCTTTAAAGTCCAAAGGCATTGTTTAACATTTGGTACAGTTCCTGGGGTGTTACAATGCTGCTGTTTGTATTTTCCAGGCTGCAGAGGTTCGTATCTGTGGTTTAAATCATGTAATGACTTATACGTGCCTTTTATATAGTAGAAAAGATTCTTGTGATTTCAGTGGGAACAGTTAGAGAGTATCAATTTGGCATGACAAAATGTTGGTAAAAATTTACCAATAAGCATCAGTTTTGAAAATAAGGAACTTTCTGGAGAGCTGTAGCTTCAAGTAGTAGAGGCATTTCTCCCGTGTTTTTTTTTTTTTTTTTTTTTTTTCCGTCTGTCTCAAATTGTATATTTTTAATCAGATATACCAGTACTCTTTTGAATACTCTTTTGCTATTGTTTCTGAAACAATGTAATGGGTCTCTAATGAGATAATGAGATAGGCAGGTAGTAGGCCTAACCAGATTGAAGTTCATTGTTTTGACATGGACTTCAGGAGGGCCAGGACTGATCCCCAGAACCTTAGCGACACAGTGAAATGTTGCATACCCCTACCCTTTGTTTTTCATGAGCTGTACATGCCTTACAGTCCTCTGCTGCGAACCAAGTACCCAGGGTGTGGCTTAGTGGCCAATATAATTATTGCCACAAAAACTGGCAGTCCCAATCCTTTCTCCTTACTCATTTGTAACCCTGCACCTATTTCTAGCCATATGGTTCCACCTCTTCCTTTGTGCCAGCTTTTGCAGTATGACAATTCGTTTTACTAGTCTGGCAGGAAGCTAGTCAGGTTTTCTTCTGCCAGATAAGTAAAATGAATTGGCTTGCCAAGGGATCTGATGACAGCTTACTTTCCATACTGACAACTGTCTGAGAAAAGAACTTTGCAGACAAACCATACACCATCTCTGAAGCAAGCTTCATCACAGCCAAGTTCTCCCAAACACCCCATGAGCTCAGTTTTGTGGAACACATGCTGTGTGTAAGTACAGGCCGAACACTGATCTGCAAGGTCCATGATTTGGGAGTGTTATTTTCCCACTGGAATTTCACATGTAGAATGAAATCACTTAGGACAGATGGATAATTGGCAAAAGAGGCCTCAGTCTTGATTTGAAAGTCAGACCCTAGGGCACATATGTTATGTCTTTCTTTTGTGCAGTTCTCTGCTGGTTAGAGCCAAGGATTTTAAGTACTACACCATTAATTTAAAGAATATTTTGGAGGGTCGTTACAGAGGAGGCTTTTTGTGATGTTGCCTGTCTTTCCTGGAATCTGCTGTAGGCAGAGCAACTTATGCCTGACTGCAGGTGGGCGTAGTTTTAGACTAGAGGTTGCTTGGAGAAAGAGAATATCCTATCTGCTGATACTGAATGATTTCAGGATGACTAGGGACATTGAGGTGTAGTTCAGGTGCTGGCTGTGAATGCTTGTTCTTTAATGGTAACAAGAATAAGGAGAGAAATTCTTTGCCTCAGAAAAACAAACAAACAAACAAACAAACAAACAAACAAAACAAGACACCTCTCCCCATATATATATGTGTGTGTGTATATATATATATATTATTTTTTTTTTAAGGGAATAATGTATTTCATGTTATGTTCATCTTCTAATAGACACCCTCAGAGAACTAGAATTCTCTAGTTCTCATGAACTCAAATTTTCCGTCTCCAAAATATATACAGGGCATGCCAACCTTTACTCCCTCCAGAGCTCTGTTTCTGTATGCTGATGTGATATATTCATACTGATCCAGTGGAGGGTCCAGCTAGGAATGGGGCAGCTGGGTCCCAAGACACATGCCTGAGAAATAATGGACAAGGCAAAGGACATAGGACCATCCTATGGTCCTATTTTCCTTCAGGCAAGCAATGTTTCAGCAAGCTATATTTGCTAGTGGACCAAAACTGTAGGTTGTCTCCTTGCTGTCTGTTCCTATGTTGGCATGTGAACAAATAAGCCTTATGAATACAGAGTCTAGACCATGGCCTAAGTTTCCTCCTTTTGTTAGGAAGTGCTGGCAGTACTGATATGAGTCAGACTGGGCATTTTGTGTAGGTCATAGGCATGCCAGATTGTTGGCACTGTGATGGAGTCATGGGGGTGGAACCAGCATAGGAAAGTCTTGTTGGGTAAGAACTAGTAGATAAGTATTGCTTTTTGGGATGTACCAGTCTAGGTCCACTCTGTCTGTAGTGGTCTGAAGGTGCTCCAAGATCCTGTATGGGGAATAATCTGCTCCTTTGTGATGCCATGACCAAGATCTTTTTCAGGAATAAATCCACAGTGGAAATGGCCAAAAGGAAACTAAAAGGACAATCTGAATGAGGAAATGTGTAGCTTCAAGGGAAACTGCTTCTTAGAAATTTTCATGTAAGACATCATGTTGTACTCTACAGACAGTGCGGACTGAGTGAAGGCTGCTTAGTGGTTAAGTTTCAGGCAACAAATTCTAGAGTTTCAGAATATTTCACGTGCCTGACCGAGAAATTGACCACCCAAGTTTAATTCCTGGGAACTTTTAACAGAAACACTTATTTTGCTTTTTCTGAGAGGTGGATACTCTCCTAAATACTGAGATAGTATTCTAGTTTCCTGGTCCTGGTGAAATCAGACCCTTATAAAGTAAAATTAATAGCGATTTAATTTGAAAATGATGTGAATACCTTGCAAGTCATGGATAAGTGCCTGCCTCATTGTCTTGATTGTAATCACCAGTTTTCATAATAGTGAGATTTCAATTTTTAAAAGTTTTAAGTGACTTCAGCTTTTGGAATAAAACTTGTACAGAAAAAAAAAATGATTTATTGTTTTACAGCAATACAGCCTTTATGTTTTCTTTTGTTGGTTTATCAGCAAAGCATTGTTTTTTGTTGTTAGTGTTTTTTTTTTCTTTTTTTTTTTTTTTTCCTGATGATAAATTACACTTTCTTATGGAGTGCCGAGTCATAGTAATTTCCTTGTTCCAATTTCATTAACTTCCTGGTAGTATTGTCTGGAGCAACCAGATGCTGATGTGTAATCCAACTGTTTCCCTGCTATGTGGGAAGCAGTAAACTGTTTGTTTATGTCATAAACAGTTCTGGCTATATATCTTTGGCTGTTTCTTTCCCATGGCTAGATTAAGATTGGCATAAACTGTATTCTTGTTGGCAACATGTAGTACCTAGAAACAGGGACAAAAACACCCTAGACCTCAGTCATTAGTTGGGTTCACAGAACTTATGAGTTGTTTTATTTTGTTTTAAACTCCAGCTGGGTCATGTTATTTTTATATACAATTTAGACATGAATAGTCTCTAAGAAACTGGAGCTTGATCATAACATTCAATACTTTTTTTTCTAAAACCATACCCAAAATCTTCTGAATAAGTGTAGTTTAATTAGCATTTAAAACTGGTGGAAAAGTATTGAGCGAGATATAGCAGAGAGACTTTTCCTTAAATCTCACAAAATATAGCAATTTCTGTGCCAAAAATAACAAGCTAATCATTCTAAATGAGTGATGAAAAAATAGGCATTTACATCTATTTTATTGTTGTTGTTGTTATTATTATTATTATTATTATTTTACTTTTAGAAAAGTGATTTTGCTAAGCATCAACTTGTATTTGGGTACATCTGTGTATTTTGCATTGAATCTGTAAGGTTTTATTTAAAATTAACCTTTTGAACATCTCTTTTTTTTTTCTAAAAAAAAAAATTCTAAAAAAAAAAAGAGAAAAAAGAAGGGTTTTCAGGCTAGTCTCAAAAGTGTTTAGAGTCTTTAATCACTGTTTCTAATGGTGTAGACAACAATAACAGAGATGTAATCAATCACCTATGCATCCTATTCATAAGCTGCTTGAACATTTGGGGATGAAATCTCTCCTCTCCTCTCCTCTCCTCTCCTCTCCTCTCCTCTCCTCTCCTCTCCTCTCCTCTCCTCTCCTCTCCTCTCCTCTCCTCTCCTCTCCTCTCCTCTCCTCTCCTCTCCTCTCCTCTCCTCTCCTCTCCTCTCCTCTCCTCTCCTCTCCTCTCCTCTCCTCTCCTCTCCTCTCCTCTCCTCTCCTCTCCTCTCCTCTCCTCTCCTCTCCTCTCCTCTCCTCTCCTCTCCTCTCCTCTCCTCTCCTCTCCTCTCCTCTCCTCTCCTCTCCTCTCCTCTCCTCTCCTCTCCTCTCCTCTCCTCTCCTCTCCTCTCCTCTCCTCTCCTCTCCTCTCCTCTCCTCTCCTCTCCTCTCCTCTCCTCTCCTCTCCTCTCCTCTCCTCTCCTCTCCTCTCCTCTCCTCTCCTCTCCTCTCCTCTCCTCTCCTCTCCATTTTTTTTTTTCTTTTTCCTTTTGGAAATCAGATCAGAACAATTTGGAATTTAAGCTCTGGAATTATATTTGCAGGACTGGTGTTATCTTATTTTGTGTTTGCCCATTGCTGTATTGTAATTGGTTTGGAAATAGGCATTCAGGCCAATTTTTACACAGTGTGGCACATTTATAGCATTTCTTTTAAATAAAGTGAGACTGTGAAGTTGGCTGCAACTATATATAACTTTGTATATGATATAAATGCTTGTAGGTCTAGGTTCAGTACTTAAGCAAATATAGATTAGGCACTAAAGTTATTCCATTTTGGGTGCCCAGATAATTTAGTAGGCCAAACCTGAACAACTAGAATTATTATATAAAGCACAGAGTGACCTAGGTGCCTTAAGAAGATAACTATGCTTATGCAGTAAGATGTGTATTACTGGCAAATAGGAAATTGGAGCTGGAGGGTAGAGGGATCTCTACCCTTATCTGTACCTCATCTACATGAAAGCTCACCTTGGAGAGTGTAATGGAGCTTGGTACTTGGGAGTACTTCTCGATTTAGTTGTTTAGGCAGTCTATGAGAACCTGCATGGCTTTGCAGAGGACTTCCAGAACTAGCAATTAGAAAATACTGAGTACGGTTATGTATCTAACATTCTTTCTTTTCTTTTGCATGTCCCTGGGTTGTAGGTAGCCACAAGATCCATCAGCTTGGTATCCAGAGTTCAGAAGCTACTGCTAAAAAGACCTTGTCTACATCTGACTGCTGAAATAGTAGAAAATAAATTAAACCATATTTTCTTAAGTTTATAGGTTTTCAGTGACTTTTCATTTTTTTTCCAATGACTAGAGGGTACCTTGTAGACTCCATGAAGCACTGGTTGAGAAGTAGAACTCCTGTGTCCCACTCAAGTGCTTTCATTCTAAGATACAGACCACTGTTTCTTAGCTCTCTTTCTGATACTCTGAAATTCAGGATTTTTACTGCAAAATAGGCTAAGTTTCTGTAAAGAAACTTAAGTGTGCTTTTTCTTGACCAGATAAATTTAACTATCCTGAAGGTGAAGTGGCAGCTCAACATGAAATTGCTATTATGTACACAGGCCTTGTATTGGCATATATTTTGCTTTAGATGCCTGTGTCCTTGATTGTATCTCATTCTTAGTTTTGTCTACATAGTGCAGTAAATTGGCCTACAGAAATACTGAAACTGTTTTCTCAGAAGGATAAATTAGTCTGGCTGGAGTATCTCCATAATGCAACTATACTAACACTGATAATTTGGATATTTTACTTACAGTTTTCTGGTTCTAGATGAAACTAGTCCATGAAGTATAGAAGTATTGCATTCTATACAAAATTTTTGAGATTGAAATCTACTATAGTTCTAACAGAGCAACTAGAATAATGCCAAATTTTACTGCTTGCAAAGTAGTTATTAGTTTGGTTCATAAACTGCCAAAATGACCATAGCATGTGGACATTTTTGTTATCACTTCTTTTTATTCCAACAATGAATAGTGACCAAAGATATCAGATTTAATGTTTTAATAATGTCTTGGGTTGAATTTTTCATTTAAAATATTTATAGGTAAAAAACACTTCTGTGTCTTGTAAAAGTAGTAGTCACAAACACCAGAGTTACACGAACCAATATTTTTGTTCAGCTCCAACTTTTTTTTTTTTAATCAGTGTTATTTACACTTATTTGCAGTGCATTTAGTGAAAAATGTCAGGTATTGCTTAAAAAGAATACCAATAGGGATGAAAATATTTTAATTCTGATAGTAAACGTTTTACTTGAAGAACAGTTTTATATTAACAAAAAATAATTTCTATGTTAGATGTAGATCTTTCAGTTTTACTTCTAGAAGATAAAATTAGGAAACTCACAGACTGTAATTTATAATTTGTTATTTATATTTTTCCATGGATTGGCTTTAAAATTGACTGAATCAGACCTTGTTCTAGTCAGACTAGAATTGTTGGTATTTTTTAAAATACAATTGTATTCTGTAAATAATAACTGAAGATAATAAATGTTTATTATTTTTTTCACGGTGCTTAACACTCCTGTAGGAATTTATTTAAAAACACTTACTCTTCATTTAAAGATGCTCCACAAAATGGATCTGATTAAAGCCAAAGGAATTGTAATTCTGAGCATTTTAGAAATGTTTGTATGTACAAAAGTCATACCTACATCTCTTCCAATGCTTACTTCTTGTGAGCATGGAGGGAAATAAGATGTTTGGAGACTGGTCGTTGTGAGGAAACAGAGTGTGGGGAAGCTGAAAAAGAAGGTGGAAACAATACTGAATCAAATGTGTAAATCTGCTGAAAGACTTAATGCATATAATATAAAGACTTTTTTTTTTTTTTTTTCCCTGTCAGTTTCTTGTTTGTTCATTTGTTTTGTTGTTTGTTAAATGGAAAGTTGTTTTCCATGCAAGAGGGGATCAGTTTAGAAGATCATCACAAAACTGAGGAAAGGAACTCAGAAAAGGTCTCTTGCTGAAGTGCAGTATTGTTAATTGCCTCTCCCACTATAAAATTCTGGTGTCTGAAAAAAGCTGAAGGAGCTACAAGTAGTGTTTTAATCTGTCTTCAAGCAGTGAGTGCCAGCAAGGATAGAAGACAGCCAGCAGTATGTTTCTTGTTTTTAGACTTTTTTTCTGACACCAGCTGGCACTGAAGCACTTGATGTGTTTAACAGGCAGGAAGGATAGCTATGAAATGGTTTAAAATAAGTTTGCGGAGTACTGAAATCTGTGTTAAAACTAAACATATGAAAGATGTTTCTAAATTTGATAGGAACTGTAGATGAAAAGCAGAGCATTTGTAAGTGTTTAGAGGTTGAACATCCTCAATTTTGAGAGGCTGAATCCCAGGTGATAGGCCAGATTTAACTTCAATCTGGAACAAAAATCTCTAGAAAATGTGCTGCTGAGATACCCAAAATTAACCCTGTGCAAAGCAAGCACAGTTGTATTCCTCGTGGCTCTGGGGACGTAGTTCTAACTTCTAGATCTGCGTTGCTATTTTTTTATTTATTTTATTTTTAAAAATCCTTGCTCACTGCCATTATACAAATATGAAATTTATTCATTAAATTTGTAGGTAGGTAAATTTCCTTGCCTTGTTTTGATGTTTTCAAATATTGTGGAAATTCTGTGTAAATTCACACATAGAGAAGAACCATTTTGTTTAACAGTTTTGGGTACTCGAACACTTTGCTCTGCTGTTACTCTGCATTTCCATTTTGGAAAATAAGTGTGAGAAGGTAGTTCTATAAATAAAATTTGTCTCAAGTAGATAGTACATCTTGGATGTATTCTAGTCTGGTGTTGAGATTATTTTGGTCTTTAATATAATTATCTGCAAACTTTGACCCTTCCACATATGCTAGAGCTCTCAGCTTCTGATATGAGGGAAAATTCAAATTTTCCTTTGAGTAATTTTCATATGAACTGCAAGTGTGCAGGGCACTTATAACACAGCTTCAGGATTGTTTGTTTGGCAGTTCTGTATAGCATATTTATAAACTGAGGTATACATTTGTGCCAAAATAAGAAAGTCTTATGATATGTCCATGGTTCATATCAAGGGTATGTCCAGATTTCTAGCTACACTGGCAGATTTACCTCAGATTTTTCTAAGAATCCTGTCATCAAATGTAGAACTGTCTCTCCACTTTTTGAATGAAAACCTGAGTTTTTTGAAATACAAAGCACAATAAATTTTCATACAGTCTGTAGCCAAAATAAAGAGAATTGTGTAAATGTTGTCAGATAGACCTGAAATGTGTGGAGATTTCATGATGGGTTATACTGAGAAAGAAATCCAACATATTTTGAGAAACATTGGCAATAATAAAAATATTAATGTTTGACTGATTTTTTTGTTTTTGTTTTGCAGTACCTTAAAGCACTGAATCTAACATGCTAATTTGTATAAGCAGTATGTATGAATGCACATCAGCAGGTGCTCGGGTACATATAACTTCTACATGTTATATGTATACAGAGTATATGGAGGAAAAGTTATTTGGTAGTGATGGGTAATTCTGTATTGTCAGCTCATGAGCAAGAGATTTGAAATGTCATATTTCTCACAAAATTCAAAATTAGCATTCACAAACTAAGGAGAATATGAACAATTTTATAATTATGTAGAATAAACTACTTAAAGGCTAATAAGGGCAATTAAGATAATCAGTTGTCAGAATTTATGAGCATTGGTTTTCAAAAGGAAACAATGGGATAGAGTAGTAACAAATGTATTTTTAAAGTGCTTTTGTTGATACTTGATTTTTTTTTTCCTGATTCTTCTTCTAAGTGTGATCTAATTCAAGCTACAGAAAAGACATTTAGACAAAAGACCTTTAAATATCAAGTTGTGGGTAAAGTTCTATGAGATTGCACTGATCTCAGTCTCCTTTGGTGGAAGCATTATGTCATCCCATAAAAACATGACAGTGATTTTGGAAGAAGAATGTTGAAGAGACAATAGGAGAGTTGAAACAATACTTTTATTAACAGAGGGAAAGGAAGAGAATATGCTGGGCATAAAAACATGAAGATAGAAAACTTGACAAATAGAGGGCATTCATATGAAGCTTTAAGTAATAACATTTGGCATAATCATTTTCAGACCTTCAAAGGAAACACTTACAAAAACAGAAGTATCACTTTTGTCAAGGAGGGGAATTTAAACTTTGAATTAACACTGAACTAAACAAGGATAATAGGTGTGAATTGAAACTAATTGGTGTTTCAGATCATTGAGTTGCTTGAAAATAACTGTGGTGAGAACTGTAGAAGTTAAGTCTCTCTTAAATGCCTAATTAAGCACAGTTTTGTCGTGCATGGGAGAGACAAAAATGTTATGTCACTTGCTGCTTTGTACTAAACTGACTGATTTAAATGGACGGTCAGTCAAAAGATTTAGCTTCTGCGTGGTAAAGTTCTCTTTCTGATTAGTTTGGTCTACTGGTCCAGGAAGGGGTAGTGCTCTGAGGCATAGCTATAGGCATACAGATGGGCACACGTATGATCAAAGTTGTTCAGAAAACATTGCATAAATCAGAACAAGCAGGTGGTTGGCACAACTGATGAGCATTTTCAAGTGAGCAATTAATCTGCACGCAGAAGTCCTGTAGCTGAGTATCTAAATCTGTTCACACTCTGTGGTCTGATTTAAGCACACATGTGAGTTAGGTTATGACAAGGACAGAAAATATGAATTTTCCAGTGGAGAAGTTATCCATGAAAAAGCATGAAAGAACCTCCGTTCTACTCCAACCAAACAGGACTAATAGTTAATCTTATGTAAAGCAAATTGGAAAATTTGACAGGTAAGGTCTTCTAATTTCCAACAAGTTATTGAGTTCACTGGCCAAAATCCAACAGGAAAAAAAAAAAAAAAAGTGTAGAATAAATACTGTCTATAGCAGGTGGAGGTAATGCCTTACTATACACAAATGCTGTTTTGTGTTGTGTAACCTGGGGACAATTTAACAGACAATTTAATACTTAGAAAAATCATGGCTTATGCAGAAAAGAACCACGGATAATGAATTGTCTACATCTGAAAATACCACACTAGATCTGAAACACATGTCTTACCACATTGTCTTATGAATTCAAAAGCAGAGGAAGGAAGAGAGATTATTAAATTTAATTTCACTCCCTCATATCACTTTAAAGCAGATGTTTAAAACAAAAAAAAATCTCTTATTTCCAGTATTTATTCTTAAGTATTTTAGTAAAGATATTTTGTCACTCACCACCAAACAAAAAGAGTGGTTCTTATTCGTTTTTTAAGAAAGAAAGCTATTGTAATTCTGTGCATGTAAACCTCTGTTTATTTGTAAAAAAATAAATTAAATGCAAACAAAATGAAGTTCTGTGAGAAGTATGGGTTATGTGTATGTGTGCATGCGTGGCTGCTTGGTTTCAGGGGATGTGGATCTCTGAGGCATCCTTTCCCCAATAGTCTTTTACACTCAATCCCACACAATCAAGTGCTGGTATTTTCATGGGAATAAGTCTTAGCTGAGATGTGAGTTAAACATTTAAGAAGCTGGGAGTCATCTGATGTATTTTTTCAAGACCAGGGAATACAGATTCATTTCTGACACAGTTTAGCTGGTTATAAGTAAAAGGGAAACTTATTAAAGCTTTGAGACTGCTAACATTTTCTACAAATGAATCAGTTGTCTTCACATTTGTACAAAACGGGTAAGGCAAAATTATGTGAATATTCATGTAGGAGCATGCGGTCCAACAGACTTGACTGGAGTACTAGACCCTGAATCACAACATCACCAATACATTACTGCAGTTCAGTGTTTCCAACTTTAAGATGTAAAAGAAGAGGGCCAAGAAACAAGTTTCCTATGCAGCATGTTTTGCTGAGTTCATCCAATTTCATAATTATCAGTAATAGCACTTTTTCTTCCAAGTGATTTATAAATACTGACTAATTTATTCTCACAATTGTCACAACAATCTGGATTTTACTCTTCCAGACTAAAAAATATCATTGAAGATAAGGAAACAGAGTCTGTCATAAATATTAAAGGCTTCATTTCCTTTGTGAAGTCAATCTCAAAATGAGGTTAGACCAGATCTGGGCAGTTTTTATCCAGTAGACATCTAGTCACTAGGCACTTGTTCACTTGCTTTTCTGTGAAGCTGGTTTCTCTAGAACCTTGTTGCCAGCGGGCAGGAAATATAAAAATAATTTATATCTATATCTATATATCTATATCCATATATATATATAAAGAGAGAGAGAGAGAGAGAAAGGTTTCAATTGGAAATTGAGCTGGTTTTGTAAGTTTACCTCAGCTTTGTTCCCATCTTTTCAGGTTAATGCTTTGCTCTGCATCTATTCTGGTGGATGTGTTTAAAGGAAATTAAAATTTATGTTATCCTCTGAAGTGTGACATATGTAAATGTTATCCACAACTTCCCATTCAGGCAAGTGCAAAATAGGTATGCTTTCATTCTCTCCAGTATCACGGAAAAGAAAGATGAAGGGAGTGAATGACATGATGGAGCCATGCTTAGCCCAAGCCCTTGATGCTAATTAGAGGACAGGCAAAGCTGTCCAAGGTGGCTTGGGTTGGAAGGGACCTTAAAGATCACCTGGTTCCAGCCCCCCTGCCATGGGCAGAGATGCTAGTAGATCAGGTCCCCCAAAGCTCCATCCAGCCTGGCTTTGAACACCTCCAGAGATTGGGCATCCACAACTTGTCTGGGTAACCTGTTCCAGTGTCTCATCACCCTCTGAGCAAGAATTTCTTCCTAATAACTATTAAAAATCTCTCCTTGTTTAGTTTAGAACCATTCCCTCTTGTCCTATCACTATCTGCCCATGTAAAAAGCTGATCTTCATCTGACTGAAAGTCTGCAATGAGGTCTCCCCAGTGCTCTCAGCCTTTCTTCATAGGAGAAGCGCTTCAGCCCTCTGATCATCTTTGTAGCCCTCCTCTGGACCCACTCCAACAGGTCCACATCCTGTGCTGGGGGCCCCAGACCTGGATGCAGCACTCCAGGTGGGGCCTCAAAAGGGCAGAGCAGAGGGGGACAATCACCTCCCTCGACCTTCTGGCTACTCCTCTGCTGATGCAGACAGGATGCAGTTGACTTTCTGGGCTGCAAGTGCACACTGCTGGCTCGTGTCAAGTTTTTTGGCCACCAGAACTGCAAGTCCTTTTCTGCAAGGCTGCTCTCAATGAATTCTTCTCCCAGTCTGTACTAATGTCTGAGATTGCCCCAGCCTGGGTGCAGCACCTTGCACTTAGACTTGATGAAACTCATGAGGTACACATGGGCCCACTTCTCAAACTTGTCCAGATCTCATTGGATGGCGGATGGCATCCCTTCCTTCTCTTGTATCAACTGCACCACTCAGCTTGGTGTCATCTGCAGACTTGTTGAGAGTGCACTCAATCCCATTATGTATGTCATTGATGAAGATATTAAATGTCAGACATCCCAGGACACACCCCTGAAATATACCACACATTACTGGCCTCCACCTGGACACAGAGCCATGGATCACCTCTCTGTGTCTGTGGCCATCCACCGATCCATCCTTCAGATCCACATCTCTCCAGTTTATGGATAACGATGTCATGTAGGACCATGTTAAAGGCCTTACAGAAGTCCAAGCAGATGACATCAGTTGGTCTTCCCTTGTCAACTGATGCAGCCACTCAGACATGATTTGCCCATTGTGAAACCATACTGGCTGTCAGATCACGTCGTCTTGCCTTAACTTTGTTTCCAGAAGGATCTGTTCCATGATGTTCCCAGGAACAGAGGTGAGGTTCACTGCTCTGTAGTTCCCTTGGTCTTTCTTTCTATCCTTTCTAACAATGGAAGTGATATTTCCCTTTTTCTGTTCACTGTGGACCTGACTGCCATGACTTTTCAAATATGATGGAGAGAGGCTTGGTAACTCCATCAGACAGTTCCCTCAGGACCCTGGGATGCATGTACCCATAGACTGGTACCTGTTCAGTTTCCTCAGGTGGTCTTGAACCTGCTCCATGCTTACAGTGGGAGGGGCTGTGATTCCGCAGCCCTTGTCTACAGGTTCAGGGACTCAAGAGATGTGGGAAGCCTGACTGGCAGTGAATACTGAGGCAAAGAACTTGCTGAATACCTCAGCTGTCTCTATGTCTGTTGTTACCTTTGTACCTGTTGTGTCCTTACCTGTTGTGTCCTTTCTCATTTATCACAGGGGATACACTCTCATTGGCCTTTCTTTTCTGAGCAATGTACCTGTAGAATTCCTCCTTATTATTCTTTCATTCCTAGCCAAGCTCAGTTATATTTGTGCCATGGCTTTCCTGATCCCATCCCTGCACATCTGGCCAGCATCCCTGTGCTCTTCCCAGGCCACATGCTTCCACGGCCTGTGCATTTCCTTGTGCCACAGTTTGACCAGCAGATCCTTGCTCAGACATGCTGGTTTCCTGCCTTTCCTGCTTGATTTCTTACACATGAGGATGGAGAGCTCTTGTACTCTAAGTATCCTTGAAGAGTCTCTAGCTCAGATCAGCTCCTCTGTCCCTAAGGACTCTGCTCCAGTGATTCTCATCCACTAGTTCTATAAACAGCTCACAGTTCTCCTAAAATTCAGGGTACTGACTTTGCTTCTCTCCAGGCTCGTATTCCTCAAGATCACAAACTCAACCAGAGTGTGGTCCCTGTATCCCAGAATGCCTCCAATCTTAACCACTTTAATGAGTTCATCTGCACTGGTGAGCACCAGGCCCAGTGATGTTTCTCCTTCTGGTTGGTTTGTCTAATACCTGGACCAGGAAGATATCCTCAACACACTCCAGGAGTCTTCTGGATTGCTTACAGCCTGCCTGTAGTTTTCCAGCAGATATATGGGTGGCTGAAATCCTCCATCAGGATGAGAGCCTGAGAGTGTGATGCTTCTTGAAGCTGAAGCAAGAAGACAATGTTATGTTCTCACTTCTCTGAGGCATTTTTTTTTTCCGTTGCCCTCTCCTGCAAGGACATGACTTATACATGTTCCAGTTATGGCTAGCTATCACAATTTAGCCTGTTGATTCGAGTAGGACTACTCAGGGAGAAGACAGTATTTGTAAGCACGGTTGATGATAGTGGATATGAAATGAGTAGCATTCCTTAAAGGTTTTACCTTTTGGTACCAGATCAGCCTAACACTATTTGGTTGGTGAAATGTCATAGAAATCATAGAACTATAGAATCATTAAGGTTGGAAAAGACTTCCAAGATCATTCGGTCCAACCATCCCCCAACACCATGAATAGGGTTTCAAACAAAAATAAGCATTTAAAAGCTTTTTTGCTTTGCAAATATTTCCCAAAATATGCCTTTGCCTGCATACATACCCACATGAATGCAATGGGATTTTTAGCAATCCAATTTCTATTTTGCTTTAATGTTCCTTTAATAATCACAAGAACTTTACCTTTTAAACATTTGACATTTTGCTTAAATTCAAATATTAAATATTAGTGAGATTTTAATCTGAAAAATATGAGTAGTTCTTCTTTAATTTGGTTCCAACCTTGTGTTCACCTTGCAACTATCACATAGAGAAGCTTGAAACGTTATTAGCTGTAATTTGTGACAAGCTTATCTCTGAAGAACATTACATGAAGTCCAAAAATGTGACTTCCTATTGTCCACAGGACAAAGAGTTATACCCATTCACTAGGGCAAGAGATGGGGATGGGTATTAAATAGCAATGTTTCAAGGTTTTATAAAGATACTGTAAAAGATTCAAAACAGCTAAAAATTTGAATGTTTATGGAATTTCTTCAGGATTTTAAAATGGAAGGAGCAATTTAATTGATGGCATGCTAATAAAAATTAGCAGTTTTTAACCTTTCTTCCTGAAAAATGAGATATTTTTAAATAATTGACTGAATTCTCCAGTACCTGCCACCTCTGAGGCATTGTAGGTTATTGTCAAAAGATGACTGGAATACAGAACCACTAAATATTTCATCTTAATGATAATGTATGCTCCAAAAGGTTTGAACTTTATATTAAGCTTTGAATTGACTTTTGATAAAAGACATACTGGATTCTCTCTCTTTCTCTTTCTCTCTCTCTCCCTCTCTTTTCCATTAACTTTGTGCCGGGAGCAGGGGTCAAAAATAGCATTTAAATTCAGACTTTTCTCTGTTTATTACTTGTGAAATGGGGGTATTGGTGGTTTTATTTATTTTTACTATTGTAATTTTTTAAATTTGTCTGGATGGATGAAGTTCAACTAATTAGGTGTGTTTTTAAAGAGATGGAATAAAAGTCAGAAGTGTTCTGAGTCAGTTAAGTGAAATATGTCCATATTCGACTGAAGTCAAATGTAGACATATCATCCCTAACATTGAAAATTTTGTGCTGTACTCAGCTGTGCACCCAGTTGAATACAGCTATGTGCTACATGCATGTATTAGTAAGACAATCTGCATTACACAGTAGTGACACAAGAGCCAAATGTCTATCATGGTAAAATGGGCCGTAGTTCAAGACAGTTTAAAATGTATTTCCTAATTTTCATGATTGGCTACAACACAAAATGAGGTATTTCCTGCATGTCTAGAGTTGTTCCTTCTTTTCTTTATTTTTTAAAGGGATCTCAGAAAAAAAAAAAAAAAAAGTTGTTAACAGTATCAAGTCTCACCAAGTTCTCTTTTAAAAATATTTTATAATCACAGTTTTATTGCCCATAGTTTCTTCCATATATGAAACAACAATTAGTATATCTGCATTAAAAAAAAAAAAGTAACAGAAAAAAAAAAAAACAACAACCCTGGAGGTAATCTTCAGGGCTGCAGGTATATTTCCTGATAATTATTTCTCCTTTACACTTATGCTTTTTATTGTTGAATTTAAGTCTTAAAAAAATACATAGAGTGCTTTACATACTTTGATACATTTTTCAATTTATGAGAAAAAATAACCAAAAACAAAACAAAACACCAGCTCTTCAATAGTCTTGCAATGCAGCAAAAATAGCTTACTGTTCAGATGGTTCTATCATTTGGAAGAATTTCCAAGAATGTGCTTCTACTGTTTCTAAATAAGGGTATCAACACTGTTTTATGGAATTAAGCACTGCATTTTTCCCAAATGAACCTGTTTATTATCAGTATTCAAAAAAACCACCACTATCTTCATGCATTTAACAAGTGACTACTATCCTGTCACTATCCAGTGACTGATTTTTAATTTAGCAGAATTTAAAAACTACAGTCTTTTGCTATATAATCACAAGATTTAAGTGTTAACAAATAATTTTTTCCTTCTTGAGCTGGCCATTTGAAATCTCCTTTTAAGAATGGTCCTGTTCAGAGAAGCAAAATGAGTACAGAGTTTGAAAATAATGACAGCCAAACCATTTGTATGCTCCACGTCATATCTGCTTCTTTTATGGAACCAAAACATGCTTTATGACTGCTGCTTTCTTCAGTTACTTGTATTGTTTTGCAGCAGTAAAATAGAGTAAGATGGTTCCAGTGCATTTTGTGCCTTAACTACAGTTGCAAGCTGTGGTACCACCGCTTGCACTCAAGGTCTTTGAAAAGTCAATTGACAAACAGTATCAATGAGAGGCAAATGCATTCAACTACTCATAGGCATGAAACTGATGAAACAAATAAAACTTGGGATTTACTCCCGCCATCATTAAAGTTGATGTCAAAGTTCTTGCTGTCTGGAGTAGTACAGGACAGCACAGAAAGAGGAAGCTTGAGATCGAAGGATGATGGTCTGTAGGAGGTAAACAGGAAATCTCAGTCATGGAAAGAGAAATGGGGAAAAAAAACGCAGAAAGCACAAAATGTTGTTTGCTTTGCAGTAACTGAATGAAGCTTGGAAGCTACAAATTCTCTTGATCAAGGCAGAGGAAAAAAGAATGGAGAGGATGTCAAAACATATAAACTGCAGCATATCAGTGAATGTGCAGCTGCTGCAATTAAGCTCTTTAAAGGGCATATGTTAATCTGGAAGTTTGAAGTCGTCATAAACTTTTTTTTTTTTTTTTTTTTTTTCCTTCTTGTATTCACAGTGCTGGGCTATGAACATATATAGCACTATGCAAGCAAGTGCATTTTCTCTGTCCCAGTCACTGAAATGAGTGCTGTGGAGTGGTGAATTCCTGCGTTGCCTGTTGTGGGAATAGGGAGCAAGCATCCTGCCTGTTCTCTGTGTGATGGAAGCAGAGCATATCTTGCTGTCACCAGCACAGTGGGAGCTTGGTTCTTTTCCGTATGTCTTAAGAGAAAGAATTTCGTACCACTTCTTTCTGTCTATGCCACATACAATTGCAGAGCAAAGTATGGTATTGCAATAATCACAGTATATTGGTTGGGATATACGTGTATGCATGTTACATTCTAATTACCTTAATAACTTTAACCAAGTCTCTAATTAATGTAAAACATTCAAGAATGCAGTTAAAGCATTACTTTATGATTTTTGTTCAAGTGCACGTGGTAGAAAGGAGATTGGGGAGGAAAACAACTTCAACATTAAATGCTTTAAAAGAATAACTCCTGATCTTCCAAATATTCCTCAGATGTTTTATTACAACTGTTGACAATAGTCTCACTACTTTTCTTGGGGTCATTTGTAAATTTGAAAGTACAACAATGAAGCATAAAGCATCAGGATGAAAAGTAGAAGAAATAAAAATAGTGACCCCTTCTTTCAGTCGTCTGGCAAATACATATTTGCTGTTGGATATACGGAGCACAGCACAAAAGTCTCTCATGAGAACTTTGTGCAAGGAAATGCACCGTGTCTGTCACTAAAGGGAAAAAAGAAACATGTCATCACTCCAAGTGGTATTGATTAAAACAATAAGGATTTCCTGGTGCCAACAGTTGAAACAACTGTGTGAAAAGTAGTGAAGAGGTATTACCTTATTGTTGCAGCTTTCTCAGGAAAATTCCAAATAAACTGAAGGATTCCTGTCAATATTTGTACAAGGAAACATGCTGCGGCCTGATTCTGAGGCACTTCACACACATGCACACACATGCATGTGCACGCGCCCCCCCCCGTGTGCAAAATTCTTGAAAAACTTTATTACAGCAAGATTAAAAAAAAAAAAAGACACACTCAGAGTTTGGTGCACTCTTTCTCATGCTAATATTTCCTACATTGATCTCTTATTGTTGGTATTTGATCTACATTTCTCCCAGCTCAAGTCAATGGAAGGCACAGCTGCTGAAACCACGTATTTTGTGGGCAGCATGCCTTTGTGCTCTGCAGCTGTGGAGTTCTCATGTCCACAATAGCAAGCCTGAGCACACTAAATTAGGAAAGATTATTGTTTCATTTATTGACTACACAAGTTTAAAACAGCAAGTATATCATTTGTTTCATGTTGTATTTGTTAGGGTCATTTTCACCAAAAGCTGGACACATGGTCACAAATATAGGGCAGCTGTACTTCCAGCCACCCCAGCAGGAAGAAAATTACAAACATTATTGAAATGAAATTGAATGGTTGGTTGCTTTCAGGAGGCTCAGCCTCCCACCTGCCTTCTCCCAGCCATCCATTCGTGAAGACTTGCTGCAAGGTTTCCTTCATCTTTCTGCCTCCCAGTTCCTTCCCAATAAAGCATTTATCCTACTGTACAATTCATTTTAAGCAAATCTAGTTTCACAGTGGAAGAGAAGACAAGCAAGTTCAGTTTTTGACCTCAGTTCTCTTAAAGCTTCTTCATGGAATGATCTACAGAAAAAGAAAGGCAGTAATTTTAGCTGGAAGCAAATACCATATTGGAGTAACAAAAAAAGGAGGGAAAAGAGAGACAAAAATCTATTTAACACTTTAGGATATAATGGTATTTGAATAATATATTTTTCTGCCATTTATTCAGTTATGAAGGAACTCAGTGAATAATAATAGCTGCTGTCAAAGATATTTATATTTAAGAAGGTCTTTATGTAAAATCATTTTTTTTTTTTTATCAGGAATGATTTTTCTCCAGGAGAATTCTGCCATCTCCTAGCAACCGATATGGCTATCTTTTTTAACAGACGCTGCAGTAACAATGGGCGCCTAACCTTTATATGGAAGCATTTGCACATGTACAATCAGAACACTTATGAATTCAAACCCAGTTGTTAAAGTGCTCCAAGGGAGACACTAGTTACCACTTTATCTACTATGCATCTCATCTACCCAAGATTTTATAATGGCAGCCATTTGAGTTGTAGCTGAGTACCTCCCAATGAGCTTCCAAACTAGATCTGCAAATGACTCACATCTTAACTTTCCTCTCTGTTCTCTCTCAGGAAATGAGTGGAATCATTTAGCTGCTTAGGTTTTATTCCCTTCTCTTTCATTCTGGTTGTGTCACTCCACTTGCAAAGCAGTAGTATCACTTAAGTTTGTCAGCTAAAGGTTTCTTTAGATTTATAAGCATGAACAAAGACCTGTATCTGCAAATGGATAATTACTTTTTGAGGTATGTAACTAAATTAAGTACCTCTGGCTAAGGGTAGGCTCTTTCTCTGCTTGGATGTTTAGACATTTTGAGCCACACAGATTCAGAAGATTTTGAAGAGGGGAAAAATCATACTAACTATAGCATACTCATCTGCTTTGGTGATTCAGACTTGCATGCCTGAGGACTTGCTGTGGATCATGAACACCACATACCACCAGGAATGAGTTCTGTGATAAAAAAGCGGGCAACCATGCAAAAAAACTCTTGTGTGTGATACCCCAGGAATTGTGGAAACTAGCTTGCAGTAGCTCAGAGCTCCCCAGGATGTCTCAGCTACTGCCCAAAGGCTGTTTTGAAACATGTTTCAGTGAAGGGCCCTCCAAATTTCTTCTGCTTCATAGAAAGAAATCGAAACAACCATTGGCCTAGAAAGAAGGAAAGAAGGAAAGAAGGAAAGAAGGAAAGAAGGAAAGAAGGAAAGAAGGAAAGAAGGAAGGAAGGAAGGAAGGAAGGAAGGAAGGAAGGAAGGAAGGAAGGAAGGAAGGAAGGAAGGAAGGAAGGAAGGAAGGAAGGAAGGAAGGAAGGAAAGAAGGAAGGAAGGAAGAAGGAATCTTTGGAACATGTACCTGATACATGGCCTCTGTTCCTGATCCTGTGGCTGATATTCTATACTTTCTTTAAACAAAATACAGGAAGAGTGTGAACAGCAAACACATTGCTGATGATAGGAGAAAATGAAACAAAAAGTCATGTCATTCCTTTCAACAGCATCATTATAGTGGTAATTTCTTGTCTGTCTACCCCAGTGGGTAAAGTGGACCCAAATCAGAAAGAAAATGAAGAACAATAAAATAAAATCTTCCCTTAAAAACTCTTCTATCAATTAAGTACAGCTAAGCATTGAACTAGAAAAAAAACAACAAACTAAACCAAACAAACAACAAAAATCAAAACCTGTAGCTCAGTTTTCCTATTTAGCAAATATGTAGGAAGCTATGACAAATCTACAGGTGTGATGACAGACTCTTTATTAATCTTCAACATTCATCTCTGATCCCAGTTTATCCTCCTCAATTCTGCTATTGCTTCCATTCGAAAGTGATCTTTCAAATTCATAGCCTGAAAAAAAGTACTTTTTTTTTTTTTTTCCATCTCTTTTGTGGTTGAGCAAAAATTTGATTGAAAACAAAGTCATCTTATGTATGCATTTTTTGGTAAAACTGCAAAAAAATGAAAACTGCAAAATCTTGATGCCATGGAATTCATTAAACATTCTCTGATAGTCTGATGCATGTCCTTGGAGTGCTTAACTACAAACCCTTAATTTTGTTCTACTAAGAGAATTAATCAATATTAGATGAATTCCATTCACTACATAAGTTATTGAATTATTTGTGGTGGATAATTTACTTAGAAAAAGCATTTGACAAATTTAGTTTCTTTTTCTGTTTATGGAATATCAGTGATAATAGACCTCTGTTTTATAAGGGCATGAGATAAGAAGGGATGTCCTGGGTAATGGGGAACAGCTAGGGAGCATCTAGAACTTCCTGGGTACCAGCTGCCTGCTGTTGCTGACAGCCACATTGTATAATTCCTTTTACAAACTTATAAAGTTATATCTTAGAAGTAGTTAAGCTGCTATCTTGTATCTCTGGCAATTAGAACCCTTCTTTAATTTTCCAGTGTAACCTTACACAAGACTATTTTTTGATCATTCTTGGATGAACTTTGTTTATTTCAACTGTTCTAGTTCTTTGTCTTCCCTAGTGTATACTTGTTTCCTAGCATCTGGTTTGGTTTGCAAGCCTCATCTAAATCTTGCTTCTATTCCCTGGACCATCCTAGGAACTTTTTTTTTTTTTTTTTTTGGTATCTATACCGATTTCTTACTTTTATTATTATTGGACATAATTCAGTTGTTTTTTTCTAATTTCAGAAACCAGTCTTAAGCAGTTTGTAAGAATTAAATAATCAACATTCAGTGTTGATTGGTCTAAAGTATGGTTTTTACTCATAATCTTACTCTAAACTTACTTTTTTTTTTTTTTTTTTTTAATTGTAGCTCACTTAATCTGAGTCAAACTAATAATAAAAGGATAGAAAATGTCACTTTGGTTTCACTTTTGAAGGTTTCTTTCAGAGTTACTTGCCGAATTACCAGACAAATAAAATTAGATTATTTTAGAACCATTTAAAGTATTTTTCTGGGCCATACATAGCTTGCCTAGGGATATTACACTAGAAATCATCCTGTTTACTATAAATTTATTATTGGTGATGATTCAAAATATTTACAGTCTACCTTTCTATGTCTAGCCTGCTCTATGTCTATTAATCCATCCTTCCTTTCAATCTTTCTGCATGGTCCTCTTCTTACCTCTTCTTACCTGCTATGAAATTGCCAGATGACAATGGCTGGACGAATCATTCCTGACTGATTTTTTTTTTTTCTTCTTATAAAGTTAACCTCATTTCCCTGTTACTTGTATGTGTAGCAAGTCTCTAATTAGCTGTTTCCTATTCAGACATCCCACGTGTCTCTACTTGATTTCAATTTCAGTGAGTAAAGCATCTTGCAATAAATCAGGAAAGATCTGTGAAGAGGAAATTTGTTTTCTAGTGGGTATGTTGTCATTGGCAGATCACAAACTAAGGTATGTATTGAACATATAAGGTCGAAGGGGATAAGGTTGCCTACTGAGCTGCAAATACGAAGTAAAGACCTAACTAATTAAGACAGAAAGCGAGGCAGAAATCAGTTGTACAACACTTCTTGGATCTCTGACTTGGTACAGATGTTGTCTGTGTTCTTTCTCTAGATGTTTGCTATAGTTGCTTGCTGAACCAAGTTAGATTTTGTGTATTTTATCAAAAAGGCAAAAGTGAGGAGATAATTAGCTCAGCTTTTCTTTTGTAATGTAACAACGTCCTACATATTACCAGTGAGCAGGAAAGCTTTTGATGAAGTAAAAGATGCAATTTTATGAAAAATATTTTGCCATTAAGTGTGAGAGGTTAGACTCTAAACGTGAGAAAATTGTTCCCTTTTTCCTGCTGAAAGCAAAGCAAGAGCTGATCCACCTCTCCCTAGCTTGGAAAACTGCTGTGCTGGAGCTTGCTTTCATTGTTGGCTGATGTACTGAGAGCTCCCCCTCCTGTTTCATCTTACTTTTAAGTGCATGCAGAAATCACACTTCAAAATCACAATTTTCTGATGTCATCCATTTTTTTTCTGCACTATGATATACCAGCATAGAGAATACTTTTTACTGCCAAGTAAGTATATTTCCACAATCTTAAGTATAAGTGTAACTTCTAACAGAATGGAGAGAAGAAGATCCTGCCCAAAACTTTTATATACAGTCCCATTTTCCCAACCCCTGATTTTGGGATTATGGCATTGATTTTCCTTTTTCTCAGTTTTCTACCTGTAAGGTGAGGACCATAATATTTCCTATGCTAAGCAATTTACAGAAAAGTTGGGAATTTTATTTGTACAATTTCTCATGTATTTTCAGATTAAAAAAAATAATAAAAAATCTTGGATAATCAGATTTAAGAAATATCACCAGCTTAGATTCAAGGTGGGACACAATGGAACCCAAGGAAAAGTAATTACGACATAGCATTAGTAGTTCATTGCTCTCAGGCAAGAGGAGCTGAAGGCAGTTGAGGAGGAGCAGGTTATAACTTTGAGTGAGAAGGGTATCAAAAGGGGTTGTATCCAAGCACTTTTCACTTATTACTACATCTGTAGTACAGAAATTGAGTGATATCTTCTGGGGTCTGGCAGTAGATTTGCAGTTCCACCATTTACCAGCCACTCATGTCTGAGCAGAAATGACCATGGAGCAATTTTGAGCCTACAGACTGCGTGTTGTCCAGAGGAGGGCCACGAAGATGATCGGAGGGCTGGAGAACCTCTCCTATGAAGAAACGCTGAGAGATCTGGGGATGGTTGGCTTGGAGAAGAGAAGTCTCTGGGGAGACCACATTGCAGCCTTTCACTACATAAAGAGGGGTTATGAAAAAAACAGAGTGACTTTTTACTTGTGCAGACAATGACAGGACAAGGGGGAATGGTTTTAAACTAAAAGAAGGAAAATTTAAATTGGATGTTAGGAGGAAATTCTTCACTCAGTGGATGGTGAGGCACTGGAACAGGTTGCCCGGAGAAGCTGTGGATGCCTCATCCCTGGAGATGTTCAAGACCAGACTGGACAAGGCTGTGGGCAACCTGGCCTGGTGGGAGGCATGCCAGCCCATAGCAGGGGGTTTGGAACTAGTTGATCTTTAAGGTTGCTTCCAACACAAACCAAAACTATGATTCTTTGACATTTTCATGAAGCTTGTTATCGGTATCACATAGGCTTCTAATTCAGAAAGAACCATAGCTGATGGTGTGCATCATCTTTAATGATTTGATTTCAATTAATGAACGACTTCAAGGAGCCTCAAAAGTTGCTAATGGAGAAGAATTCCTAGCAATCATATGATTAATTTTTATTTTCCTTCAAGCAAAAGAGACTAGAGGACAGAAGATTCTAGAAACAACCTGCTGGCAAAGTTAAGTGATCAAAGAAACAGATGCTTGCTTTTGTGGAACATTGCTCACTTTTGTGTAAGAAATCAGGGTTACATAGTTTGAATGTCAATATATGGAAAATCATGATTATATATCTGTCTGCAGACATACGTAACATTCACATTACTTGTGTTAAGATAGCATAGGAGTTTACAAAAACTTAAAGTGTTTTATCCAATGGAGAAGAATATTATATCTCTTTGTGATGTATAAAAAGATTGCAAAATGAAAAGCAGTGACTTCTGAGGTACCAGTGCTTATGACAGTTACATTTTGGTTATACAGACAAAATAAAGCTCCAACCATGAGTTAATGCAACATTTAGAAATTATCTTTTAAAGTTAGGTTGTTATAATATATATATATATATATCTCTACCATTTGATATGTCATTTCACCATTTCTTCTTTCTTGCTTTTTGTATTTTTTTTGAGTGTGTTATTTCATAAAGTTCCCTTTCTCTCTGCTTTTCACTTTCCTCTACACCCTCCCTCCAGATTTGTCTTCTGAATCAAACACTTCTCTTCTGTTTTCTCACAGTAAACACATTTATCCAAAGAAAATGGAAAAGAGGCAGGAGGGAAGATGCTATAGTCACAAAATCTTCCCTTTGTGTAAGGTGTTGAAGAAAATGCATAAGAAGGAATTTCCAATAAATGTGACTGAGGTTGTTTTGGACTGTCTTATGTCTTATTTTTCAATGGTCCTTGCAATTCTTTTTTCACTGATGAAGTTCTTCTGGAAAAGTACACAATTAGTTCCTCATCATATGTGAGAAGAACTGTTTTTGTAAGATTCCTCCCCTCCTCCCCCACTGAATTCATGAGAAAGACAAGGAAATAAGAAAATTTTTCATTATGTCTGAGGATTTTAGACATAAGTAAATATTTTAAAGAAATCTATATGAACAAGAAGTCTTCCCATCTGAGGGACTGGCCTTCCATAATCTTCTTTGCATTTATGAATTCATGTAGAGCAAAGGAGTCAAGAGCTTCTTCCTTTTCAATGGAAGGCTTCTTCCAGAATCATTCTTCCTTTTGCTTTTTTTTTTTTTTTTTCTATATTCTTTTTTTTTTCCTTTTTCTATTTTCCTTTTTTATTTTTTTCCTTTTTCCTTCCCTCCCATCCCCCCCCCCTTTTTTTTTTTCCTTTTTTCTTTTCTTTACAGGCTCTAATTTTCCTGTTTAACCCTGCTTTACTCTCTTTTGTAGTCCTGCAAGCGATAGAGACAGCCTTTGGAAAGTTCTGGGAACCAGAGGCTTGCAAAAAAAAAAGTTTTGGTGACATGAGAACTCAGCAAGTCAGAGTCTGAGAACTGAGACCAGGCGCCTGAGAAAGAAACATCGATGTCTGGAAGGAAGCAGGGCCTCAGGAAGGATACAGTGAGTCTGGGACTTGCAAAGTGCATTGTGTCTTAGAACTGCTGGTGAGATATTTCATTGCTTTAGAACTTTGTTTCAGTTTTGTCTACAGAAAGGAAGATCATACTTTGTTTGCTTTAGTTCTCACACATCAGGCTTGATATTCCATGTGAGCTTTTTTGGAGTTAAGACCTGAAGATGCCAGTGCATCCCGGGTGCTGGGGACCTTAAAGACTCAGACGCTTAAAAGTGAATGGGTCTACTTTGAAACAACCCTACTTAATGATAATTTCAGTAGTGAATCACATAGAAAAAGGTGTTTACATCCTCTGGATTGCCTTGCTTTTGGGTATGTTTCCCAGAGGTGCTTGCACATTAAATACTCTCCTTCTGTTACATAAATCACCTTTTCCTACAACTCCACAAGCACTGCAGGTTCACACGTAAAACAGTGTTTCTGGAGCCCACTGCTGTAAGATTGCATAATCATTCATGCAGCTTATTCATCAGAGAGAGGAGAATGAGGCTACTTTGCTGCTGTTGTGTGTAGAATATGCAGAAAAGCAATGGTTAAATAACAGCAGTAGCAGCCAATGAAGCACCTGGATTTGGCTAGCTACACAAATGGACAAAAAGGATTTTCTTCCTACTTCTTCATTAACATAAGTGATTATGTGTTGTCTCTGCTGATCACTACATACAGATTATAGATAAATCAGGGCAGAAAACTGTGAGAAGAAGGTAAGAGACTGTGTGAAACAGATGGAGAAGTACATTGGAAGGTAGCTTTGGGACGATGAGAAAGAGGAAAGGGAAAGAGTGAGATCATTGCCCTGGAGATTAAAGAGCAATTCAAGACCTCTTCCTATCAGTGAGGATTAGGATGGCAGGGGAATGCTCTTATAGGTTGCTTATACGTTGCTATTTATTTGTCTGGATTTTTGTTTGTTTATTTGTTTGTTTGAATATATAATAGTCAATAATCTTTTGTAGAGAATAGGCAATAAACATCTATGGCTTTAAAAACCAGAACACAGGCGAACTAACACTGACTTTTTTTTTTCACCTTTGTGATTTTTTTAAAGACAAATCACTAGAAATGTTGGCCCTGACTGCCGATTCACAGCTTCTGACTGCATGATTATTGATAGGAATTCCAGTATGATGGACCAGCCACAGCTGTATTTCACAGGGTATGGTAGCAGTACTCACTGACTCAATAATTTATTTAATCAACAGTGTCATTTATTTCATAAAAATATAATATTTGTAACATGTATTTGCACAAATTTTACAAGAAATACTTTATTCTTAGTCTTACAGTTAGTTACTCCAAAAGTACATTTAGTTATTTCAAAAGCATCTCAAGCCACTTTCAGCAATCTCAAGACAAAATGGATTGCAAAACAAACTCCATGTGTTACTCAGGCTGAAACTTGGTATCTGAGTGTAATGAATAAGCATATTAAGGTAGTTCAGTTAATATTTGACTACTCTCTCTGCTGTTTTACCATAACTATTTTTGTTGTCACATGTTGCTGTACATCTGGGTAGACATGTATTATTGTAAAAATAAAAGCTACACTTTAAAATCTCTAAAATAAGCACCTAAAATAGAAAATGTTAAGCACTTATGTACTGCATTTTCAATTCTTAATGCATTTCCTAGTGAAATTAAAAGATTGAACAGCTTTATAAATATATTTCATGGCATTCTCATATTATGGGAACAATATATTCTTAAGCACTCCCTGCATCTAAAATTTGTCTCGATGTGGCCCATTTATTTTAATTTAGGTCTGTCAGTGAAAAAAAAAAAAAAAGAAGTAATTAAACTTGTAACTAGCATGGAGAAACGTTTTGCGTTCTAACACTAGCTTGATACCCAGTAGTTTCTTTATATTTCTTTCAGTTGTCAGATCAAAGTCTCTCAAGTACTATAACTCAGCCATGCTTTGATTAATTACTTCACACAATGAATTTGCAAATTATATTTCTGAAGTGATTTATGTACTTTTTAGCTTCAATCAACCCTCTTTCCCCCCTTTTTTTTTCCTTCCCTTCTCCGATTTTTATTCACTAATGTAGTCAATCCACACCTTGGAAAAATATTTTTGAAAAATAACTGATGTTATTTTATGCTTAACAAATTGGTATAAACAGAGGTTCCCAGTAGAGAGCAAAGACTTACTTGAAGAGTTCCATTGAATAGAACTATAAGTATCACTTAATCTGCTGTCACCCACCAACAGTCCTAGTCAGGTCCTGAGCCTCGCTGCTTTGCACAAATACATGAAGTCCCTCTCTAAAAATTCCCAGCTACAGGTTTTATCTAGGCTGAGGTTTTGTTCCAGACAGGGCTACTGGAATACCTGGGCTAAGGCAACATTAAAGATGCATGTTCAAAACAAATATATGGTTACTGTAGTTAGACATTGGTAAATAATATACAGGGAAGTAATAACATGTCTGCAGCAGTGATGTGCTTGTTTGGGCAAATTTTAGTGTTTACATTTGTGGTTTCATTATGCAGTTTCACATAACATACTGTTAGTCATGCTTGATCCCTCTGCATTACATAGTGGTATCTAATATCCATTTAGAGATATTGCGCTTATAGATATAAATTTCCATTCTGTCCATACAATTTGATCTGACAAGACTCTGAAGGAGTGTTATGAGTTTTCTTTTTTTTCTCTCTACCTGTATATGATCTCATTAGCTATGAGTGTTTGAACAGAGCACCCATTCACACCCTTTAGAAATCATTTTGATTTCTTTTTTCTTTTTAATTTAGAGATGAACTGGACAAGGACATGTGAGTGGAGGTAAAGGACCTGTATTGGCATCTGGTTTAGAGACATGACTAGAATACTGTCCCAAATCTTCTTGTTCCTTCTCACATCTACAATTTGCTTTGCCCATCTGTATGAGGAACCATATAGAGTGCATCTTCACTGTTAAATGGGCTGAGGTCTTGAACTATGAATTCACTCCCTGGCTTCCTTTTGAAATACACTAACAGCTCTCTGTGGGACAAAACCCAGCTATGGTTCTGGGGGATCGCACATTCTGAAGGCTCCTCATGACAGGAAAAATAAATGAGGTTTCAGTAAATTTGGTTCTTTGGCACTTGTGGCAAGCTTTTTGCTCTAGAATAACCCCAACGCCTTCACATCATGTCCCAGAATGTGCAATGACTTCCTTATTATGTGACATATAACTGCTCTGCTAGTGGACTTCAGAGGTGATCTCACATTTTGTACACATTGAACTAGGAAAAACAAACAAACAAACAAAAACACAATAACCCATAAAAATTTGCACATTAAAAAATGGAGGCACCTGACATGCAGGGTGGATGAAGCTACTCTCTGCTCTCTGCTCTAAACACGGGCAGCCAAGTAATGGATATGAAAGCACTCTGCAGCGACTGACACAGAAGTGAATGATCATTCCCTAGGACAGATGCATTGAGCCATATAGATATAACACAGTCAGATAAAGATATGTAGACCAACTCATGTCTCCAGTAACAGCTGGTAGTGGAGGCTGGATGTAACAGGTATGCATTTGAATTAAATTTAGAATGATACCTGTATACCTTTCCTATCCTAGCTTGATTGTGCTTTCTACCTTCAATTTTAAAAAATCTCATTAGTTCTGGACCTGATCCTGGATGTTGGTAGACACAGATCTATTTCTATTTGCCAGGAAATATTTTTCAGATAAATTTTCCTGATCTTTCTGAAACTGTGCTCTTGCAAAATTTTTTGTAAGAGTTTCAGCAGACTTTATGTCTCCTATACAAAATTGTTTCTTATAATGTTCACACTTTTGCTACTGAAATGCTAATTTCACCTAAACAAACAAACAAGCTTGGAATTAATTAATGTGAGCAGTACTTGTATACAAATTCACTTTACAGACTGCTTAATTTGGTCACTAAAACTTAGGCAGGGGAATTGTAGTTTCTTTAGTTTGTCTTGCCATTGCCAAAGCAGTGTTCATGGAATTTTTCAAACTTTATTTAGATATTAAAATGAGCACAGACTGTGTGCAGTTGTAAAATGTCATTGTAAGCTGGGGCATAGTGTTGCCTCCACCTTTTAAAAAGCAAGTTCAGCTGATTCAGACTGAACGTCCATGGTCATAAAAAGGAGTCTACCAGTGCAGTATGTTTTCCCATGACTCTCTCTAAGGATACAAAAAGTATGGATCAAAGTCATAAGGTTGTTTCCTACTGCTAGGCTCCAAATCAACAAGCAAGAATGTCAACAAGCTGAGTGCCAGCTTTGCATGAAATAACAGTCATGGGAGAGATCCTAATGATATGGATAGGATAATTTTTATTGAGGGTGCAGGGATATCAATGTCTCTTTTGTATTGAAGCAGGAAATTCAAGTGTAATGTTCTTTAGCCATGTAACAAATATATAAAAAGATTACTGTTATTGTAGAATAAATCAAAATAAATAATACATTCCTGCAAGGACCTTACACTTCTTAAACTAGGATTTATTCTACCTGAGTTTGTTTTTCACCATGTTCATATGTATCTGCAATGATCTTTGTAAAGGATCTGTTAGGACACATGATATATACTTCCTTCTAAATATAAATGAAAAAGTTCAAAAGTAATTATTTCTTTGTACCTATTATTACCTGTGTGTATGGATTCAGATTTTCCCCTGTTGCTTGTTAAATATTGTCAAATCTACCTAAACTTATTTTATTTTACCATTGTAGTATTTCCATTAGCCTGGTAAACATTTTGCAGTTGTTTATAGTTTAGCATTTAATTTATGCTGTTGTTCCCTTTCAGTTTTCAAGTTGTTTCTTAATAAAGGAAATTAACAAGTTAAAAAGTAAAGAAAGTATTAAAACAAAAACAATGCACTAACCTCCTGAAATCTGTGTATGTAATACCTAGTGATATTTGAACTAGAAAAATAAATGAATAGTGACAGAAAAAAAACATTGATAGGGCCTATCACATTATAGAGTAAAGAATTATTGTAGTATGTATTGACATTGGAAATGATATTAAGACCCGGATTCCAAGAACATCCATGTCCTCAGTTTTACCAGTTACAGTCCTTTTCCTGCAAATGAAGTGTTAGGTCAGCTTTTACACATCTTTGTATGACTCATGACCATAGCAGGTAACATTAAATAACTGATTCCTTGATGGTAAGGACGTCTTTTAATAATTTTCAACATGCAAAATTAAGCTCTTGCATAAGTCTTCTCCAAACTTCAATGTGTTAAACCCAAATTAGAGCTAGCCATCTCTAACATATGAAAATCTGTTGAATTAATAGATTTTTGTCATGCTCAATGAAATCGAATTTCTTATCTTCCCATCAGAAGAAAGTCAAATAGGATGTTTATTTTCCTAGATTTCTTTGTCTCTCTCTCTCTTTTTTTTATTTTTTCCTCCTTTGTTTTTCTTAAATTTTTTAAATAAAAGTAGGTATTATGTCTTTTGAAACATCACCTAAAATAGTTGTGAGGGAGAGACAAGTTAAAACAGTTTCTTTTTTTTTGGTGTGGCCTTCTTTCTTTCCCTGTCACTTTCCCTGCACTCTTTTCCTCAGGTATCAATACCTGATTGTCTGTAGAAGCAAATCATCAGGCTGGGGAAAGAAAAGCAGTTCCTTTATTACAATAGGAGGATCCAAACAAGAAGTGCTTTCCACACAGTGCCAGCACAACTATGAAATCTGATGTGTGTGGGAACTCATCCATTTTTACACACAAGGACTGTCAACTGCTTTAAATTAGTACAGTGCTGCTGAATGGTTCTGTGCTGATTTAGACAAGCTAAGGATTTGGTCATCTTTACTTGAAAGAAAAAACTGACTTCAAATTCAAAATACGAGCAGACACCAATTTGTGCTGAACATGTTTTTCATAAGGAGTTTCCAAAATCATGGAGAAAGGTTTGTTGGCTGTTCCCACACTCCTAAGTGCACTTGAATGCCAGCAGAAAAAAAAACTCAAGCTGTGTCTGAGGAAGCAACTTACTGACAAAGCAACTCTTCTCTGAAGGACCAGAAAAAATAACCCTGAAACATCTGGTTTCCGTTTCTACCGGAAACCCAGAAAAGTTGCCTTCCATGTAATTTCAGCATTTAGGACATGCAAGCATATATTTTCGTCTAGTTTCCAAAAGGAAAGCTCCTGTCACCATGTTGCATGTCACTGTGTCCACTCTTATTTTTCTCTTCTTAATAACTTTGGAACCTATTGGCCAATTTCTGAATCAGAGAGGTAGATATATGAAAGACACAAACTTTTCATATGGTTTGTGAAAACAGCAGCCAAACAGAGAATCTAATTAATGCCCTCAGTGAGGATAAAGGATAATTTATGAGCTAAGGCAGAGATAAGAGACCAGAATCTCCAGGACAAATCTGTTATGAATGGTTTAAACGTTTTTGGGGGGTGGGGGTCGGGGGAAGGGAGCAAAACAAACCAAAATCTTTCTAGTTATTGTTTGTAATTTTTTTTTTTTTTTTTATTGATTAAGAAACCTACACATTATATTATTCACAGCTGGCAAATTGGTCCTCTGATGACTTAGTAAGTCATAAACAATGATTCAAGTTTTTACCACTTATATTGTTCTTTCTGCTGCATGGATGACCTAGTATACAAAAAAGTATTTTTATTCTAACTCAGCTACAATAGAAAAGATCAGCATGATAAAAATCTGCTGGAAACTAGGGTTTTTAGTTTACAGGCTCACATTAGATCAAATTGTAGGTATGGGTCAAGACTGGACAGCTTCTATCTGTTTGGTGTCTGCAGTAATGCTCATTTCAACTGCTCTGCACCCAACACTGATCTCTTCATTTCTTTATGCTTGCTAATTTAACTGCTTAGACATATTCAATTCACTTCCTAAAGCATTTTCTACATGTTGTCTTTTAACATTTAACCCATAATACGAAATGAATGAGATATACATATTAATAGTGTATTTCAAAGTGTATTGACTTTGATTGAACTTTTGCAGACTTCTGTCTAAGCATCTCCTTGCATATGATGAGGGATATTAGGCCAAAACGTATTATCTTCCCATTTTTGCCAGGTACTACAGAGGACTCTGGACATGAACTATATGATTAGATTGAGACTTCATGGACTCTGTGGAGAGAGGCTGAATAACATTAGACTGGAAAAAAAAATCCTCTCTTATTGTATAATTAGTCCTTTCCCAAGTCCTGGATGTTTTTCACTGAAGTTAATACAACTCACAAACCTAGTTCATGTTTACTAGCCCTGCAATTGTTACCTCTTAAACCCTATGCTCCGGCACTTTTTTGGCATGCTTAGTTAAAGCTGAGGCATTGATATAAGATGTCTCTAAGGACTGGAACCAAGGGAGAACATTCCCTCACATGCAGTTGCAGATTTACTTCTTGAAAATGGCAAGAGGATTTGGGCAATTTGTCCACCCCTCTGCTCCACCACTAGGACTTGCTTTTTCCTAACATGGTGCAGGGCTCTCTGCTTTCTGCACTGAATAGAGAAAAGGCAGAAAAAGTGTACCTCAAAGCATTCACAATCCCTCATCTTGGGTTTGCTCTATTTTGTGATCTAGTATAAGGTAGATAATCTTGCTGATTGATGATCTGGTGCAGAATGAGGCTTGGCTTCTATTTCCTCATTTGCATTAGGATATTATATTTGTAAAGAAAACTTAAATCCTGGGTAGATCTGGGTAAAATAAAGGACAAATTTATCTTTTCTTTTTGAGTCCTGTATCCCTGGACATTTTTTATGCAGTTTTGAAGGCATAAATAGCCCTTACCTTGCCATCCCTGCCTTCTTGTTCCACCTGTGCACTGTTCCCTGTGTTGCACAGCTGCTGTTGTTTATGAGACAGAGTATGCGCCAGGCTAGGATAAAGGAAAAATATCCTTTTTTTTTTTTTTCCTTGACCTAGGTTGTTTTCTGTGCTGACTCAGTGTGCCCAGCTGAAGGAATAGAATGGAGGAAGCTTTATGTTGGGTAAGTAAGGAGACATTTAAGTCAGCCCTGCCTCTGAGACAGATGTAGCCACAGTATTAGAGGAAGACACCCAGCACTGCGTGCCTGCACTGGTGGAATTTACCAAGAAATTTAGACTGTCTTGTGGTGGACAGTTATAATCTGGCTTGATTGAAGAAGTGCTTCAGATTGGAAAAATATTTATAAAACACTGAGAAAACTGTGATAACTCTGATTGCTCAGAATAAAATTGCAATTATTTCCTCCATTATTTATTAATCCTTAAGCTCCTCCAAGATATCTATATGTTCATTAATAAAATAAGATGGTAGGAATGAATGAAACTTCCTGTGTATGGATAATAAATACCTGTTTTGAAGACTTTTATATTCAGATCCTGTCCCTTCCACAAAACATCCCCCAAGATAAACCAATAAAGAGAAAAATGGTATTCCATGCACGTGTGAGCTAATAACAACTGGCATGCAGAACATAAACACCACAGTGGGTCACACTAAGGCAAACTGGCAAGCTGCTGTGCCAGCTTAGTTTCCAAATGCCTGAATATAATTGCTCCAGTATATCCATGCAAAACTTACAAAGAAAAAAATAAGATTATCCCAAGCATGAAACTAGCTGGAAAATTACTCAGCAGTGTTATTGAAAACTCATTTTACCTGCTGTGATATTTAGCTAATATGATTAGTGGCATTAAGAAGGAGACTTCTGCTATAGTTTGGAAATAGACTCCAGCCTACCTATCACAGTAGGAAATATTTTTTTGTTCTGCAACAGATCAGTATTTCCTGCCTGCATGAAATCTCTTAAGCATCCACCTCTACTTTCTTATCTCACTAGTGTCAAATTCAAAACTGATTCATGTACAATATATAGTTCAGGAACTTCACACTCAGTGGGAATGCTAAGAACAGTAAGAGAATTATTGTTTCAATAATTAATTACATAGAGCAAAGGTGAAAATCCTTTAAAAATGATTTACAATAGATTTGCATGTGCAAAATACTATCTTCATGCTGAGCTCATTTTCAGGCTTTTGCATGGGGGAGACTACTCAGCTTGTAAGGGGAAAAAGAAGTTGAAATACTAATCTCTTGTTTTTTATAAAATATAAAAACAGCTTTCCCTTTCCTTAAACTATTTTCTTTTACTTCATTCCTCACTGACTGTGCCATCTTCCTGCTTAATTTGGTAATTACACTTCCCTCTTTCTTGCAAAGTCTATAATATCAGTGATTCTAATAAAATAATATCACGTAACTGTAGCACCTGGGGCCTGCAGCCATAACAAAGACCTCATCTGGAGAGGTCTTTAAAAAAAGCACAGAACTGGAAATTAGTTTTCCCTTTCACTGTTTCTCAAGAGAATATATTGTAAGACAAGAGATAACATAATACACACTTATGGGGAGACTGTAAGAGAACAATGATATCAAATAAGGCATGTGTGTGTAAAGATCAGGCTCTTTAAATGAGATAATTTCCACTTGGATCATTTGAATACTATAGCATCAAACTTGAGGACTGAGGGATAAAGCCTTTCTGTAAAATTTATTAGAAATTGACCATATAGAAGATAGAAGCCCGTGGATTTTGTTCATGAAAAGGAGAAACTTTTCAAGACTGTTGGTATATTTGTAGGAAGTCTGAAATGTGCTAGGGCACAGTTCAGTAAAGGCATCCATATGCTTAGATGGGAAAGATGTACCCAGTCGTTTTATACAAAGACATGGAGGAAATTATGCATCTCAGAATAGAGGGAGGAAACTACCTGAGGTGAGTAAATGGGTGTAATTCTGCCTAAATCTAACCTGCTGGTAGACTGGGGATATGTTTCAAATCCCACTCACTGCTTTTCTCACCCACAGTTTCTAGAGATACTCCTTTTCACGTGTAATCTGCAGCCCAGAATTCAAACTCTTTTTAGGAGGCAGAAACATATGGCATTTTAAAAAGGAGTGGCCCATTTTTGTCTACTGTTTTTAACAGAGCATTAACACCTCCCTCTGAGAGTGTATGTGTGTGTGTGTGTTTGTGTGCATGTGTGTGTGCCTTTATATATATGCATATGTGTAGACATTTGGCTTTGGGGACCTAAATTCAGTTTTTTTTTTTTTTCAAACTACATGCTCCAGCTATGAGGTCGCAGCTATCATTCACTTTTTTTTTCTTTCTTTTCATAAAATCATAGATTCATAGGACAGCTGAACATGGAAGGACTTCCATGGGCTGCAGCGTGGAGATCTGCTCCATGTGGGACCCATGGGCTGCAGGGCGACAGCCTGCTGCACCAGGGGCCTCTCCACAGGCCGCAGGGGAACTGCTGCTGCATGCCTGGAGCAACTCCTGCCCTCCTTCTGCACTGACCTTGGGGGCTGCAGGGCTGCTTCTCACACCTCTCTTCCAGCTGCTGTTGTATAGTAAGTTTTTTTACCTTTCTTCAATCCTCTCTCCCAGAGGCATGACCAGTATCTCTCACTGGCTTGGCTCTGGCCAGCTCCTTTTGGAGCCGGCTGGAACTGGCTATGTTTGCTCTGACAGTGCTTACTGGATCATGACATTTAAATAGGTACAGGGGCATGTGATACTTTTATTCTGATCTGTTTTAGGTAAGGGGAATGTGTTTATTGAATTAGTCCTGTGAAAGCTGAAAGACTTCTGTGCATTCTGGACTACCAGAACTCTGGAATTACTAAAGGAGTTAAGGTAGCTCCAGGATAAAACAGCAGCTGGAAAAAGGCTTTGAAGAATACTACACCTCGGTTTTATGTGTCTATATTTTGCATATATACAGTGCTTGAGCTATCTGTTATTACCTTCAACTTGTGCCATCCTTATGGATACCTCAAAGCACAGCTCATGCACAGGCTTTCAAAAAAAAATAAAAAATGAAATGCGTGACTTAAGCTAATAGTCGATGCATGAGTAGGGACAGATAAGAAAGATATAGTGTTTTCTGTGCCTTGAGGATTCCCAATATTTCAGGTCACTAGGTAACATCTTTTCCAAGCATTTCTGGATAGTAAGACTAAGTAATCTCCCTGTCACCTTCTGTACACATTTATTCCCACACTCAGTCTGTTTCTGGCTGGATCTTTCCTTTTGCAAAAGCAGCATATATACTTCTGCACACTGAAGCAAGGAGCTATTGCCAATGAGATGTAAGAGGAATGAAGGTGAGCTGGAGCTGATGTCCATCTTAAAAATACCTGTTTTGCAAACCCCTCCTTTAGAATCGGGATGGTCCACTAGTAGCATGTGCAGAGCGAAAGGCACTGTTCCTCAGAGGCTGGCGTTGGGACTGGCACTGTTCAACATCTTTGTTGGCAACATGGACAGTGGGATTGAGTACACCCTCAGCAAGTCTACTGATGATACCAAGCTGTGTGGCGTGGTCAAAATGGTGGAGGTAAGGGATGTCATCCAGGGGGACCTGAATGGGCTTGAGAGGTGAGCCTGTGCAAACTTCATGAAGTTGAACAAACCCAAGTGCAAGGTCCTGCACCAGGGCTGGGACAAACCCAAGCACAAATACAGGCTGGGCAGAGAAAGGTTTGAAAGCAGCTCTGAGAAGGATCTGGAGGTGTTTGTTGATGAGAAACTCAACATGAGCCAGCAATGTGTGCTTGCAGCTCAGAAAGACCAACTGTACTGGCTGCATTAAAAGTGTGGCCAGCAGGTCAAGGGAGGTGATTCTCCCCCTCTGCTCCCGTGAGACCCCACCCAGAGTACTGCATTCAGCTTTGCAGCCCCCAGCAAAACAAGGACATGGATGTATAGAATGAGTCCAGAGCAGGGCCACCAAGGTGATCAGGGCCTGGAGCACCTCTCGTACAGGCTGAGGGAGTTGGGGTTGTTCAGCCTGGAGCAGAGAAGGCTCTGGGGAGACTTTACAGTGGCTTTCCGTTACCTAAAGGGGGCCTACAGGAAAGCTGGGGAGGTACTCCTTGACAGTGAGTGCAGTGATAGGACAAGGAGTAATGGCTTTAAGATAAAAAAGGGTAGATTTAAATTAGTTATTAGGAAGAAATTCTTTATATGTGGTGAAGCAGTGGAACAGGTTGCCCAGAGAGGTTGTGGATGCCCCATCTCCAGAAGTGTTTAAGGCCAGGTTGCACAGGGCTTGGAGCAACCTGTTCTAGTGGGAGGTGTCCTTGCCCATGGCAGGGGGGTTGGCATTAGCTGGTGATCTTTAAGGTCCCTTCCAACCCATGACATTTGATGATTCTATGAAAAGTGAGTCTAGTGGTGGTCATTGCTGTTGTCAAGCTGAACCTTTCCCAGAGGGGGTGCTTTAGATGGCCTACTGTGTCAAGGGCTCTGAGCTAGCTTAGGCTGCCCACACAGTTCTGACAACTGATGTGAAATCAAGTAACCTCTTTCAGAACAGACAAGATTTTTATGGTTCCACAATCTTTTTCTCAGTCAAGGTATCCCACAGGTATGGTTGATTTTCCTTTTGAATAAAACAGGATTGACTTTAATAACACATTTTTAATTTAACTGAAACTTGTCAGCACTATCAGTTGAATCTTAAAACAAATGTGCGCTTTTGTATGAAATTGCGGACAACAGTATATGAGATTCCAGTTAATTATTGGCTGCATTTTTCTGTTACTCTCTGAGAAGATTTGAAGGGTGGACCTCCTCTTGTCCCTCTGCTTCAGCTACTGACAGGAAAGTGCTTAAGCAGTAAGTCACGTTTCTCTTGTTTACTCCCATCAAGACCTTTCTGTTGTGTAATTCTTTTGTTTTCCACTGTTGTAATCTCTGATGCACATGGATTTTGGACAATGTAGATGACCCGTGTGGGATGCATGAGGTTCTCTGTCAAGATATTGTTGTCCCTCACTGGCTGGAATCCAGGTTTAGTACTAAGCATAAAAAATAATAATAATTAAAAAAGAGAACAATGGAGATATATATAGATCCTGTTGGGAAAAAGAGTCCAGCACACTGTCCATCCCAGCCCTTTGATGCAACGCCCACAATGCAGTTTCCTTTGACTTTCTCAGGGATTCCCAGATATTCATGGTAACTTATGCAAGCAAAGCAGACACCACCTGACTAACATTTGGCTAACCCTTTGCAATCTCTTTCCCAATGCAAGCTACAGGAAAAACAAACAAACAGAAAAAAAAAAAAAAAAAAAAACCTTAGCGCTAATACTTAGGGTCTCACACTGTGCACAATGAACAGTACTGGAAACAACTGAAGCATTGATATTGGTACCAGAGGTAAGTCAGACCCCTAGTTGCAAGGCATTACAGTGCACTCCAAGCAACAATGCCTGAAGCTAATTTTGCAAGTCCAAGATCCTCTGCTGAGTCTCGAATTCCTGTTAATAGCTCCTTCAAAATACTGTTAATCATTGACTTTGGATAACTATTTATTATTTTGATTAATAGTTTAGTAATCCAACTCACTTTCAAAGCCTCCATCAAGGTTTTATTAGTGAAACTGATCACTAAGTCCAGGTCTATAACAGTAGCATTTCTATATAGACCTGATATTTAATTATCAGGAGAAGGGTATGGTGCTTGCACTAAGCTTCTTTATTAAAATACTGAAGGCTTGGCAGTGAGGCAGGGGTTGCTCCCCTCCATGCTTAGTGCTTTATGTTTTTCTCAAATGGCTCCTTTTCAGAGGGCTCTTTCCCTTTTGAAGATAATCTGTTACTGCTGAAACTTTCTTTCAGAAAGTAGAGTCTGTGTAATAAGTTATTTTGAAGCCCGTTTTGTAATTGGGCATATATTATTGGCATTTTAAGTAATAGAAATGCACATTCCTTTTCATTGTGTGATTATAAATGCCAAATTCAGAGTAATGTAGTTTCATAGAATAGTAATGTAGAATCATGGAATATTGCAAGTTGGAAGGGACCCACAAGGATCATCTAGTGTAACTTCTGACAACACACAGGACCACCTGAAAATCAGACCGTATGTCTAAGAGTGTTGTCCAAATGCTTCTTGAACTCCAGCAGGCTCGGTGCCATGACCACTTCCCTAGAGAGCCTGTTCCAGTGCCTGACCACCCTCTCGGTGAAGAATCTTTATACATAAGTAAAATTATACATAAAAATTATATTAAGTAGCTTGATTTACTGGTTAAAGAAAAAAAAAAAAGAAAGAAAAGTTCAGTTTGTCATTCAGACACTCAAATCACTGCACAAGAGTGTAGCCAGGAAAATTAGAGTAGTATGGGACTATTTTTCCTGCCATAGCCACTAGTATATTGACTTTAGATACTGGCAGACCGCACATCTTAATAGGTAATCTAGAGGTAATTTCATTTAAAAAAAAATAAAGAAATTGTTTTAAAAAATTTAAGCATAATTTGCATTTACTCAGCAGTTCTCATCCAAGAGGATGCCATGACAATTTTGATCTGCTGACTTGAAGTAACCCAAAGTAAAGCTTGTCAATGCAGCTCAAGACTTTTTTTTTTTTTTCAAAGTTGTAAAATATTGGTTTTGGCCACTTCTTTTGAATTTTTGCCTCATTAGTTAAATTGCTTTGTGCTAAAATAATAACATTTTTTAAACATGACAACATTTATGTTAACATGAGGTAATTGAAATGCATTTTCATTTCAAAATTATATTTTTATATACAGTTCATTTAAAACACTTTAAAAATTAAAGCATTTTATATCCTGTTAAAAAGTATATAATTCAGCTGCAAATTATTTTCATTTTTATTTGAATTTTGTTCACAGGTGTATAAAAATTAATTCTAAGTATGTCCCAAATTTTCTTTTTGATATAATGAGAAACTAAAAAAAAACATAAAAAAATTACTCTTGCCTATCCCATCATAATTTCTTCTTTAATACGTTTTCTCTATGGGCCTCTTTGGGATGAAATTTGCATTATAGGATTTAGTCCACAAATAATTTGGGATTTGAAGGCTGATAATATTTTTTGTTTTCTCTCTTTTTGTCATCAAACCATGTCACAAAAAAGTTTAATCATTTAATTGAAAAATGTTGGGGTGGAGAGTTACAATGAGGAACTTGAATAGTATCCCACTTAGAAAGCGAAAGAATAGCTATCACAAGGGCTTTAGCTTGAGTTCCAAACTGGCAAGCTATTTCAACGCACAACAATTTTTAAGGATTTGAAAAGTACCATGAGACCCATTAAAATGATTTGATACATAATCTGGTGAAATTTGAAAGCTTTTCCTCTTCAGAAGTTTTGCTTATTTCTCTATAATATCTCTTTGACCTTAACCTTTGTAAGTAGGTATTATGTTCTTCTAATCAGAGTGTATGCGGATGTTGTTGTCATTTGTTTTTAACTTGAAGGTCTCCATTTAATATAAAACTACACCTTTAAAATTATCAGACTTTATTAATCCACTTAAAGGCTTAACCATCTGTAAAAATGTACTATGCAAATTGGACTTTTTCCCTTCTTCAGTCATCATAGCCAAGCAGATAAAGCTTGGGGAAATTTATGCATTCTGACCATCTCTAAATCGTTAGAGGCCAAACCAATTTAAATAGCAATCAGTGACCAAGAACACCCTTTGCTCTCTGAAGGTTTTTCCTTGCTATTCTAATTATTTAATTCAAGTTTGTTACATTCAGCTCTGCTGGATGCTCTGCAGACTGAATTCATTCTGCCTTGTTTAATTTGCCTTTTTCTTCTGCCATTAGATTGTTAGCTCTCAAGATGAGCACAGAGCACTAACTCACCACTACATAGTATGAGCAGAGGCCCTTTCTTAAATTGCTAAAAAAGATAGGATGATCCTTTGACATTTGGGACAGAGTTTTTTCCTCTACTTTAATTGCTTTCCTGGCTTGTATCATTATGCCTAAATTTTCCTACTTCTGGAAGACTGGACCAATCCCATTTTGTAGTGTTTAGAAGTCTTTCATGCTCCTCCCCCCAAACAAACAAATAAACCAAACCAAACCAAACCAAAACGAAAAATAAGTAAAAAAATAAGTAAAAAAAAAAACAACCCACACACAAAAAAATAAATGTAAGGAACTGTTATATGAATTTGTCACTGATTTCAGTAGAGTCAGAGTTTACCTCTCAGTTCTATGCAGCCCATGAGTTCTCTGGATGTAACTACAGTACAAGTGAGAAAATACTGCAAAAATTTTAAAGGGTTTCTGAAGTAACATCTCAGAGTGGGGCTGGAGTTACTCTTAAAAGTGGTAACAAATCCCGATCATCGAAAGAAAGCATTTTCCTTAAGTTATTAATTGTCTGCTGGTTTAGAAATCATATAAGTTTGAAACTCATGGTAAAGTTTATTCTGTTGGAAAAGTCAACACAGGTATTTAACTCTGGTGTCACTTTTTCTATCAAGTGTTTCGTACCTTGTGCAAGATTTGGTCTCTGAAGTCATTAGTGGGAATAGGTGGAAGAATCTACTACTAGACAGATTTTTATGTTTGTGTCCCTCATGAGGTATGTGATGTTACAGGTTCTATATGCAAATGATGCATCTTCTATAGCAAGATACCTTTTCTGATGTCTTGAAGTGTGCTGAACTCATTACAGCTTTTGACTTGTTCCAGCCTTCAGATTAAAATGGTTCAGGTTACATCATTTTAAACTGCACAAAGGGTCAAGAGACCATATCATTTTCAATGAGGCCACAGTTCATTTGCTTTGGCTGAGGAGAGCTAGAGGGTGAAATAAATATTAATAGTCACAGTTTGAAAGAAGGATTGAAGCTTCAGTATTACAATGAAGCAAAACGTTTAATACATGGTGCAGCAAAACAGTCACTGTATTTTTACCAGTTTGAAGGAGATAGAGAGGGAGAGAGAATGAACAAAAATATAATTAAAAATGCACCTGGTACATTTTTTTTTAAACTTTTCATTATGGAGAGAAGCAATATTTGCTTTTTGCTTCATGGAGTTGAAATCAGTCCATTAAGAGGGTGGGAGAAAAGATTAATAGGTAAATTCAGTGTGCTGACTCCTTCATGTAGTTAATGTGTTTAATCTTACCTAGGTGATGAGCTGCATTTACACTGACAATGAGTGCAGAGAGAGAAAGAGAGGTTAAATATGTGGTTAGGGGAACAAAGTTAATGAAAGCATATTACAGGATTTTACAAAAAACATATATTACTGTTCATTTAAATTAGTCCTTGGGACAATTACGTCCCCGGTGTAATCTCATTAAGCTAATGAGATCACATCAGGGATGAATTTGGCTCTTGTATTTGAAGTTTTAAAATGGTGATGTTATCGTAATTTTATTCGTTGCTTAGAATGTGAATGAGCTTTGGAAGCCTGAGAAAAGAGTATTTTTAAGGATGACAGAGACCAGTGCAATAGGGAGGATGCAGAGTAGAATACTGAGCTAGTTCCTTTTTAATTCTCTTTGTCCTTGTCCAGACAATTATTTGGAGTCTGTATATTTGCACTTCTGTATGTGGAGAAACTACCGTCACCTGAAATCCAGAGTCTTGAAGATGTAAGGCACCTACCTCTCCATAAAAAGCACCCAGCTTCACCTTTAGGCATGACAGATACCCTCCAAGTCATACTCATCTGCATTGATCAGCCTGAATACATAGTCAATGCTTAAGTGTTTAAGTGTGTACAACTTTGATGTTGTCTTAGAAAGCCACTGAGCATCTGACAGTAGGTTTCCTAACTGAAGCAAAAAATCCCTAGCTTCCAAAACACAGTTTCTCAAACAAAACATTTTTCTGTTTCTGTCCCCTGTGATCTTGGTCTTTTAGGTGTGTTCAGACCGTACATAAAACATACAAAACATAGTCTATTCTTTTTTGCTTTATGAACTTGAAAATAGCATGCCCAAGTTGACTGTGTGAAGCTTCATCCATGTCCTTTCTTTTGATGACAGGACTTCAACTTTGTGAGAACTCCAGCTGTCAAACTGTTGGGTTACCTGGAGTTTTAATTCATGTAAATGATGAGATAGTCATTGGCTTGGAACTTGCACCAGCAAGTGTGTGTGTCTTCAGCAACTGTTTCCTTCTGTGGCATGGTGAGCAAAACGGAGTTTTTCTAACTGTGAGAATGATACAAACCAGTAACATATTATTCAGTAACTAATTGCTAAGGATAATTTCTTGTAAAGTGAGTTCAGGTTGCTGCTTCCATGAAGCTGAAAGAAAAATCATTTAGAATCTAGTCCCTTACAGAACAGGTGAATGACTCAAGAAAACATCTACTTCGTGCTTTCTTTGATTTTTTATGTTATTTTATTGGACATTGGGAGAACTAGATGTAAATGTCCTTAGAGTAAATTTATACCTGACAATCTGTCTCATAGCAAATATAGGCCTGGTGCTTCACATGGTTCATGACAGTGTGACAGGGGTGTAAGCACTGACTGAATATTATTCTTTGTTAAATTGTGCACAATCCTGTTTAGCTAGTTTTTGAGATATTTGACTATCCCCATCATTAAGACTTAAGGCAACAGATAAAAAAAGAAACACAACACATGGCTGCAGTGTAGCAATTCTCCAATTATTCCTGTTTGCCAGAACCAACAAGCAATCCAGAAGCTTTGAGTTATGCCAGCAAATCAAATCTGCCATATTTCATTGGTGTTAGCTCAGTAAGGTTCCATATAAAATACATTACGCTTCTATGAAAGTTATCCTAAAACCTATGCAGCAATAATGCTTCAGCATTTTAGAATTGCCCTATATTGCTCTAATTTCTTAATAAATCTGAGAATAGTTAAAAAATCCCTGTTATTTTTTTTTTTTTCTGATATTTTCCCTTAAATATTACAGGAATTTTCCAGCTGAGATATAATAACATTATTTCCTTCCAGCCTACCTTCTTGTTCTAGTCCAGCAGGCTCACAATGAACATGTTCCCAGAATGCACACCCAGCTGCACTTTCCTTTTATTACTTATGACAAAATTCAGAGTGCACAGGAGACATTTTTTTTTCTCAGACCTTATCCTTTTTCTGTCATGACAGTGACACAATGCTTAAGATCTTAATGATCTTATACAATTTTATTTTTGCTCTCAATAATAGTTCAGACACATACACAATCCCCTCTCTCCTTGCTTCCATCACTAATGTGTTTTTAAATTTTTAAACAAGATGTGTAAACATGTCATTTTTCTAATAATTTTGCATATTTTACCCAGTGTTATTATTATGTGATATTCATTCCTGTTTTCAGCCTGCTGCCTCTTTGCTATGGTAGTGAAGGTGGTGAAGTTTTAAAACTTTATTCTTATGTTCAGCTGCATTTTGTTCTTAAGCAAAGTTGGCTAGCCTTTCGAATGTATATTATTTTGGAAATTCTGAGATTAAATATCTTATATTTAATTCTAAAACTGACTGAAAATGTGACCAAATAATGGCATATTGATGGATATGTTCTGTTTACAGAACACTGAAACTTTGTACTTTGATTCTGACCTGATTTTTTTTTCCACTTTTGATTTAAAAATGACTAAAAATGAAATACAGCTTTGACACTGTCAACATTTGCTATCAAAATGTTTCAAACAAAACAGTCCCTGAGTCAGGATATTTCCTCTTGCGTTCTTCCTGTAAGCAAAGAAATGGTTTTCAACATAAGGACATTATTGTTGGAAACTTCTCTCTCTACAGCAAAACTGACAACATTTTAAGGTGTAGAATTCTGCTGGAATTAAAAAGGAGCGTAATCCCTTCTGGTTGCACCTTGGTCCCAGGGAAGATCTGGGGGAAAGAGGAAGGAAACCTTCCTTTTGTGCTGCAAGAAGGCTCCTGCCCAAGGACAACTCTTCCTGAGACCAGAGTGCAGTCTTGCCTGCCCTTCTTTCCTGGTCACAGTATCAGGTTTAAGGTTCTTAAGTAAACCAAACACACAGGAATAGAGGTAAAATGGCATTCTTGGTGCTCAAATGGTGATGAAAAGGGGAAAAACATGCTATTGCAAGCCTGAGGGATACATATAACTACTCAAAGGTGGAGGTAAAAAAAAAAGGGTGAGTGAAATTTGTGTCACTTACAGGTTGTGTTTGAAATGCACCTTTTTTTTTTTTTCATGCAACATAATAGGGTGGGAGGTGAGGGTGGGAGTTCAGAGAGCAGGAACATTTTGTTTTGTGCTACTGCATTCAGGAGCCTTTGTGGGTTTCATTTCTTAGTGTGATAGATGCTTCATTTTGAATGCTTCAACATCTATGAGCCTCCCAGCGTAGATGAATGAACTCCGCTGTTATACCAAACACATCATTTTTATATCTTCTTGCTGGATGGTTACAGTTATTAACAGCAGCATTTAAAATTCACTTTCTTCTTTGAAGGAAGGCCTGGCTATAAGAAAGAACAAATTACAAGTACTATGTGTAGTGCAGTAGTGTTAAAGCTGCTGTCAGCATCCCAACGTGGCCATATGTCTGACATAAAGTACACAAAAGAAAGTGTTGAGGATTGAAGCACAGTCTGATGATAAGTAGGCCTTTTAAACAGTAAGCCTCTCAAGTGAGCAATATACATTCTGGTCTGTTTTTCTTACTTTGTGCTGCTTTAAATCAAAGTCCATGGGTCTGCTATTGCTGGGAGGTTGGACATGTTGTCTGCAAATAAATAGGCCCTCTGCCAAGTAACTAGAGCTCACTCTTGGTAAAGGAAGAACATTGTTCACTAAAATAGTTTGTCTTTTGATGCCAAAGGAAATCAAATTGTAATCAAGGGCTGAGAACGGACTGAAGTCATAAAAGCTGGCTTGCCTCAGACTTTGGCAGCCTTGCTTGTTCCCAGGCATATTAAATATAATTTACGTTTGCAGAGGGGAGAGGCTTTATAGCACTGGAAATTTGTTTTAAATAACACTTAAGTGAAACACTGTTGGGGGCAGCCAGGGATACACTTCTGCTGTCATTCAGGCTGGTGAAAATCCAGAATATGTTCATGGACTTTAACAGATTAATTCTGAATTTTTATCTGTGTAAGTGGATATTTATGGTCAATGTTGATTAAAACAATCACATTTCCTGGGTCACCCATTCCAAGTGGAAAGTTCAAGATGAAAGGCATGCCTCAATTACAAAAGGTGTCAATATGTTTTTCTTCCATTTTAATCACATTAACTATAAATGATCATCTTTGGGTGAAAAATCCTGAACATTTTATGAAATGAGTTAAATTGATTCTGTCCTTGATCTGCACTGTGTGAGGTGGAATTAATTTTACTGACAATTTGTGCGTACAAAGTTGAAGTTTAAAATATATACTTCAAGTTTTCAGAAAATGAGCTTAATAACACTTCACAAGTATTATTTTCTGATTGTTACTTTTTCAATATGTATATATATTTAGAATGGCAAAGATTTTTTTTTTTCACCATAGAATTAGAAAATAACTTATAACTTCCAAGTGATAATTCTACTTTTCAGCATCTTGCTCATAAGGAGCCAGTTGAGAGAAAATATTTTAATTCTTTGCACACTTTTGGATAAGATATTTTTCTTCTAACCTGACACCATGATGTAGGTTACATCTGAAACTTGTTTTACAAAATTGCACTGAGTCAAAGCAATGGAATCTGTTGACCAAAAAAACCCACAAAACAAAACAAAACAAAACAAAAAAGCTTCCATGAATATCTACTTTAAGATCACATTAACTCCTTTATTTTGCAGCTATGTCACCTTACGTGTAGCATTTGTCAGCAAATTCATTTTTGTCAGTGAATTCCTACTGTGTAAGAGGAAATTTGATCTTAGGGAGAATCATAAGGAATAATTAAAATACTAAAGCAATGTTTGGATACCTGTTGTCTTTAAAAAAAGTTTTTTTGGTCTAAATTTTTCTGTTGGAAATAATATTGAAACAGCACACTTCCACCTTAAAACAGTGATATTGGGAGTGTTTTGCACAGCTCACCACTCTGACATTTGAAGCGACTTAATTCTTTTACAAGACTAGGACAGAGTTTAGACCTTGCCAACTAATTTGGAGGTCTAACACAAGCGTTTAAGAACCTTAAGAATACATTTTCTGTTTCTCAGTGTTTCAGGGACCAAAATGGGTAGGCATCTATCTGAGATATTTCTTAAAGCCCTGCCCCTGTCTGTGCATGTATTTACCTAAGTCTTGATGACACCTAACATCTAAATGACTGGTTTAATGCCTGAACTCTTGTCACCTCAGAGTAACTTGTGGCCTCATGACTAAAGCCGAAGGCTCCTTTGAAATGATGTGTTGTTCATGTACTGCTAATTCTACTTTCAGTTGACTCAGGGTGGTGGGTCTTAATAAGAGGTGAGGTGTCTGGAAGATATGACCTGCATTTCTCCACGTTGCCTTGTGAGAGTCTAGCTGAAGGCTAGATGAATCTTTTCATGGAGCTAAAACCCTACTTTTTTTTTTTTTTTTTCTTACTCCAGGAGAGTAAATGCATTATTTTCTGAACAAAATTATTTAAATTGCACTATTAATATTCAAAAATTTTAAGGCAAAAAGCATCATATTACCACACACACAAAACCATCAGGTTTTGTTATGACAAACAATAAGCAAATGTCAAAAATTCCAGAAGTTTTCCAAATATCCTAATTTATAATATCAATGACTATTCTGAGGGGAAAATGACAGGGGAAAATGACAAACTTTTTGACACCACAGCATAAAATACCAAGAGTATTAGTTGTAATTTATGGCTGCCCTTTTTTTCCAGCTGTAACATACATTTGTAAGATATATGGTGAGGGCTAGGACACTACAAAAGACAGAAGAGTGACTGAAGAGGTAAATGCTGTGACTCTCAGACATGAACTAAACATCCTGGCACCTATGACAGCCACAGGCACTCAAGGGATTTGACAAATAGGTAGTCACTTTAAAATAGTCCTTGTTAATGAATAATACCATATGATCATAGAGCATGGGCTTTTGAGACTAATAAAAGCTGAGCACTGCTAAAAATACAGACTGGGAACACATTCCAAAAAGTAACTGGAGAGACCTCAGGACAGATGTTCCCTTAAGTGCATGCAGGGATTAAGATACTATGTGAGTTTGCATACTGTGGTTCCTGTGAAGACCCAGAGCTCATACATGCTCTGAAGTTAGGGAGATGCTTTGAGGCATCCCCACACACTCAGAAGAAATCCACACAAAGAGCCTTTCACAAGATGACTTCAGGATCCAAGCCTGTCTTCAGTATTCCCTTCTCCAGATCCACACCATCCTGTAAATCCTGTATTACACATTTCAAGTGCTGTCAAACTTTTTGTTGCTTTTCTTCTCCTCCTCTTTCAGACAAACAATGCAATACAGCGTATTCAGATGTTAATAGGACTGTCTGTGTATTTCTTAAAATAGGAACAAACTGACAGCTTGAAAAGTCTTTACTTTTATATATAGATAGGCATATAGAGATATTTATACCTTTGTTATGTTTTTCCCTTCCTTTTGTTTTGTCTTGTAAACATGTTATGATCATGATCCTTCATTTCTGAAAACAATAGGAGCTGAATGGTGACTTCAGTGGAAGCAAATGAAAGACCCATCTCTCTATTGTTGCAGTTTTCTTCAAACAAAATATAAAGAACAAAATAAAAAGAACAAACAAACAAAAGTTAGAGCATTCAAAAACATTATTTGAAATAAATATGCATGTTAAAAAAAAAGAAAAGGAGCAGAACTTCAATGCCCAAACTGTAGCTGCTATTCCATACACTCATAGTCGGTGCAGTCAGGAAGCAGGGAAGCAGATATAAAAGAAAACCCATCTGAGTGTGGAAACAGAAAGATGTGAGAGATTCAAAGCTTGCAACCTGACCCTACCCCCACCTCACCATTATCTTGTCTGTAGATGCTCCTTGGCAAATCAGCTGGCACTATCCCGCTGTGTGTTTGGGCACTGAATGGCTCACAGGTTTTCTGAAGTAGGAAATTGGTCCTCATGCTACAGAGACTGGGCAAACTATTTCTGTCAGTTTACCACTTTTTTTTTTTTTTTTTTTTTGTGTGACCCCAAACCAGTCAGTTCAAGCTAAGAGCTGTTGAAATTGTCATACACTTTTAGAGGAGACATGAAAATGAATGTGTGCCAGAATTTTGGTTGATGAGTTTAACTCATTTTGACAAAGAGATCCTCCCCCTAAACTTCTTTTACATGCTCAGACTTGGTAATATGGGAAAAACACAGCTGATGGGGGTAGAATTATTATTCTATCATCTTAACTACGGACTTTTGAAAATGTGTGCTTGTCTGCAGGAAAGGGATTCTCTTGCATGAGATTTTGTCTCAGAAAATGTACAAAAGTCGGTTATAACAGAGCAGTATATAAACAATAATATTTTAAGATATGTAATATAGATATTAATTATACAATATTGTTAAATCATCATTCTGAAGTAAAGAAAATATTTTTCAACAGACCAGCTATCAGGTTACAGAAAGAGATGGGTGCTATAGTGACGTCTTATGCCAAATCAGCTGCACTGCAAATGCCCAGTGTGTATGACATGTAGAGGCCAAAACCATGCAAACTTTGGTTTCATCTGGTGAAAATCCAATGCCACAAAACAGTAAAAAAGATCAGCCTTGCTGTGATGGGACAAAGAAAACAGTGAGCTTGCTGTTACAGTCCCACCATACAAATAACTGAATGATTTCAGCCAAAATAATTTAAACAAACAACCCAAGATCAAAACTCTCACTCCAGAACAGGTATTTATTACAAGGAATGTCAGAAACATGTCAGATAAAGCATAGAAAAACAAGGGATTTTTTTTTAATGCTTTCATAAGCAGATATGTCTGTTAACTTTAATGAATTATAATACCATCTATTCATTTTTTTTTGTTTGTTCAATTTTGATGCTCCTACAACAACTCCCCCAAGCACAATACAAATAGCTTTAAAAATTATATTGCATTCATCTAAGCATTTTGCCTGTATATTTGCACTTTTAAACAGTACCATTTGCTTTCTAGAAAACTTAACTGCTATGAGTCTATGTGACAATTTAAAAAAAAAAAGGCAAAAAAGACTCTATGACAAAATGATCCACTTTTCCGTTAAAAAGTTAAAAAAAAAAAAAAAGATTTTTAGTAACCTCTAATAATGAAGTCTCAGTGACACAAATATTAATGAACAATGAACGATATAATTTTTATAATGAGTGAAATTATTGAAGAACGCTTATAGATATTTTTGAATTTTTCTACAATAATATCAACTCTTCAATACTTTCTTACTGCATAGATGAGATTTATAATTTGTCCTGTACTTTGCAGTTCCAAAAGAAACACAAGGCAAAATAAACTCAAAAAAAAAAAAAAAAAAAAAAAAAAAAAAGAGAAAGCATGTTTTCTTTACTGTATCAAGAAAGGATGAATAACTGTTGTGTACCTAATATGCAGACATCCTAGTATAACAAGACACAGCTTAACTCCTAGAGTCCTTGCTATTTAATCCATTTAGTTCTGCCCAGGGATCACATGAATTTATGGAAACCCCCTGCTACCCTCTTTGTTGACTTCCATCCCTGCTGGGAGATCCCCATCTGCTGGGAAGTGGAACTCTGTCCTGAACTTTACCTCATTTAACAGAGTGCCACATGTAAATCCAACTTCTTCATTTATTACTTTGACAGAGCAGATGGCAATGGGCTTTTAAAAGACTGTAATGTTGCTTAAAACCAGCTATATTTGTAAGATATAATAGTTTTAGCTGCTTGGATTCTAGTGTCTGATTTTTAGGAAAAGGCTCTGACACAGGCAATTAAATTTTTGAGCCATCAGTACTTAGTGATGCATCATAATTTAGCTGTTTTCAGAAAATCATATTGTGACCAAATAATCATTCATTAAGACAGAAAATACTTTTTTTAATGGAAATTTGAGACTCATGTTTGGTGGCTGATATGAGTGACTAGTTTTCTAATAGCCTTAATCACTGGAGTATTTCTTTACTTGTTCATTTAAGCCCATTAATGAAAACATATGATGTTAAGCCTAATATCTGCTAACCCTTGATGACTGTTTTGACTTCCAGCATTGTCCTATCAATAACTGTGAATGATATGCACTGAAAATCAAAGAGTGTTATTTCACTGTGATTAAAGAGAACAGGTTTACCCGAGGTTTCCTTTTTATCCAGTAAGACCAAGAGAAATTCTTTGTTAGCTTGAGTCAGATGTAATATACTTCAAAATGTCTCATCTTTAGACGTTACCCTAAATGCATAATGCAGTTTTAAAGTATAACCTGAAAATTCAAATTCAGCCAGTGAGTTTGCTTATGGAAGGCACATCATGGGATAGGGAACATCATGCACAATCACAGCATCCTGGGTTTGAAGACTACAAACACTGTAAACTGCTTGTCCTCAAGATCCAGTCTAATGGCTTCTTTGTTTGTATGTTTATTTGTATTCAGTGACATCCAAAAGGATTTTTAGCCCTGAAGAAAGAAAGCAAACCTTCCATTGCCAGTGCTGACTGTGCTTTTACAATTGAAGTATCAGCTAATATGATGCTCAGTAAAATTCACAGAGCTTATGTTTAACTGATATAACTGGGATCTTTGCTTATGTACATCTTGACCATGAACCTTCTGATCATATTATAAGTATTATGGCCAAAGGGCACTGGTTCTTGGCATGGCACTTTGGTGCTCTGTCATGCAATCATGTCATCTTGTATGGCAGCTTCAGGGTGAGACCTCATATGAAGTAGACAATCTGTGTTCTCTGGTTAAGTAAATACCTCTAATGTGCATTTTCATAGTTTAAATAAGGCATTTTAAGGTATTTCAGTCCTATGCATATGCATACCCTAATGGCAGATACTGTGTTTCATAATATGTCTTTGCCTCTTTGATGATAAACAACACCCTGTTTAGAAACAGGGACATCTGTCCCCAAAGGGCTTTTGTTATGAATTGTGCAGGTTTCCTCTGTAACTTCACAGGTAAAAATTATATGACACCATACCCTCATTTCATTGATCATATGGATAACATTATACCAATAGGGTTTTATCTCTCAGGGTAATTTCTTGTATTATGCATTGTATTATATTTTAAATTTTAGTGCATATATTAGAACTTTCTTAAGATTTAACCTCAGGCTGATTTTCCTAGATTGTTTTCAGATAATTTTTAAGATTCTTGAATTAGAAGTTAAAACCTAAGGGCCAACTCCTGCATGAAAGCTATAGCAAGATAATCCTGTTGGTAAATTCCTTTGCAAAAATTTCTTGCAATATGACATGCAGAAAAGTGATGCACCCTCCCTGCAGAATGAAATCCAGAGAGCCTCTGTTCTTATCTAATAAATTCCCAAAGGAAAATGTAATGAAGATCCTAATCTGACTTGTCTGTTCCTACTTTGACTATAACCTCAACAACACACCTTGCCCTTACCAACGATGAAATGGCACCAGCGATGTTCTCCTGTCCTACTGTTGCTGACCTACAGAGGTGATAGGAAATCAATGGATAATTAGTGAGCATGTATAACATGATCCTGTGGAGAGGCAGATGAGTCCTGTTGGTGCAAGGTGTGTTGGTTTCCAAATATGTGTGTACGGTCTAACCTTCAGTCTAACCCTGGGTGTTCTATGACATAACAAAAGTTTTATTTCATTTTATTTTATTTTATTTTATTTTATTTGAGAGCCTAGCCTACAATTAAATTTTAGTAGGGGAAAGGTTATTACCAAGCATGAAGAAAAGTGTTAGAGTCAGGATGTTAATATTACTATTCTAAGATGTCTATGATTAGAATTGTATTTTTCTTTGTAATTTAAACTTAAAACAAATGTAAAAAACGCAGTTTATGCTATCTTAGTACAGAGAGAAAGGTAATTACTAATTAAATTTAATACCACACAGAATTTAAAGAAAAAGAAAACAAAAAACAAAAATAAAAACAAAAACTAATGTGATTGCACAAGATTTAAAAAAAATCCCCACAAATGTAAACTGGTCACTTCCTTTTTTTTTTCAATAGCTGTGTGTAGGCAGTTTATGGTATTTTGGTAATTATGACCTTTCTTTAACTACATGGCTGTATGCCAATAAAATGAGAAGTTCAAACAAGCAAAGTGATCATTCTGTGCATAGCTAATTAAAATTCATGGCTCGCAAGGAACAGATTGCCATAGGAAAACCCTCAGCCTGTCCATCCACTGGTACCATACCACCAGCAGAGCTCCTTTTATTCAAGATTCTCCCTGTAGTTGCCTCTAATTCTTTTGCAAATCTTCCTTTCCCGTCACAAATTTATAGCCCATTGACTACTTTCTGTGGGTGGCTGGAAACATCTGGGTAGCAATCCTTCAGTGTATGTCCTGCACCCTGCTTGGAAACAATGGCAACAAAGGCCAAGAAGAGCTCAGCAGTGCCCAAATGCAAAACTAGGAAAGAAGAATGGAGCTGTTTAACATGTATATTCATTACTCACACTCAATTAAGGGTGAGTGAAGGTGGAGGAGCTCAAGGCCCTACTTTGTCAGCCTTGGAAAAAAAATTCTTGTGATTGTTACATCATGTTTCATTAGACTAATTCAGTTTAGGCAATGCCAGTTTTGTCCTTGATGTCAGCCCTATCACTATCAGCTGCCACTTTTACAGGAAGTTTTGCAGTAGACTTGTCTAAACTAAAGCCGAGCTAGTTGAGCTCACATATCCCAGGGCCTTCACAATGACAGAGGAAATGTCTTGAAAGAGTACATAGAATTCATTTACAGGAATCTTAAATTTAAATTAGAGTAATGGATTTTAATAGCAGATGACAACTTTCCCCCAGAGCTTTAAAACCATTAGATAGGTGAGATAAAATTCTATAATGAACTCTAAACTTAAATATTTTGAACTAAATGTCTATGCATTTAGAGATCTATCTGAAAATCTATTTCTTTTAACAGAGACTATTTTTAGGATAACCAGGCAACATGAAAGAAGAAAGGGTGGAAGAAACCTTTTCCTGATTTTTCTGCGTGGCATACATATAATTATACTAGGAGATTAAATTAGGAGGTTTACACATGTGATAAATAGTCTCCTCCCTCCCTTTCCCTTTCCTCCTTACTGATATATGCACATCTGAGTGTTTAGTGAAAGGCGGGGGAAGAGATAGCATACTCTTCCTTTGAATTTGTTCTTCAGTGTGTAACAGTGCTCTTAAATGACAAGAGCTAAGTCAGTTGCTCAGTTATCTTCACTGAGATCTGTCAGACCAGACTGTTACTTGTTTAGCTCTCTTCTTGTTGTACCAACCAAGAACTGAATGTTATGTTCATCACTGGGAACTGAATGCAGGAGGCATCACAACTTACAGATCCTCATAAATTCTGGGCAAAATTTTGCTCCAGTCTAGACTGAACCTCCCATTTTAGTATCTCAGAATTAGGTACTTAAATTCCATAAATTAGGTTGCTTTTCTTGTCATTATGTTCTATTATACAGCTGTACCATTATTTTTTACAACTATGGGCAAAGATAAAGAGGAAAAGCAAAAAGCAGCACCTCCCACTGTAACCCAGACTGTATCATCTTTTGCTGAACTTACTTCCCAGTTTATATCACATCTGCATCAAGTAACCTGCTTCATGCTGTTTTTCTGGGACAACAGATCTGTGGTCTCAAAGGATGTGCTTCAAATCCACCCAAGTGGCCAAGCAGCTGTAAGATGACATGGCAGTCTATTGTTACCTGCTGAACAGTAAAAATGCCAGGCAATGAGGCCAATTCAAAATTGGTATTGATGGGACACGAACCTGTGCAATAACAGACAAACATGACTGGCCTGTTAAGCTCTAACTGTGTTTCTTCAGCATGTGCTGAAGAACAGTGATGGCTATCAGTTTGTTTTTACAGAGAGAGGACTACTGACAGGTGCTGTAAGCTTCAGAGAGCTTTGATACAAAAATGATTAACTGCCTGAGACAGGACTTGGAGCACACACACAATGACTCTGTGTGATAGTAGAAAAGACAATGTATGTAATATTAGGTGGGATGGGAAACTGCTTGCATATCAGGTATCAGATACCTAGAACAAATCATAAAGACTCAGTCCACAGTACAGGAAGATGTTTCTTTGGGAAAGAATAATTGGTTTGAAGTTCTTGGCTTGCAGTTTAAAATAGAAAAACTTCGTAAATTTATGGAGAGTTCTTTTTGTCTGTCTCTAAAGAAAGTGTACATATACAACTGCTAAGCCATGCATTACTTATTGGAGAAGGGGATGAGACTATCATTGAAGAAAACATAATTCATATTTCAAAACATGATAGAAATTCTGACTTTAAAAATACTTCTTGTGGAAATGTATTTTCATACTTTGATACTCTTATTATTAAAAAAAAAAAGAAGTCAGGAATCTAAACTAGGATAATAATTTTTTTTTAAGCCAAAACAACCCTTGTGAAAACATACTAGCTACATATTATATTTTTAGTTTACTTATATTTTAGCATATTTTAACAGTATATTTTTTAACTAATAAAATATTTTTCAATGAAATTAATTTGTTTAACAATATCCATGACTTACATATGAATGGATTCATGTCTGAGGAGAAAGCAAAGGTGTGTATTTTAGTCACTTATTGAAATCCTTCAATAAATTCCTGCAGGCTATATATTCCATTGATTGGCATCTGTATACACTTAAAACAAAGGGAAAAGAATTCCCACTGGCACAACCCCTGGGGACTGGGGAATTTCTTTCTTTTATCTATTGTGGGTGTAAACACTTCATCTCACCCTTCTAAACCAAAGCTTTTGCTCCTGAAATTAGATATACTTCGCGCTTCTTGTCACATCCCAGCTCTCTGTGCAGAGAGGTCCTCTAAGTAGCATCTGCTTATCTTGTTTTACTTTGAAACCTGTTCAAAGGAAAGAAGAAAGTTCCCACTTAGCCTAGTTACCCTGAGACTAGATCATTTGGTTTGCTTATGGAAAGGCTTCCCTTTAAAGATAAGAGCCCTTAGAATGTATCAGATAATTTGAGCTAAATTTTTGGGTTGTATGTCTTACTGTTGGTTTAAGTACTTCCGCAGCTGTCTGCTCTAGCATGTGAGCACATCACATCACATTACAGCATCCCAGTGAGATAAGAAAATGTCTTTATTTTTTGCCTGGGGAGCTGAATCACAGGGTAGGTGAAGAATCTTGCATGAAGTTAAATGGAAACTGTGGGAAGCTCTGTGGTTGATCCAAGGTACTCAGACTAGATCTCATGCCCCAGAGCAGTGCCATGTCCACAAAAGCAACTTTTCTTCTACTTTTGTCATCTGTGATAACAGCTAGCAAATGCTTCTTCTTGTGAATCTTTTCCAAATCATGCACAGAGCTGAATTGGTGGCAGTGCTGCTTAAGTAGATGTACAGCATTTTAAGATACTGTTCACACCATGCACAGATACATTTTTGTAGGATGTTGAATGCTGTGCATTCTTTCCTGATATAAACAAACATTAAGGACTTAGCCATATAAACAGATTTTTGTGGCTCCCATGGCAAAATAAATGAATGTGTTCAAATGCACTTTAAAGTTCAGAGAAAATAATTAAGTGAACTTGTTTTTAGCAGATTTTTAGGATAAGAATACATAATGACTTACTATGATTCAGCTGATTCATCTATTCCAAATTGCAACATTAAGACCATTTTTTATCACCAAATTTGCACTGTTATAATACAGACATTCTGTGACCAAAGTGAAACCATGTCCTTCAGTGATGATCCTCCTCTGCCCTCAAAAGTGTGCATTAACATGATTCTGGATTAACTTTTCCTGTATGTTTAGCAAGAGGTAGTTAGAAATAGGATTGATTCTTCAATCCTTTTTTTTTTTTTTCTTTTTTTTTCCTTCTTTTTTTTTTTTTTCCAGTTTAAATAGGACTTAGCTATCATCATCTAAGTCAATTTATGAAATCAGTTAAGGAAAGGTGTCTGAAACAAGTTATTTTGTCTTCTTGTGTGCTGTATCTACCAGTAACAATGAAAAAGGGAATGATGGCACTTGGACTGAGGTGGATTAGACAGCACAGCATCATCTGGTGCAGAAACTCATCCCTGTGTAGTGTTTGCCTCACAGTCACTGTGTCTCTGTGAGTGACACAGGGAAGGGAAAGGTATATCTTCAAGCTGCACCTATAGCAGTTACTAATGTCTCTGGTATTCAGTGATTGCTTATGACTGCTGCTGCTATCTATGCATGTAACAATATTTTCACTGAAAGTCTGTATGGTGGAATACAGAAAGTGCTACCAAAAAGTGCAGACACCCCCATAAAAGTGTCATGACATTGGAGGAGACACTTAGAAGCAAAATTAAGTATTGGCATATTTCTGTTCCAGGTTAAGTAAGAGTTTGAAATCTCGACCATCTATACTAGTTGTGCAAGTTCATATGAATAGCAATAAGTGTAGAGATACTAGCTGAAGTATGCTTATATTTTGATATTCATGTACATACACACTTATATGTATCTCTATAGATATACATATATGTGTAACTGAACATTTGTTTTTTTCTTGGACTGTTCTTCCACTCTTAGAAGGATAGATGTCAAATTGATAGAAAATCGCATTCTCCTAGACTGCCTTTGGAATCTCACTTATTCAGGTAGTTGGATAAAAGTTGTTTTAAATGTAAGTGAAGTATCACACGCCATCTTCTCTTTCTTTTATTCCTTTTTTTTTTTCTTTTTTTTTCCTTTTTTTTTTTTTTTTTTCTGTCATAAGCACCATGTTTTGTGCTACTAGATGTTTCACTGCTTCTAATATTCAACTTTTGGCAAGCATTAGCTCTTAAGCCAAAAACGACAAGAACATTGTAAATTTTTATTCAATGAAAGATAATTTTATCTGCCTAATATTAGACACTGGGCTGAGTGGTGAAGTTGTATGGTTTCTATCCTTGTCTGACTGCCTGGCAAATGTGTTGGTTTTAGGATTTTGGTGCCCACTGTCTTCTGCCTCTTTCATAATGGCTCTTGTTCACTTCCATAATCTTTCTGGGATGGTTTAGATGACACATACTGATTTTATTAACATGATTCTTGGATTGGACTTGGCCTTGGACTAACCATAATCTTGTAAGCAATCCAGATACTGCACATGCAAAGCAGAAATGTTATGACTGTTGCCTCAATGAACTTTAACTTTTGGTATTGCTATATTTTCCTTCATAGTAACACTCAGAGCCTTCAAAAGCACTGCTGGCTTCAGAAGTTTGTAGTTGCATCATCATTTTTTCATAATACAATGCTTCCCAGGTGAATGAACTTATCCAGTATAGATGGTGAACACTAGTAACTGACTTAGTAAAATCAAATACTTTGTAAGTATTACAGCAGTAAGATAATGCAATAGTTCTGTGCATCCTCAGGTCTCAGTTTTCAATTACAGTATATATTTTTTTCAGGTTACATATTGACACTTGTTGGCTGCCTGATTTTTGGCAGTGTGGAGAAATTTATGGTGATGTTGGTGAACAGAGATGATTCTTATAATCTTTAAAGTAGAAAAGATAATCTAGAGGTAATACCCAGAATGATATCACTCTGCAGAGATCTTTTCAACTGGATTTATTTAGCCTATAGTTTGCATATGGACTTTGCATACAGATTCAAAAATCAGGGAAGCTGGAAGAGAGGAATCAGAAGGGAGGTTTACCTAGCATAAAAACAAAATGCCGCAAGAATTCCTCCTGCTCAGCCATTAGATACCAGAACCTGTCATGCAGTAGTTTATCATGGGAAATAAAAAGAAAGGTTGTTTGTGTAAATCAGGGTGTTAGCAGAGTTGTGACTCAACTTCAAAGACTTAACACTTCTTTTCCTCTATTTTACTTTTTTTTTTCTATGGCTTCTTTTCGCGGTGCAAACTGCCTTCATCTGTATGTTACTCAACGTCTGCCTTCCTGGGTACTTAAAACACCTCTCATTATAGCCGGGATTTTGACCTTTTGCATTAGGGTCTTTGTAACTATCAGAGTGCTGCTTGGGAATGTTATAGATGCTCTGCAGCAGTGGCCTGAGAAGTACTGAACTGCTTTCAGAGGACAAGCTTCTTGTTTCTCTGAAACAACCAAGGGTAGCCATAAAAAAAAACTACCAACCAAAACCAACCAATCAAACCCCCCCCCCCCCCCCCCCCCCCCCCAGACAACAACAACAAATACTTAAAGAACAGACCAAATAAATAGCATATTTTCATGTGGTCCCTGATACCCTACTGTCTTTACCTTTGCAGATGGACATGGCAGGATGCCTGAGTAGTAATTATCAATAAGATTTTCTAAACCTTCTTAAGTTAAATGAGCCAGCTACTGAGATAAATTTGTTCACTTGTTATAGAACAGCACTAGAATATTAAAGTGGGTAATATCATAATAAACAAATACTTAATGATTTTTTATTTCTTTACCTCTTAAACTTCAGTGACTTCAAGGTTAGCCTATGGTTTTCCTCTACTGGAAGAGGGAGGAAGACAGAAGGCCCTCTGGAGATGGATGAGTGTTTTCTGTCTTTTACCAGTGATTTTTAGCAAAGGACAAACTAATGAGTGTGTAAGTATGCAACCATGACAACAGCGCAGGAAGAAAGGGCCTCATTACCCACAAAATTGCTGAAATTACTGTTCTCATAGGTTTTCACTGAAAAGATGCTGTTTTCCCTAGACTTCTTTTCTGATATTTGTTCAGACTGTGAACTTTTTATAAGTTTTGCAAACTTTTCATCTCTCTAATAAAGTCTTGGCCAAACAGTTATGCCCATCTTGAAATCCAAAAATGTGATTGCAAGATGTAGAAACATAACCAAGAAACAACCCTATGTGCTTGCTAAACTTGGGTGTCAGCAGCATCTGCAAAACTTTTCCAGGACCCAACACCAACTTGGGATCCATGTTGATGTTGGTCCATATTTATTACTTGTCAATCTAGCTTTTTTAGATTGCAGGTAAGCCTGCATGAACTGTGACATCATTTTTGAGTTCCAGTATAATATATATTATGAATAATAAATATATTTAAATATATAAATATTACATAACATAATATAATAAATATAATGTAATGTGATGTGATGTGATGTGATGTGATGTGATGTGATGTGATGTGATGTAATATAATATAATATAATATAATATAATATAATATAATATAATATAATAAATATAAATTTTGCCTGTTTACTTACCACTTCCTTTTGGTACATATTTGATGCTCAATACTGACTGTAGATACCAAAATTATAGAAAAAGTCTATGATTTAGGGTGCTATCTGCATATCTGAAGATATGCATCCTTGCATACTAAAGAAACCAAAGCAACTTTTCATTTGCTTTTGCAAGGTAGAGGAGAGTTATGGTTGATCTGTTATCTGTGCACTTTTGCATTCAGTCAAAACATTTGCAAAGCAGTTATTGTTTTAGTGTGCTAGAGAGGAGTGCATGGAGTGGGCTTTCTAAAGACCCTAATTTTGTTGATCCTGTTTTGTCCCTCCCTATGACAGAATATATTTATTTAATTAATGTGGCTCCTAAATGGGGACAGAATCATAACAATATTGAAGGGACACTGGACCATTAAAATGAAATGACTTGTTCAGAACAACACAACCAGGAAGAAGCCACAGATGAGACAAAACAGAGAATATTGGCTCTTCATTTTCCTGTTACCTTTTCTGTTTTCTGTCACTTTTTTCTTACTTTTATTTATTTATTTATTTATTTTTAATACCATTCTAGTCTAATAGTTCTCAAGCTGACTGTGTGTTACATATGTGAGCTGAATTAAGCATGTCACCTTCCAGATCATAATTTAAAACCTTAAGTGATACTCAGTGTAATAGTGATTCCTGCAGTAAACCACTGGCCAGCTCTCTACAAGTTATTGGACTGTCACCACTAGGTTTTGTTTACACTACTTGCTTGCTCTTCACTTCTACCATAAAGATCCTATAGTTCAGGCACTGAACTGTCAGTAATGAGTTAAGACTGGACTCATTACTGGTCAGCTCAGTGCCTTCATGTCCTTCCTGGAAATGGTTTACAAAAGAAAAGGTTAAGAGTTACACAGTAATAAGGTCATAAGATATAGCAGGACAGCAATACAAGGGGGAGGAGAACAAAGGCAAGGACAGCTGGGAGAACTGAAATAGTAAAAGTTTGCTTGAGAGAATAACATCAAGAGGAAATGGAAACAGTTATGAGAAGAGAAAAAGCATATCATTAGAAGAGAAATAAAGTGTTGAGTATAGAAAGAATCCAGTATCACGTTCAATTAAACCTGTATTAAACATCTAGTCATGACACCCATTCAGAGATTAAAAAGAGAAGAAAATTGATTGACCATTTAATAACTGACTTTTTATTTCAGTTAAAATAAGAACCAAAAAGAAGGATGCAGAAAATCTCTTGTATTGCTTATTTGCCTTATAAATTCTGAATTACCAAGGTTTCAAGTGGAACAATATTTCTTTATTTTACCACACGTCTGAACTGGGGATATGATTGCTTAATATAGATAATCTAATATTATGAACTGCATTAAAGATATTGTGGAGTAGTCATTTAAGGAGAAGTTTGTGTAATATCATTAGTCACTGTATTCTGCACTATTAGAGAAGAGGCTTATTTGGGATTATTATGCTATAGTTCTCTTTTAGGATGTAAATCAACTGAAGTATCAGTTCAAGGAAATCTTCTTCAAAACTTCTAAGGTCTTTTCTCTTCCTCCCATGTGCCTCCCAATTAAATTGCGTTCTTGACTACCCTCCAAAATCCATTCGTTAATGCTGATTGTTAAATATCCACTCCCCATTTCCACTAACTACATAATTATCAGACTTAACACAGCAAGAGCATTCATCCTGTCCTTTACTGTGCTCTCATATTAACATCCCTATCCTTTCCTCTGACCACTGACCTTCACCTTCTCCATTGACTCCACTGTCTTTTCTACTGTCAAAGCTCCTTCCCTGTTTCTACCTGATCTAAGTTTGAATGGATTTTGCTAAACGTTTGATGGGTCTCAGGTAATGAACAGTGATCCTGATAGTGAATCATCAAAAGTTTTTTCATCCTTCTAAAGTGTATTTTAAGGTGGGGATACAGTTTCAAAAAAAAAAAAAAAAAAAAGTTGTATCTTTGCTTTTAATATGCTTTGCAGATTATTTTAACATGATTTGGAACATGAATTATTAAGAGGGAAAAAAGTAAAAATGTCATGGGAAAATGTGTTCAACATTTTGAAGTAAAGAAGAGAAAGAAGAAGGCCTTTAATTTAGTTGAACACATTTATTAGTTTTCTCTTATTTTTCTACCTTATCTTCTTTCTCCATCTTCTCTCAATCTCCCACACATTTTTTTTCCCCTGTCACTGAAAAATGAAGTGATATATCACTGTTTGGTAGGTTATAAGGTTGGCAGAATCCAGATCATGTCTGGTTGCAACTGCATTGAGCTGAACTGAAAAATAAAGTTCTTCCAGAACTGAAAGTTCTGCCAGAACTGAAAAATAAAGTTCTTCCTACCATAAAGTTACAGTGAAAGTTTTTTTTTTTTTTTTTTTTTTTTTTTTTTTTGACATCTCTGTGGGATGTGATGATCAACTTTCTTTTCCAAATAACTATATGAAGGATCCTAATTCTTGAAACTTTAAGGATGGTTTTGTTTAAGAACAAAAATTTAGAACAGATTTTTTTTTTTTTATTCCTTTTATTTGTCTCCGAACAGGAAGCAGAAGGAACAAATTTCACTCCACACAGGGCTTCACAGAATCACTATGAACCTCTAACATGACAGGATGTATTGCAGACCTGTCTGAAGGAGCAGGGTGTTGCCTTCTATGGCTTTCAGGGCTGGAGTGGGGAGTGGGATGGTGCAGGAATGCAGGGGAAGCAGTTGTGCCACCCCTCATAATAAAAATGGAAAAGGAAAAACTTTTCTCAGTCCTTTCACCTTGATAGGAACTGGCAGCAGTTTTGCTTTGTATTTTTAGATGCTTGCCAATGCATGAGAGTCCCTTTGCTTCCCTGCTCTGTTTAAATCAAAAAGCCAGACAAAGGTTACTGGTTTTATGAACTGTGTCACATGGAGGGGGCAGGCCTCTTAGGTGGGAAAAAATGATTGAAAATGAACAGGTGAATATAATCAAGATTTAAATCCCCTCTTAGCATGGTAAATTCTGTGGGTCAAGTTAGCACGGCAGTGAAACAGGCAGGCACGGAAGCTCACATTTCCCCAGGGTGTGACTAACGCAGCTCTAAAACAACATACGTAATCCCAAAGTATTAAAGCATTCATAAAAGAACACTTCTTTAAGTCCAATGAATATTGTGTGAAGTGTGTGTCTGCTTTATATGATGTTGTTCCTTAGTCACACTGCCTCAGCGTAGGATATCATGGTGCACCTCTCTCTTTCTCTTCCTCTGTTTTATAGTGGAAACTTACCAACATTAACTGAGTATCCACTAGCATTTCTAGATATACAGGATTTTTTTTTTTCCTAGGCAATAATAGGTTATAGGACGCTTCCTGTCTGAATCTGTCTAGGTGCTTATGCTTTAGCTATGTACTACACAATATAAAAGTTTGTGACGGGAGCCTATGGTACTTTTTTTTCTGTTTCTAGATAGGTAGTCATTATTTGATTGCTATGTTATTTCACAAAATTTTTTAATTACCAGCCAGATTTGCTTCTGACCTGTGCGCCGATGTTCCAGTTTTTTCTTGCAGGTACACTGGAGTGGTGCCTTTAAATTAAACAGGGTTGGCAGTGTGTGCATTATAAACAAACAGTCCTTCATGTTTGAACATCTCAGAGAGAGCATAGGTTGGTGGGAATTTTATGTATAAAAAACAAAACAAAACAAACAAACAAACAAAACAAACAACAACAAAACAAACAAACAAACACAACAGAGCCTGGCCTTTCTGTATAAAATTCTACATCAAAAAGAAAACTCAGAAAGTGAGTAGTTTGTTACAATCAAGCGGAAAGTTGACAGAGACTCGAACTTTTCCTGTTTTTGTTGTGTCTAATATACAGCAATTGGTTAAGACTAATAGCCAGTTTCTCAGGGTTACATTAATACTTCAAAGAATTTTCCCTGGCCATGATTGAAAAATGGTTCTTCCTTTTCAAAATGTTGATGGTAAGTTTGATTAAAATCTTTTATCCCCATAAACAACTTGTGCAGTTAAATAATCTTTTTATTGTAGGCTTGTTTAATTTATTAAAGTTTCATCTCATCTGTTTGCTTAGTAAAACCATTTCTTTGTGAAGATTGACAAATAGGGAGTCTGAGACTCCTAAGTGCAAATAAATATCTGTAGCATGAAAACTTCTACATCTATTTGAGACCAAATTACTATTTTGAGCAGAATACTTACAAGATGTTTAAAGAAAAGAGAGGATTCCTCTGTCCCAGTCTATAACATATCAGTGGAATTGCTGGAACTGGAGATGAATCTCAAATAATGAATGAAAAGGGGTTTACTACTCTTAGCATAATGTCTTCTCTGGGGAAGATTGGGATTTTTAGCCCTGCCTTTGGACTTCCTTATTCATACTTTAGCTCCTAACTGCTTTAGTATGAGAATACGAGACCACAGTACTCATACACACATTAAGGTTTTTCTTCAGACAGGTTTTAACAGCTGAAATGTAGACTGTGATGGAAATAATTTTGAAAAATCCTTGTAAAGTTGAATACGACAGTACTAAATCATTCTATTTCTTGTAATTTGCACTATTCCAGAAGCACAGGGGTGAACAAAACCACTTAATCATCTTCATAGAGAATTTCCAGGTTTCCAGCGAACACTGAGCTTGTCTCTAATCAATGGCTTATCTCCAAATCAGTAGGTTTCATGTTGGATGAGTCATCTGTTGGCACTGCGCAAATAGGATTGCTCTGCATTCATGAAAGAAGTTGGCTCTGCACTCCCCAGCTGCTCATCCACACCTCTACACCCTCCTTTATTTAATGAAGAACATTAGGAAGGAAGGAAGGAAGGAAGGAAGGAAGGAAGGAAGGAAGGAAGGAAGGAAGGAAGGAAGGGAGGAAGGGAGGAAGAGAGGAAGGGAGGAAGGGAGGAAGGGAGGAAGGGAGGAAGGGAGGAAGGGAGGAAGGGAGGAAGGAAGGAAGGAAGGAAGGAAGGAAGGAAGGAAGGAAGGGAGGAAGGAAGGAAGGAAGGAAGGAAGGAAGGAAGGAAGGAAGAGAGAGAGAGAGAGAGAGAGAAAGAAAGAAAAAGAAAACGAAAGAGAGAGAAGGAAAGGCTAACCTTGGGATCTATGGCACTGGGAGTTTGCATAAACACAGTGTCACCATAAGGAAGAAAACAATGTGGGAGTGAGAAGTGGCGGCTGTGGTGATGTGAAGGCAGGACTACATTATTTTGGGGAAATGTTAGCTAACAGAAATAGCTGAGCTACAATGAAGCTTTATGCTGGTTTGAATATTGTCTGTCCTTCCACAATCATTGTAAATCTGGTATAGTAAAACTACCTATCAACATATGTTAACTAATTTAACAGAACTGTGGTCATATAGTCACTCCCGATCTAGGCAAACTTAAACAGTATGTGGCCTGGCAATGCACAGGGCTGATACAGGTGATTTTGCAGCCTGTCTCATTTTGTAGCCAGATTACTCAGAGATCAGGAGCTACAACCATCCATCCAGCAGTGTTCTCCTTCCCACTGCATGAAATCAACATTGGCAGAGCTAGGCATCCAGTCTGCAGTTGTCTATGCAAGTCAAGCTGTTACTATACAGCCCTTACAACACAGATATCGTGTTAATGACATCTGCTTTGTAGATTCAGTACAGAACATAGATATTCAAAAGTGGCCATATGAAATTTCAGTTTGCATATGCAAATGTTGGTCAAAAAGTCATTCCTCAGACAAATCATTTGGATTTTGTTCCTAAAGCATAATAACAAAACATGTTTGTACTGAAATAGTATATAGTTGTGTTAATTTCATATGTTAATTCCTTCTTTAAGATCTTGTCAAAGTAGTCATTTGAGTAATTTACAGTGTGTAAAGAAAAAATATAAAATCAAATATGAACATCCTATAATAACAGAGACGACAGAATTAGTTTATGAAGTCAAGCATTCATCCTGACCTTCCTAGACACACCATTGACTCTGCCTAAAATTTTCTTTCTCCTTGTGCCAATACACAGTTTCTGCAATGTTGGCAAAAAAAGCCAATTTTTACTGAAAAGCAAGCACTTTAGATTTCTCATACCTTATGAAATGGATGTAACTGTATGTCCAGTGGCCAACAGCTTTGGGGTATTTAAATCACATTTGCTGCTTGAATTTAAATACATTCTAGTGATCTAGCACTCTGGTGACCTCTGGATAGAAAATAACTCTGCCTGAATATGTATTATTCTCAATACTGTGAACAATCACTTAGCTGTTTCTTGCAAATTTTCTTTCACCATGTTTCTCTACTTTGATTTCCACCTATTTTTCATCCTGACATACACACACACTAATGGTTGTTAATATCCTTTCTAGAAAATGAGTCCTGGTTACATTGCTCTTCAGGTAATAGCTAGGGCTAGGCAGGCAAGGGACCATAAAAATACAATCTTTAATCTTAAGGACTTCCTGTTCAGGAAGGAGTAAGTGCAGACCAAATGGCACCAAGTGAACAATGTGACCTGTGCTGACTTTTAATGTGAATAAACATGTCTGATTAAGAGTTATTCACTGCTAGATAGTCTCAGCAATTCTGAAAGAAAAATAGTAGCTCTGATGAAACTGAAATTTTGGTTGTTTCTACCACTGGTGAATTGGCGTGTTGGATTTCCTTTCCTCAGTTAAAGAAACAGATATGTTCACACTCCACAATACCTGCACCTCATGATCTCTTTCTGTCACAGCTACAGACATGCAATCAGCAACATGTTCCTTTCTATTTCTGTTATTAACTTTACTCATAGAAGTCGAGCACTGCAGTAGCTACCTTTGGAGGACCCTCCTTTGTAAGATTCTCTTCCATGGTTCACATTTGAAGAATGGAATTTACAGGCTTAAAGCTTTTGAATTCCTGAGCTTTAGTGCATATAATGCTAGCCTTTTTGCTTGGAAACTGGCTGAAGTCAAGCTAGCTCTGGTTCCCCATGTTCTGTTGAGATGATGGTCACCAAGCTTTAGGCATATCTGAGTGGCAGTAAGAAAAATCCCCATTTTCTTCCTGCATACAGGAATGTACACTTTTTTTTTTTTTTGTAAACCACTGATTAAAACATTTGTTTGCTCAGTGTTAAGTGTGCTGAATTAAAACATCCAGATATATTTTCGTTATTCACATTGTCTGTTATGTGGAATTTCATGTTTGCTTTATTCATCTCTTTTTAGCTAGTGTCTCCTGACAACTTGGCATATTACAGAAGGATGATGTATCTTTTTCGTTCTTTTTAATACAGATTGATCAGATTCCCACTCTTTTCCCCTTTCTCTCTCTCTCTCTCTTTTTTTTTTTTTTTTTTTTCTCTTTATTGTTAGTTACAGTGTTTACCAGTGCAAAGCTTGGAGCAAAGAATTTCTGAGGTTTGCCTATGCTAGTAAACTGTATGTACTCTAGTATTAGTAGCAATAAATGCTGTACAAGACTTCAGTAAAATCTGTGACTGCATTTCACAGGTTTTAAATATTCCCAGGCTTACTAGATACTTTCAGATCCAGTTAATATCTCAGTGAGATACAATAATGTTAAAGAAGAAAAAGATGAGAAATGTTTAGCGTAGCTTTCAAAATTAGGTTGCCACCACAATTATTTAAGCTTTTTTTTTTTTCTGTGTGTTTAATCTGTCCTTGACTGTCCTTGTTCAAGTGTCCCTTGATACACTGAAAGCAGCTTCCTTTCAATTTGGGAAAGCCAAATCTACACTTATCAGAAAAAGTAAGGTTTGTGTTTTCCTGCTTTTTTTTTTTTTTTTTTTTTTTTTTTTTTTTTTCTTTATATAGATTGCTTGTTGCCAACAAGAGGTAACTGTAATACTTCTGATTTAGTAACAGGTATTCACAGGGCAGGAAATATTTGTTTAAGTTTAACAGGATGCACAGTAGTTTTAAAACTTTGAAATGAACTTAGTGGGTGAGTTTTATTTTTTGTAACCAGAAGAAAACTCATGAAAACCACTGTCCTGATACTTTAGAGAACCAGGAAACAATTTTCACAGCTCATTCACACACTCAATGAAATGTGAAATAGGTTCCATGGTTAGGTGAGACTGTAGGATGTTCTCTGTATCTCTGGTTAAAGTAATCCTTTTTCCAGAACATAAGGGTAAGGAGATAAACACAGAGCAAAAAAAATATTTATTAAGACCAATGAATAATGGAGGGAAGATGAAGCCCAATGCTTTATATGCTTGTTTATATCCAAGAGACATTACTGAACATTTGAACTGATGAAGAAAATAAGTGTTTTATTTCATCTAGACTGGACAAGTTTAATGTAAAATCAATGGACAAGGATATAGCAAATCAGATTGTAACAGGTATCGCTATAGGTTGTCAAGGATGTCAGGAGACTAAATCTTCATGCAAAAGTAGAGATAGCTGTCAGTGCTGCTACAGTAAGAGAAAAAAGGAGTTCAGGTAGAAAGATACATTTCCCCTCCTCTGCAGAATTTCATTGACTTAAATGAGACAAACTGAACCACGCAAATACATAGAAGGATCACAGGACGAAAGCCAATTAAATTTTTAAAATAGTCCCCCCCACCCCTCCGCCCTTATAGTCAACTTGGTTGACACTTAATAGTTAATGCCAGTCCATTTGTTTCTTAAGAGTGAAGTTCCCACAGCAAAAAAAAATACAGCACAATAGTCTGTGCTGGAGTCTTGCGGGCAAGTGCAGCAAGCATGGAGAAGCTCTGATGAGTCTATTGAAAAAGCAGCTGTTTCTGCCTTCACTTCTGACCTGGTAGTGCACTCCAGTATAGCTGTGTTCAAAATCCTTTCACTCTTTACTCAGTGCCGCTTGCATTCAGTGGGACAGAAGCAAGATCTTTACATTGGTTTTAAACTACTTCAAGAAGCAGATGCTGCAATTACCTTTAAAAGCAATAGCTAGATGGATGCTGAATGGTGGCCTGTTTTTATTATTGCTGTCTGTCCAGGGAGCACTTTTATTGCTAGCAATCAATGTTAGATATTCAATAGCAGTTGATCATTTTTGCTTCAGGCTTTTGTGTGTCCATATGTCTGTGCCTGGAGAGTGCAAAGAACAAACTTTACTACTGGATTAACAGTTCTTGTCTTGCTTTTTAATTTCACATTATCCTCCATTGTGTGCATACTACAAAATGAGGGAGCAAACGATTAAGCCATAAAAGATAGTCAAAGTGAAGGAATGTATGTCTCAATCAAAAAACACGTCTCTGGGCTCAAAAATTAATAACATGGTAATTATAGAAGGTGTACAGAATTACTGACACAGATGGTTTGGGAAATAATGTATACTTAGCAAAGTATAAAATGTTCCCCAGAAGTTAGCCTGAGGGTGATACTGATTTCTTCACGTGATAAATTTGTAATATACAATTGGTAGAGTTCAGAATGATAGGGTTGGTATATATAATAGGTATTAATAAAGGCACAATCTTTTTCTTTGAACAATATAACTATTACACATTTTTGTGTTGTCAAGTATTCTCTAACAATATAACACATTCATCTTAAGTGACTATTTTCAAAGACTTCATGGATAAATTTGCCATGCCCATGGCCCATAGCATCTCAGACTCAAACACAGACATTTTATCTGTTTGCTAGTTTTGAAAGTGACAGTGAGCAACTAACAACTGGAAGATTCAGTCATAACTGATATTAAAGACTGAATAAATTCTGCATTAATTGAGAAACATGTAATTTCATTAATTATTGTAGGATTTCTTTAACTTATATAGGATTTCATTAATTTATGTAGGATTTCTTAGACATACCAAAGACTATAGATGTGCTATACTATAATTAACTCTGTTAATTTTTATTGGCAAGAACCTTGATAAATCTTATTATTTTAACAGTAAAGGTTAGTAGCATTTTATAGACTTTTAATGTAAAAGACAGGTATTATGGAGTATTACAGGGGTATTATGCAAGATTTTATCTGCTAAAGTAATTTGATCAGTCTATTTATAATCAAAGCTAACATCTCTTTTTAATTCCTCTGGAATTCCAGAAAAAAAATAATAATTAAAAAACAACAGCAACAACTACAACAAAAAATACCTTTTATTCTAGACTTCTATTTTGTGACTGATCTCACAAACCACAACTCATAAAATACCTGCTCTGAAGAACCAATATTATCATCATCTAAATTTTATTGCTTTCCTCGTTTGCTCTCAGCTGCAAGTGACCTGTGCTACAGCAACACAGGTAAATAAGGAGTAACCAGAATTCTGTAATAGCTTATTTATCAGTGTTGAAACAATAATGTCAAACGGTTATTTGTGGAAATATATTGCATTGCAGTTATTCATACTGACCATAGTCATCTTGAGTTACCTGTGACTATGGATGAAGTCAATCTGTAAACAGAAAAAAAAAAATCTTTCAGGAAATAGCAGTTTGGGGAATTAACTTCTCAGAGAATAGCTTACTGAGGAACAGATGGGATCACCAGAGTTACATAAAATAACTTTATATATACACTACAAATTGCAGATAACTATACCCCTTCAGAACTGCTGCTATTTGTATTGAAATCTTCAGGTCACCCTACTCAGCTGAAACAGTGGCATGAAAAGTTACTGGGAGCCAGCTTTGAAGATTCAGAGTCCGCAAAACTGTTGGAGGAAAATAGACTTGTGGGGTACATTTCTCCACGCGGAAGTGTAACATGCACTTGTGGCTGAATCAAGCTATCTTTACAAATTACCCACAGTTTCCAAATGCTAATATACAGTAGCTGATTTTGCAGTAAGGAGAGGGACACATAATTTGATAGTGGTCCATATTCTGCAAGTATTTAAAGAAAATGAACCAGAGACACCAGTCTGTATTCTCTCTCAGTGTTCTACAAATTCAAGATGGATTTTAAGATTTAAAACTAATGTCTGCTCTTTTAGTCACCTTTGAATTACATGTGTCACAGAGGTCTTGAGTCCATGGGACTAGGCTACTCTGAAAGAAACCCCCCAGGTATACGGATATGCCTCAGCAACAACAGGTTCAATCTACTTATTTCATCAAATTACTTACTAACAGGCATACTTTTAATCATCATTAAATCAACATTAAATTTGCCGCACTAATATTTGATGTATACAATCACTGTAAGAATATGTGGAGAGTGAAGGAATATTATCTAGGGTTTTAATAGTTTAGTGATGAAGTATTGTCTTTGAGTTTGTGGCAGCTGGATTTCCAAATATTTTTCACCTGTAAATTGCAGCCAGTTTCTAAGATTTTGATTTTTTTTTTTTTTTTTTATGAGCAAATGCCAAGCTGTAAGCTTTCACCAGTTTATTTGTTTTGATGAGTACATTTCTCAATTTTGTAGTGAAAGATTAGACTTGGGCTCTCTACCTAAATAACTGCTTGGGAAGGAGAGGAGGTTGAAAGTTGATACAAACTTTTCTCAAAATTTACCTGTTAAAAAAAAAAAAGAAAAAAAAAAAGAGGAAGCAATTGTGGATAAAGCCATGATTTTCAGTGTTTTGAAAATCTGTTTTGCCAGATAAAACAGTTGCTGAGATGGTAGAAATAAGTGAGGATACACTGTTTTTAATTAAGCTATATTTGTTCAATCAGCTAAAAATATGGTCTTTTTTTTTTTTTTTTAATATATATATTGCAGTAATGTAGTGCAGTTGTGTGAGAACAACAAAATAATTGTTTATATAATGTTTCTGTCTTAAAAATCTGTACATCTAGATAAACAGAGAAAGATTTAAAAAATACAAAAAGTGAGCATTTGGATTATACACCTAATAGAGAGCTGGTTGTGGCTTTGCTAAGAAAATGAAATTTCCATCATAAGGTAATCTCTGAAACTAATAAATAAGATTATTATATATATATATATATAATCAGAAGTTACTCTCAATGGCATATTAATTTCTCCGTAACATGTGGCTCCACTTCTTTTCTCCTAGAAATGGCAGGGACAAGATGACCCTTTCCTTTCCTGCAGAGTTTGACTGACAGGGTGCTGCCAAGGAGGGAAAATGATTTTCAAAGTCTCACCGAAGAAACACCATTTCTTGTGCACTCACTGGACTTTTGTTGCTTCAGGTGTTACGGGAAAAACAAATCTCTTGACTGCTCTGGTTCTTAATAAGAGTATTATTAAGTTCCCCAAGCATAGCTGATACTACTCTTCCAAACAGACCGAGGAACTCCATTCATTTATTGATGCACTCTCCATGAAGGGATTATGTTTCACTTTGTTTGAAGGACCTGAGAGCCCTTATTATTTTTGTTTGCAGAAACACTGTGGTGCACATGAAAGACACAGAGAAAAAAAAAGCTTTATTTTTGGTCGGGAATGGCTGGCAGTTGATTGCCTTTTTTTTTTTTTTTTTTTTTTTTTCCTTTTCCATTTGAAAAAGCTTCTTGGATGATTGATTTCTGATTTAGATTACCACATCCTCCCTGTTGTTCACTGTTTTGTTTACTGAAATTTTTAGCTGCCACGTTCAGCTGACATTCAGGATATTGGTAAGGTTAAAGTTAATGACTGAGTTGCTTTAGATGCCAGGTCTACCTTACTTTCATGGCTACCTTTTCACAAATACTTTCTTCACAGCCTTCCACTAAAGGCAAAGATTTGTCTGGGATTAAAAATAACAAAAACAACAACAACAACAACAAAACAAACAGGAAAAAAAAAAAAAGAAAAAAGAGGCAAGAAAAAGAAAAACTGTCATTTAGATTCTATCTTAAATTCTTATACAACAGTACTCATCATGGTGGAATGACCACGGGTGTTCATGAAGTGTCCTGTTCATGGGGCAGAGAACCCACAAGCCAACCATCAGCTATGTCTCTGCTAGCAGACTTGCAGCTCCTGGGAAGTGGCAAATTCGGGCAGCCACTGTACTTAGGCTGTGTGACTCTGTCAGGTCCACAACCCTGTTGGCATCCAAATACCGTATGAAAGCCACTGGAAAAGGGTGAGGAAAGGCTGTAGTATGGGATCTGGGAGATCACAGTATATCTCCAGATTAGACCCACTCCACTTTCAGCAAGCCTGGTTAAATTATCGAGCCTGAAAAATTGTCTTTAGCATATCTTTATAAATATGCCATATTTCTTTATTTCACCCCCATTTGGAACATAACCAAATGGAATGTTTATGGCCTAACCCCATTTTCTGAACTTAAGTCTCAAAAAATCCCATTTGGCAACTCCATTTATTTGGGACTGTCAGAAAACCATTATAATAAGGAGGATGTTTTCCATACTAGTACCTTGCTAGTATGGAAAAAATATAAAGTAAAAAAGTATATATATAAACAAGTATATATAAAGTATGAAGTACTAGTACTATTTACTAGTACTGCTGAAGTGGAGTATTTTGACTTGTCTTTCTCATACCTAGATTAAATCATAATTGCTCTTGCATTTTCACTTATCATACTTTCCTTATCAGTGTGAGTCAGCCTTGGACAAACAGTCAATGAGAGCCAAGCAGGATTTAATGTAACTGATGGACAGCATGTATAGCACAAGAAATTACATCCCTTCTGCTCTTCCACCTTTGTGTCTAGCAAAAAGGGAGCTTTGCATTATTTATTTATTTATTTATTTATTTATTTATTTATTTATTTATTTTTCTGCTTGCCAGTAAGTGCAATGGCTACTGACAACTGGGGAAGTCCAGGATGCTCCTGCATCCTGATTGTATGTCCTCTTCAGATGTCTCCATAATCTACATCCACTTGTGGATAGTTCTGTGGGTACCTCCATGCTTATTTTGTGCATTGGTAGTGAATGGTGTAATTTACTTCTGCATGAAAAACACTTTGCAAGGTTGTTACACATTAACATAGTAAAGCAGATACTGACAATTTGATAAGTAAAGGAGACATTCATTTTTTCATTTGTACTAGATCCCCTACTGGAAATATGGAATGTGTAAAACTTGCAGTCTCTGTCACATAATTCTAGTGACAAATTAAAACAACAAGTAATAGATTTTCTTTTCCCTAACAGATGAAAATAACTTGACACACTTTCTAAGACTTTAGTGAAAAAAAAAAAAAGTACACATCACTTTATTAATATTTTTTCACTTATATATTGCATGTTTTAACAGACATAGTTTCATAGATTTTGACAGATTTCTCCTGGATTTCCAGGGTGTAATACAGGGCCATGCCTTTTACTGTAAAGAGTGCATTTGCATTTAAAGGAAGTCCTTACAGACGATTATTAAGCTAAAGGTTAGAGAAAGAAGTACAAACTTCTGTTTAAGCTATAATAGGACTACAGCAAAGTGGAAGAGGAAATATATTTTTAGGCTGTGAACTGCTGGCTTTTTTCCTGTGTTGTAATTCCTGCTGTTCAGACCTGATGTTTTAGACTGACAAGTTTTGTGTTTTTTTTTTTAACTTTGAGTTTTAAACTTTTCTGCAAGATAAAGTCAACTTATTCCTGCAGTTATCTATTTTGATAGCAATGTAAAGAAAACCAGTAAGATATTGTAGCATCATAACCTCACTGAAATTTCTGAAGATTCTCATAAACAAAAACAGTGGAATTTGTTCTTTGTGCTTCATACTTGTTACAATGATAAACCCAAATCCACACTGTGCTGCCATTGCCAGTTTGGAAAGAGAGGAGGTATATCTGGTGTCTTCAGAAATATAGTAAAAATAAACATAAAAATAATAAAAATAATAAACTCAACAAAATACTCAACAGAGAGACAAAGTTTATGCACTTCAGTTCAGGTTCTGCAGGGCATATTTTGCCTCAGAAAATGTTTAAAGTTTCCAAATTCATATCGTCTAGAAATGGAGTTTAAGGTGCTCAGGAAAGCTCTGTCCTTTACATCTTCAAAGGCAATTGTAAAGTGAAACTGATTTGAAAGTGCTGAAGTGCTAACTTTCTACTCAAGGTCTTTATTCTCAATGGTAGCTATAATCTCAGGGAGATTCAGGGAAAATTACAAAAAATAAAAAAAAAAAAGTGGAATTTATATAAAAATTTTGATGAAAAATATCAACCTTCTTAGGTAGATATGTGGCTCAATCTCATTTTTAAAGCTGTAAAAATAATCTTATATTTTCTCATATCAATAATATGAGGCTGATATACACCAGCTGAGAATCTCTCATGGAATATGTGTATATAAACTGTAAAATTAAATTTTCCATAGGACAATGTTTAAAAGCCTATTGTTTAATGATAAAACACTGTGTGTGAATCATATTCTGACTTTTGATAGATAATATGCTGTGCAAATTAACTTCCATATTGATTACCACTTAAAAGAAAATTTTCATTACTTGGACAAAAATGAATCCTTTTTTGATTTCTCTCTCTATCTTCCCAAGGCCTATTGTGTTCAAACTTTATTTTGCAGAAATAATTCATTTGCTTTGGTTGGTATACCATACAGCAGAATTTAACATAGCTATAATTAAAGAAAAAGAATTGAATTTTGGGCCCCTACATAACAAACTACTTGCCATCTAAATCTTCCAACTGGTGTAGTTATCCATGGTTTTGTGTTCACCCAGTATTGATCATTCATTGCATGAAGTTTAACTTCCATGGCTTTAGTTTAGTTTAGTTTTATTTTACATAGCCTTAACAGAAAGAAATCATTCACTATGAACTCACAAAATAAAAGGTATTTAAAGGCAGAAAAGCCTTAGAAATTATGACCATGTTAGAATAAGCGTATATAGCTTATTCTCAATTATGTAAGCCATATATTCACTATAATAATAAATATAGTAATACAATAAATAATGCTCATATTTTAATAAATAAATAAAATATTTTAAAAACAGCCATGATTTCTCATATAGTTAATGAAGATATTTTGAATCGAAATATTTATAGGTATATTGCAGGTAATATTGGATATAACACTGTAAGGAATTATTCTGCCTTAACAACAAATGGATCTAGATATTGAAAATGATGGAGACATCCATTCATGAAAGGATATACGGCACATTGCCTTCCGTGGTTACAAACTGTTTCTGTGGCTGTTACCTCTTTTCTTTTGAAATAGTATTAGACCAGCTGATTAAAGTTCTACTGCAATTATGTCTTCATATAGATAATTCTGTTTATTATTATCCTGTTTCATGATAAACATGTATAACTACTTTTATGTGTTTCACCTCAAACCCTCTCAAGCAGTTAATCATAGAATCCACTTGGTTGGAAAAGACCGTCAGATTATCAAGTCCAGCAATTACTTATACAAGGTATCTGTGTCCTTCTACTTCTTTGTTATTCTCTCTCACTCTTCCCTTCTCTGCCCTGTTTCCCATACTGACCAGTTTTTCCTTCTTCTTCCTCCAGAACCGCTGCATTCCTGTGCCCGTGACAGGCAGCATGCTGAATGGCAGATGTGCACAGCAGCCAACTGCTCTGTCAGGAATGGCCCACACAGACTGACACTGCAAAATGTCAGTTTCCTTTGTGCCTCATAACAAGCGAAGAGATGAGAAAATCTTAGCTGAACCCTCTGGACAGGAGGACTGATTGCTTTCTCTACTTTTGGTCATTAAACTGCCTTTTCCCACCACTTTTCCTCTTGCAAATCCTAGGACAGCAGATTTGTAAATTCAATCAGTTTTTAATGCCTAACCATTAAATTGCTTTGGGGTCTCACTTTCTGGGATGGAAGAGCCCTTCCCTGGAGGGAAGATCACACTCACAGAAATCATTTCATTAAGTTGTAAAGATTAGAAACATGCCCCTAGTCTATTTGGTATAGAGTTGAAGAAAGGGTCTCGTAACTGCTGTCTCAGGACCAGCAAGTTAAATTTGCATTGCACGTGGTGTTGACAGGATTGCCCCCTGGTGTGGCTCTGCTCTGTGTTATGTGCTGTGCCCACTGACTTTGAGAGCCTCTTAAAGAGCAAAATAGTACTAAAGACAACTTTTGTAATGAAAACTATTGTGATGAGCAAAAAATCTAGCACTGTTATTTGTAGTATTTTCATTTAAAATACAACTGCTCTTTTCTGTGTAAACCCTGTAAACAGGCATGATTTTAGATAATGTTTGTCTTAGACGGGCAGTCAGAATATTAGTCTCCTGCAGAGGGTTAGTCCTCTTAGGAAGAAAGTCTGATAACTTTTCACATCAGAAAACAAAACAAAACAAAACAAAACATAAAATAACTCTCATGATTCTTGTTTAGGACTGGGATGCATCTTAACAATAAGTCAGGGGCCAGTATTGGTGCAGTGGTGGTGCAGAAAGCAAGGAACACAGTCAGAGGAGATTCCTCTCTTTATACGTCAAAGCAAGGCTGCAAAAGGAAAACAGTCCTCTTCCTTTCATGCAGCAAACAGTTTCTAAATCATCTGTGGTCATTGTATTTTCACCCTCTTTGCTGCAATTCTTTTCCTTAGCTGCATGTACGAAAACCAGTCTGGAGGCTTCCTAAATTAGATAGAACATAGTCTGACCCCATGCATAGAAGATGTGACAGCACAACATAAACTAACAGCAAAGTAATGGATAAGACTCAGAAACAATAAGTCCCCTCACATTTTGCATTTACAACCAGTACAACACACTGTCAGAAACAAATAACTGTGTTAAACAGATCACTAGTTTGATTCAGAATCTTCCCAGTAACTTGCAATCTGACTCTAAAATAATAATATTGTAACATCTGCTCTGGTCAAATTCACCTATTATTGGCATGGCATAAAACCTGCATTTCCTTCCAAATTACTTGCATTATTATGGCTTTAAATAAGATTGATAACTAGCATGAATCATAAAATAATAAACACTGATTCTAGAAAATATTTTCCAAATATATATCCTATGTATCTTATATAGATCTAATGAGTATTTCTGTAGGGATTGGAGAACCTGAAGGCATGGGGAAAAACAAACAAACAGACAAATAAATAAACAAAATACCACAACAGCAAAAGCACTGTAATGCAGAAACTGGGAGAATTTGGATGACTTTGGTCAGAAACTTGGACGGGACCAGGTCAACCAGGGTCTAGTGCTGGGAGGATATTATCACTCTAGATTAGAAGACTAAAATTGTGTGTGGTGTGGTGGCAAAATAAGAAAATTCTTTAGAGGTGTACAAAATCTGAGTAATTCTCCCCAAAATTATGAAAAAAAAATTTACATCAAAAAATGTTTTTCTTTCCTAACAACTTTACGTGTGTTCTTTTCTCTCTAGCCATTCAGGGGAAAAGCTAGAGGAGGCTGAAGGTGAAACTAAACATTTAAAAATTACAATCTCTGTGTTTTTGACTCACAGTGCTTATTACATTTCTATATTTTTCCCTGATATGTCTACCCAGAGGAGAAACAGTAATCTGCCTGCTTCATGACAACTGCACTCTAAACATTGCAATGGACCATTTCATTACCAATTGTGTGCACATGGAAGGAAGAGTTCTTTTATGATGGATCTGAATCTACAGCCTGTCCCTCTCCAGATGAATCTGTGATGGGAGGTAGTAAGTGCTGCAGAGTGTGCCTTTGCTGGCAAACCCAGGCACAAATAACACAAGCACTCCCTCAGCCACCCACCCGGCCAACTTAAACGTCTTCTAGCAGAAAATGTCTGATGAAAGTATTTCTGTGGGGAAAAGAAAAACACACACACACACACAAACAAAACAAACCCTGTCAATAGAACTGAGATGAATTTGCTTCCTTTTGGTAGAGTATATAAAAGAAATCCACTCTTGTCCAAATGCAAGTAAAAAATGACTTCTCTCGAAGAGTTTATCTATTCATTTGATTGTCTCTTCTAAGTGAGCTGTAATTAGAGCTAGTCCTCTTCTAACCCTTGTGCTAATGAGGCTTTGCTCACTTCTATTAGTGACAGCAGATTGTATTTTAATAAGGATCCCCTGGTCTGGCATGGCAGGACCTCCAGATAAGGGGAAGGAAAGCAAAAGGAAATGTAAAGAAGTGGAATCGGCAGGGGGTCCCCTTCTTGCTACAGGGCTCTACAGGAAGGCACTGGCTAACTTTGTCTTAGAACTGTCATTTGTATTAACTTCTAACCCATCACCTTCCCCGGTAGGCTAGCTTTACTCAATGAAGCGGGATAGATCCTTGGCTTGGCCTCTCTATCCCCTATTTCAGTAAACTGAATACAACACAAAAAGTTCACAGGGAAGCATTTAGTGAGATGGTGTTAAGGATAGGGTCAAAAAGAGCTTTTAACTCATCTTAACATTACTGTCCTTTTACATTTCAACTCTGCCCATCATGGCTTTTGGTTTACTCAGTCATCCATTTCTAAAACAAAACAAAACAAAACAAAACCACAAAAATGAAACAAAACAAAACACAAAAAGCCAAAAGCCTCCAAATGGAAATTGTATGCATTTTGTGAATCCACTAATTTGTTCTATACCTGCACACTTTTTTTTTTTTTTTTTTTTTTTCTGCTGTTTGAACCTTGGTTGGATGAGAAGCCTTTGGCTGATTCAGCCTTAGTATATGTTGATGCAAATTGGGGGTAATTTCTCTGCCATTCAGTAGAGTTAGCAGGGAAAAGAGAATCAAGCTTTTTGTATCTTTTGTGTAACAGTCTTATATCTCAGCCAGAAAACCTCTTTATGATGAAATCTAGTCTTAGAGATAGTGGAGGCTGTGACAGATAAACAGCTTCCTGCATACCAGAAGGTATAAAAGCATTTTTTTTTTAAAGTTCCTATCACTGACTTCCTGAAAGCCATAAGCAAAATATATTTTATACTGTTAGTACTTTCACAGACTACGTTGGGATCTTTCAGACATGATTGTGCTCTGCCTCAAATTGCACAGGATTGTTTATTTGTCAGTGAATGCAAAACTTTTTCACTCAGTTTGCTATCTACCTCTCCTTTTATGCATATCTGTAAATATCTTTACCAAAATGTCATGCATTGAGGAATCAAGACAACAACTTTGCATGAAATACTGAAACATATTTAAAGGTGTTATTTTCCCCTTTGAGTACCATGGTATACTTGGTGAGCTTCTTTTCTAGGAAGTCATATGTTACTGGATATCTTCCTGGAGGAGATGTTTGGTGACAAAGGTGTTCAAAAGACAGTAAGGCAACCGTTCAGTTCATTATTGATACTGTAGACAATTAGGATTCATAGGGGTATTAGTTTGTTTGTGTTAGCTCATACTCTAGTTCACACTCAGATAATTGGCTGTCCATATTGCCTGCATACTGGCAAGCACATGAATACAATTTTGATGAAAATTAACTGTCTCCTCTGCTAAGAGAAACCCATTTTGGGCGGGAGTGGAAAGAGAGCTCCTATTAAAGTTTTGTCTCTGCCTAGTGTGGACCCAAGAGGGATAAGACTTCTTTTCAGGTGACATGATCACATGTTTCTAGGTATTCTAGTAGGTTTCATGAATTCTATAAAATTATACCTGTTTTATCTGTCCTGTCTTTGACTGTCTCACTACAGAAACGTATTCACTTTAGCATGTTTCTTTATGAATGATTCTTCTAGACATGATTTCAAATGGCTGGGACAAAGCTGCCTGAGACATCAAGTAATTGGATGATCTTTCTAAATATCACCTGTCTGCTGGGATCAAAGTCTGTTGCAAATTGTGTTCTTTACCATCAGCATGTGTTCTTAATCCTGGATGCTTTTCTGCCCTCAGTTGACTAGCAGATCCACCAACACCTAGCCCTACTGTCCACTGCTGTCCCAACATAGTGTCCTATCTTGGGCACCAGCAGAAACCTTCTAAGAGTAGTAGAAGTCCTAGGGTCATGAGACAAGATAGACAATCTTAAACTAGAAGTTTTCCAGGGCCACAAATTATATCTTTTATTGGCAAATAAGAACATATTAAATTACACATTCTGGAGCTTGTGAACTTTTCCTGTTGTCTGCAGCTAGTTCACGTGCAGTCTTTTCCTTTTCCTTGGCTTTGCTGGTTACCTGTTGTGCCTATTACCTCAAAATGGTGCTATGTGTTCTCTCACTTGGTCTGGCTGCAGGATTGTAAGTCTCATATCAGCACTGTTAGCATGTACCATAGACATGATGCTGCTACATGCAGTTCTTCTGTCCCTTCTGCTACCTCATTCTCTCTCACTTCATTCTTCAGATCCATTTCTCTAGACATCACTGACTCTATCCTGGAAGACAACCAATCACACCTCTGACTATACCATGGCCATTCTCCCCATACACAGTTTCTAGAAATAGTAGTTACAAAAGTTACTGTATAGATGGCAAAATCATGAACAGCTAGAGAAGAAGATAGTAAAAAAGAGAAAAAAAGGGAAAACTGCCCGTACAACAATCTACATTTTACCCATGGTTGCTATTGAAAATTCCCTTCATGTTTCTGGCATGTGAACAAATTTCATGTGTGAGGTTTTGTTTGTTTGTTTTTTTTTTATCTATTTGTCTTTCTGTTGCTTCCACTACTGTATGGACACTGGAGTTACAAGTAATCTGATGCAGTGAAATAACATGGTCATACATAAATAACATAAATAATATGGAAATAGCAGTGAATGTATGACAATGTTGCAGCCTTCAATAAGAGCTCTGAATGTCTCAATATTTTTTACATCCTTACCCCTACAGATTTTTATTTTTATTTTTTTTTAACATTTTCTTCATCTTACAGTTGAGGAACAGACAAGGATTTCCGAAGTGATTTAGATGTTGGTCTAATGGCAGAACAAAGTTTAACATCTCATAACTGCCTAGTGGAATTACTAGACCTCACTTATCTGGTCAAGTTGGTCACATGAACATATGTCTATCAAGTAAAGCCACCTAAGAAAAGGTCAGAATTAGCAATCTGAGCACAGAGTTAAATGGAGGACATAATCAACACTGAAGCAGTCAATCAGCTATTGATTCACAAGGTAATTTAGTACATTTACTTCAGTCACGTGCAAGAAAAATGATCTGATGCAATTGCAGATACAGATACACCTTGTCTTTTGTTGAAAATTTGTTAGATTAATGAGTTAAAAAGCATATATATATATATATACACATACATATAATTATACAGCTTTAGCAACTGATCTTCTCAACAGGCTAGTAATATGTTCCTGCTTCCCTTCCCCCACCCCATTCTACAGGGCTCTTGAACTATGAACTTACTGCTGAAGCTGAAGACATATCAGCCATTTGTCTCTTTGTTATCTGCCTTACAGCATATCTTTTTACTCTGGTGAGTTATTTAAAGAGTTTGATATAGTCCAGTTTGCTACCTTTGTGTTTAGAGATCATATCAATGTTAATGTCCATGCCTGGTGTCTCATGGGCTGAAAGCACAGTTCAGGCAATTTATTCAGCTGTACCAGAAAAAGGGAATTTCTATCACTATGAGAAATAGTACAGTCCTATACAGGCTATAGTCCTAACTCATTATCGTCTGTCCTGGTCCCAAAGACGAGGATTCATGAGCTGAGGGGATGAAGACTACCTGCATCATTGGTATATGGGTGTCATAAGAAGGTGTAACTCCTTGCTGTATTAAAGAAATTCCTGCCAGTGAGTGTGACGCACTTTTTTTGCATAAAGAGAGTGATGTATTTTGTATTCAGTTATAGAGATAACCAAGAAGATTACTGTTGTTGAGTTGAAAATTTGACAAGCAAACCACCAAACCTTACCATCAAAGACTTCTTGCCCTTAGGTCAAAGTTGTGTGCTTTCTTAAGTATGCTTTTTGTAACACTTGTTCTTTTCCAGAAAGAAAAAAAGAAGGTAACAATGAAGATCTTTGAAAAATCATTTATCAGGCTACAAGACCCCTGGTGTGTTGAACAAGGAAGAAATCACGGAGGTAACTTCTGCCCCAATGGATCCCAGATCGAAAATCTTCTTTGTAAACAGGCTTTCATTTACTACAACTGGATCATAAAGTGACAAGTTTTCCCCTAGAATTTAGCCTAAAGCCTCTTCTGATCAGATTAACTTTGTTGTATTCAGTGGCAGACCTGGATTAACCCCTAAGAAACATGGTATTGTTTCTCTTCATTGCATATATCCCCATGTCTCCTATTATCTCCTCTTTACTTCAGACAAAGTGATACAAAGTTTAATCCATGATAAGCTTTTTTTTTTTTTCTTTTCTTTTTCTTTTTTCTCTTTTTTTCTTTTTTTTTTTTTTTTTTTTTGGTATCTGTTAAGAAGACTTCTTTGACAGTTGTTTCCCCTTTTAATGCAAACAGCCCATCCAAATAGAAAACCTTGTCAATAGAAATTGTTTATTTGAAACACTAAAGGGACAGCAGGAGAAGTGCTATTATTTTATGGGTTGCAGGGACAAAATTGCCAATGCTAAATCCATTGTCCATTTTTGTAAGCAAATAATGTAACCAAATTGAAAACATTCATGTATGTATCAAATGCATAGTTCTTGTGATAGACCTACTACTATATTGTATTTTGCAGTGAAAGTGTTTACCGTGAAGTTTTTCCAACACAAAATAACTTCTTTAAATATTTATTTATTTATTTATTTATTTATTTATTCAGTAAAAGCTTTTCTAAAGCTTTTTCTTTAAAAAAATGCTGTGTCAGCAATCACTTCTGGTACAAGTGACAGGAATCCTAAAGAATGCAATTATAAAAGTTGATACTGGAAGGGAAGGGAATGGCATTACTTATATACCTGCCTAATTACCTACTTACTAGAAATAATTGACTTAGAAATAATTTAACATGGGGCACATTTATGGTTTGGAAAATACAGCTGTATTTGGTCAGTGATGATATATATGAAAATAATATAGCACTTGTTCCATCATCACTACCAATACATGTTTATGTAATATAAGTTAATAGCAAGCCCAGCTCTTTTTCAGCAAACACCTAAGATCTGAGGAAGCTTCACTGGCCTCATCACATGAGTTTCGCAAAGGTCTCTTCAAAGAAGTGTTCTTCGTGGGGTAGAGTTAGGGCTAAACAGAGATAATCCTGTCAAGACTTTAAGATGTTTTCAGAAACTCAAATCAGGACACAGTACAGCAGATTATCCCCTGGCCTTTCACCTCCAGGGCAAGCACACGTGGTATTGAGAGACGAGACATAGCTTTTAAAATGTATACATTAGATGTTTCTGAACTGACTGGTATTAACTATATTCCCACAAATGTTTCCTGCAGCCTTTGGATGGCAGTGTTATACACCTGGCACAGATTGACTGAATTTCCACAGTCTTTCTGATGCCCTCATGTAACTTCATAAAAGAGAGACTTATTTTTTCTGTTTAGATTTATTTTTTTTTTCTAATAAAAAGTCTTCATATTTTCCTTTAAAACAACAACAACAACCAAACAGAAACTTATTGTTGCTTTCAGGTTTAATTTCTAGAACTGAAAATAAAATGTTTGGGAGCATGGTGAGGCTGTAATTTCTGTTTTTTTCAAAACTTTATTTCTGACAAAAAATATTTTGTCAGAGTTTATTATACTACCAGTAACTCTTATTCTGAGTATATTAACAGACTTTATAAAGAGTATCTCTGGAGATCTAGTACAGGAAAATTCTTCTGAAGCTCAAAATGCAAGATAGCAATGTCTCTTGTTTGTATCATTTCAAGATCTTGATTGTCACTTGATCACTCCTACTATTTCTATACTACTTACAAAAATTCTGGAAGTAGATGATGCAGATGTTTGATTACACAGCTTACACATGGAGGGATGGGTAAAATTGGAACAAAATTATTTTGTACCAGAATTGTGAATTCTGTCGTGATTCATCCTCCAGCATAGTGCACTCCCTCAACCAATTCTGTTCAGGGACATCAGAAGACTTTTGGGCCTTCGGTAAGTGTTTGAACATGGAGAACTCTAGCTGTGAAACATATTTCTGCCTGAACTTTAGGAGGTCATCTTTCCTGAAGAACAATGAATGTAGACTGGACTTGTTCAGAAAACAGGGTAGAAGCAAGATGAGGTTGTTATCACTGGCAGAGTGGCGGAGAGTATGAAAGTAGATAAGCATGAAGAGGTAAAATTGTACAAACTTCTGATATTATAGTGAAACTGTGTCAGTACAATGTAGTGAAAAGAAGAAAAACACATCACACTTCCAGGGTGGTGGATGTGCTGATTAGCTGATAAACGGATGTCAGTTTGCAGGGACTGAGTGGAGAAATAACTACCCTCGGGTAATGGTGCTTTAGACATCAAGGTGTGACATAATGATGGGTTGGACTGCAAATGGTGAAGTGAAAGAATACCTTTGTAGGGATGCTGAGAAAAAGGTTGGGAACTGGATTTTGATACTATATGTAATCCTTTCAGGTGTGACCTTCTCATTACAAAATGTGTGAAAGTCCTCTCCTTCACTGAAAGATTTTTTGTTTGTTTGTTTGGCAACCAAGCCTTCTGCCTCTTTCATATTAGCTACAAAGGAATTAAATAACCATGCAAATTTATGAAGATGCCTCAAAGGAATGTCTCTATACTGCAGCTTGTATCTCCACGCAGAAATTATACTACTTCTGTACTTCGCTTTTCTTCAAGGGTCATGCTATTCAGCTTGTTAATAAGGTCTTTCTGAATTGTGGTGTTGTTAATATCAGTTCACGTGTCAAAAGAGAATACATAAAAATTAATAAAAATAGATTTATGAAAAAACTCCATAAAAAGCTACTATATAGAAGGCTAACTTATAGAAAGGCTAAAAGGCTAACTTATAGAAACCCTGCTGCATAAAATTCCTAACTACTAACTACTTACTAGAAATTAAGATGGAATATAAGAGTAAATAATGTATTATCCTAAACACGGTATTATCTATTAGTGGCCATTATGTTAGCTTAGACCATTGATTTGATCCAGTCTGGCTTCTCTTATTTTCTTAGTCAAAAAGCACATCATTGAATATATAATCCATCCAGCTGGTATAGTCACTTAGAGAAGTATAGGTATTGACTGAATTTATTTTGTGATAGGTCTCTTTTTTCTACAGTCTCTTACTCCTGCTATTGATCACTGTATTTGTAGAATGATTATGCGGAGCTGTAAAATTAGTACTGATTTACTACTAATTGCTACTCAGTTATTAAATTGATTTTCCAATGTGTCCAGCACTCTTGACCTGATACGTGTTGATTAGTGCTTAACATGGAACATATACACATTACATTGTTTTTACATAATACAGATTTTCAAGTTCTTCAAGTTCTTCAGGGACTTATTTTACTGGACCAGCAGCCTAGATTTTCTGTTTGGAAATTAAATAATGTTGTTATGATTAAGCATTTTGTTGGTTTAGGGGCCAGAATGCACCTATTTTACTGTATCAGTCTTTCAGTTGCCACAGTAAGTATGGTACACAAACTTTCAAAAACAGCTGTCTGAAAGATATCAGTATTCCTAAGCTTGTCACTGACACCACCAAATATCCACATCTTTCTTAATTTCAACATTCTGAAACATACATCTGGAACAACATGCAAAAATATCCCCTGGGGATAAAAATACTGTCTCATGAATTGAATGTTCCTATCAGTAAGTCAGTCTACCTAAAATTGGAAGTCCTGTATATGTGAGTTGGAGAGAAGTTATGAAAAAGTGTTGGAAATGTATATTCATCCTCCACAGTGAATTAATGCTTCTGAGCCACTGAGAATACTAAGTTCCCATTGTAGGTTTTGAAGGAGGAACAACTTTAACAAACATTGAATGAAATCATATTTGAAATGTGGAGGCCTTTGAAGATCCTGTGTAAAAGTACGAAAAACAGTTATAACAGTTACACAGTAAAATGTCATATAGAGGTACTTTTCTCATTAATCTCATTAAAATATGAAACATATTGCTGATATTGATAGACCTTACCAGTGCAGGTACTTTTTTTATGAGAAGTTTCTTTTAATGGTATTCAAAACTATACAGTTTCCAAAATGATACTCCTCTAAGCAGTTAAGAATTGTCTATAAAGTGGAAATTTGCTCCCAATCCAATTGCATTTTTTTTTCTCATTTGTATTCCTATTTATGTATAGCTTTCTTTAGCCCTTTTAAAATTTCCTAATTAATTACATGCAAAAAAAAACAAAAAACAGAAACAATATACTTAGCCTTATCTGCTGTTCATCTTGCCTTTCACCCTCCTCTTTCCCTTTCACCCAGAAATGTGACTTCAGAAGGAAAGCTACTGTTGACTTTATACCGTCATTAACTATACTTCAGATGAAAAATAATGTACTTCAGGAAGAAGTGTAGATATTTCCACCCAAGCAACAAATCACTCTTGTGATCTATAAAAGACCGAAGAGCATATTTCCTTTAGATCTCATCATTTACTAGTTCAATAGTCATTAGTAGGGAGTTGTCCTGCTGGATGCATTCTACCCAGGCAGTGAAAATTACTCTGTAGCATGCACTCCTGATCTTTACAGTAGTTGCTACTTCATAGATTTATGGTAAACATAAATAACAGACACAAAATAAACGTGAAAGACTTCTTATGGACATTAAAGGCACAAGACTTTGACATATCACATCCATCTGGTAACAGAAGATAAATGCTAAGATCAGTGAGAGAATAACAAATCTGAATTATTTTAGTTTTACAGAAAGACTTGCTGTCTGTCACAATCTCTGAATTGGTAGTTTGAAATACTTAAAACTCATTCAAAAAATCTCACAATAATTGAGAAAAATACACACTATTTTTGATAGTAGAAATGATTCACACAGAGGATATTACTCTTAATTATAAAAATTATACAGCAATATCTTCCTTATCTGTAAATCAGTATAGAAGTGTAAAATCATATGAACATTGAAACATCATACTGTTATCCTATATTGCAGTGAAATCAGTCACATTCATATGGGATTTCCAGAGACATTCACTGATGTGCAGTCTGTGTATCTGTAGCTAGGTGGGTTCAGGAAGGGAATCAGGAAATATCCATATTTATGGAAATCATATATCAATGCATTCTACATATTAGTAAAAGTGTACAATTTCTAAAACAGTACATTGCAGCGATAAAAGTTTTCTGATAAGCAAAGTGATGAGCTTTGATTTTACAGCTTTATCTGAGATGAAATTTGCTTTAATTGCAGGATGATAGACATAAATTTTATACTAGTATTATTACTGGGGATATGACTTTGTGTTGCTATGACTGTAGCAATACAAATGTGATTATAATGTATGTGCATATATTTGTCTTCACCATTCTACAGAGGAAACTTTTTGGAGTCCAGACTAGTTGGCTCTTTTGGTTCTCTGTGCATGATCCAGTGTTAAGTCAGAGTTGAAGAGAAACTTAATCATGCAGCAGTCAGTTTTGTGGGACAATGTAGAAGTGTATCACAGGCTGTTGTTATCAGGCTAAATATTTGTATATCGAAAATATTTTATATTTTTATATAGATTGATAAATGAAATATCTTCTTTCTTTCTTTCCCTCCCCAGGCCCTCTTCCCCTCCTCCATCCAAAAAGAAAAATAACTTCTAAGAGGCAGACTTATTCCATTCTGGGGATGACCTAAGTTAAGATGGCTCACTCATGGATTACAACCTGTTGTTTGCTGAACAAAGTGAAAGAAAATATGCACTTATAGAGGGAAATATTTCTTAAAAGGCATTTTGTTTTGTCCTTTAATATGGTATAGCAATGCTCCACATTCAGGATTCATCTCATAGTGAGTTTGTTTTTTCTTCCTTTTTCTTTGTCCAAAAGACTAAACCTATATATTTGCCTTCCCAAAGGGAGTGCTATTACATATCTTATGTGCAGTCTAGTTATCACCTCCAACTCAGCCTTATTTTCAGAACACATCCTAGCATGTAAGATTATTATATAATTTTCTATTATCCCATTCCTTCTGCTTTTGAATAACTTTGGTCTAGGTGGAAGTTTAGCATTTTTTAGAAGTAATTCAGAGCATGAATTTACCCCTTAATACATGACTGTTTCCTTGGGAGTGATGCTTATCACCATATGTATAAGCTCTAACCACATGCTACAGAGATAGTAGAGAGTGTTGATGAATGTGTAGAAGGACAGGGGTGGTTGGGAAAAAGAAGAACTCAGGTTTCAGAGGCAGGGCCTGAAAGACTGGAAGGGGAGAATAAACCATTCAGGAAAAAAAAAAAAAAAGAAAGAAAGAAAGAAAGAAAGAAAGAAAGAAAGAAAGAAAGAAAGAAAGAAAGAAAGAAAGAAAGAAAGAAAGAAAGAAAGAAAGAAAGAAAGAAAGAAAGAAAGAAAGAAAAAGAAAGAAAAGAAAGTTAGTTGGGGGAATGGAAAATGAGAAGATGGAAAAAAAGTCAGTCTGTCTCTGCCCAGTCTCTTTCCAGCTCTGAGCAAATCTCCCTTGAGCCTCTGGATAAAACCTGACAGATCTGTATATCTGCCAAGACAGATGGAAATTATTGGATGCATAATTAAAAAAATAAAAAGTAAAAAACAATGTAAGTAAAATGCAAAAATAAGCACAGATAAGCATGAATGCTACTACTTTGGGCCCTATGTCTGAAAAGAATGTTGTATTTTTGTATCTATGCACACCATGAATAGACCCTTTGACATTTATGGAACTAATATCAAGCATTCAGATCCCTTGCTTGCAGGGTCATGGTCTTACACTGCACAGAGAGTAGAGATCAATCTTGCAAAACCATAAGCTGGTCTGGATTCTATTTTAATTTCAGTGGAACATCCAAAATATAAGTGATTTTACAGACAATTCAGCTTCAGCATTTCTTTGGTATGATGACACAAAACTGAGAAGTAAATTTTAGGTACAGCTGAACATGTTAGGTGTGTATTTGAATGAAGGTGTTTGATATACTACTGTATGAGATGGGAATTAGGAATGCTTTAGGTAGGCTTACTACTGTCCTCTATGTCATCAGGAGTTTCTGGTGGCAAACAGATGAATAGATCCCTGCTTCCTGAAAACGGTTAAATAATTCCTGGTATGATAATTCTTCGATGATATGTGTGTTCTAATTAAGTTAGGATTGTTTAACAAACAAACAAACAAAAACAAACAAACAAACAACAACAAAAAAACATCACATCCAGAAGTAGTTTTTTGTAGTCATGAGCATTGGCTGAACATGAGTTGTAGAGAAAGGTAATACATGTACACTCTATTACATAAAATGATATAGTCGGAAAAATTAGGTGAGATTTCAGGTAAAACACTACTTCAGGTCTAAACAACTTCAAAAAGCAAAACTACAAAGCTAGGAAGAGAATTCTGTTAATCATATCTCCCCTGTATGTTATTGCACTTACTATATTTGTAATTTAGTTCCACTCATATACTTTGTCCTGCCTGAAGGGAGAAGTATCAGTCAAATTTAGGTCAGTTTTATTCACCACTGAAACATTAGTTAAATGAGAGGAAGTGCACCAACATGGTTAGTAATGTAAAGCTGATCTATTATTAGAGGAGATAATTTCAGGGTAAAGTGCCAGCAATCCTAACGTGAGTACTTATTAAGCAGTGGTTTAGCAAAGCACTAATAACATATGCAAACTTTCTAAATACTACCTTGGCTGTAACATCCACTTCTTTTGTGATCTAAACATAAGTTTGTGCACGCATGAGTCTAGCAATATTCTGCAATGTTCAAATTTCTTAGATGTGTTTGGGTGGAGTAAAGGTGTTGGTGGCTTCATTTAATCATACCAGTTATCAAGGTTAGTGATTTTAGATTATTACTTGTCTTGCATAGCCATACCATAAAACCTGAACAATAGAATCAGGTAGAAATGGATGAAGTTACTCTGTTCTTTCAGTATCCCAAGAGCTTCCTAAATTTATTTCCATATGTCATAGATGGGTCTATCCTATTTTGAAATATATTGTATACACCAATTTTGAAAAGTCCATCAGTTTCTTTTGGCCAGCAAACCCAAAAATTAAATTAAGTAGAGTTATGAATGTATATTTCATTTAAAGTATCTTGATGTAACAATTAAGGAATCCACTTTTTTTTTTTTTTTTTTTTTTTTCCCTCATAGATCCCTATGTTTTCATGGAGATTTCTTTCTTTATTCAGTAGTGTATTGAAAGGAATAAAACTGGGCCATAAAGTTTACTTAGAAGTTTATGTATATATTGTTTATATAGTTATATATATATAAATTATATATGGTTTATATATAATAATATATATACACATAAAGTTTACTTAGATATATACCTAGACTATATTTAACATGTTCTGATAAAAGAATCACAGCCACTCTCAAATTATTGAGCTAAACTTAATCAGTCCTTTAGAGGCATCAAATCTGGTATGTAAGCTTCTACAGACTGAGATAGGTCTGAACCTTCTTGTCCTGGTTTTGGCTAGGATGAAGTTAATTTTCCTCCTAGTAGCTGGTATGGTGCTGTGTTTGGGATTTAAGATGAGAATACTGTTGGTACCATGCTGATGTTTTAGCTGTTGCAGAGCAGTGCTTACACTAAGCCAAGGACTTCAGCTTCTCACACTGTCCTACCAGAGGGCAGGCTGGGGATGCAGCAGGAGATGGGAGGGGACAGACCCAGGACAGCTGACCATAACTGGCCAAGGGGGTATTCCATACCATCTGATGTCATGCTGAACAATTAATATGGGGGGGCTAGTTTTGGGGGGGGACTGGCTGCTCAGGAATAGGCTGGGCATCTGTCAGTGGGTTGTGAGTGGGTAAGTTAAACCACGACACTTCTTGACTGGATCTAGCCCTTTCCCATATGGAGAAGGGACTTATTTTCACATTGGAGCACTATAATAAATCATGTGACTTCTACAGCTGTTGAATATATGAACTCCCCCACTGAGTTCAATGGTTCAGTCACTTCAAATCCCAACCTAAAGACTAGAGAAGTTAAAGCTTTCCATTAATTTCAGAAAGTTTTGGATCATCCTCAAATAAAACAAAACTAACCACTTGAAACTGAGTGCTGTAGTCTGGAAATATTTTCTTTTTATATTAACAAACTTTTGAAATTAACTGTTGAAATGAAGATCAAGATCCTTTCTGAAAGAAACAGAAACCTTTAATCCCCATTAGCCTTCTGACTAGATTATCTCATTCTTTATATTTTAACTATCACTCTTTCATTTTCACTTTATTCTTCCAGGGACTTTTATTATCTATTTTGCAGATTAATATTATTTCTTCCTCTCATGCCCATCTGTCCATCCATCTGCTTATTTTAGCTACATTTCCTTTCACCCTGCTGGCTCTTGTATGTCTACACCACACCCCAGGCATGTATCCTTCAACAAAATTTATAAAGTGAATCATTTTTAATACTTTCAAAATAATGGTATAAGAAAACTGGATTCCTACCTTTTGGTGAGTAAATATAAAGTTATTTATAAGGTTAAAAATGAATGTTGTTGCCTTAAGGAAGATTTTAGGCTTCAGGTAAGATTTCATAGAATAAAACCACAAATACTGATTATATCTAGAAGCTTAAGGACCAGCAAAGTTGTTGTGTCTCCTCTTCCTTGGCTGGTGGAAGAAAGGGAGCCTGTATATTTGGGCCAGATGGGTCCTGTGGGCACCATGATACACACCTGAAAGTGTGACCATAACCTGGGGGCATGCCTGGATATCACCCACTGGGTAAGTGAAAGCACATTTACAACTGCAGCAAATTTCTATGTGGACTGTATTAACAGACTCTGTAAGTTGATTCTCAGGGGGAAAAAATCAAAGAGCATTTTCCAACTGAATAATCTTACTGAATATGCACAGTGGTGGAGGTCAGTATAAATACTAGGGAAGCATTAGAATGGAAGAGAGTACAATCTGACCTTTGTCTCCTCACTTACATTAATTTTATCTTTGTTTGTGTTAACTTAGCAGAACAGTGAGGGACAGCCATAATAATATTTTGCTGTTTGCCTGTTGCTTAGCTTAGAGAACTGCTAGAGGAATGGCATTTGGCTTGGCACCTGTCTTAGGAAATACCATGTAGGTGGAAGACTGCACCAGCTGAGTGAGGGCTGCACTCCTAAGTTCCCCACGCTCCTATTTGGCATGGTTTAGTTCTTTTGAACTTTTTTGACAGCATCACTTGGACAATAACATCCAATTGGCTGATGCTGAGGAGCCTCTTGTGGTCCCTTCTTCCAGCGCTCAGAAGAAGAGCAGCTGAGGTGCCACTGTGCCACGTGCTCAGGGAGGGCTGGTCAGCATGGAAGCATGGCACAAAGCCAGGCAAAGAGCAAACTCCAGATGCTGAAGGAGGAGGAAAAGTCACGCTGAAGCTCCAGATTATGAGATTTTTACTACATACACCTGGTACTCTTTCCAGTGCACATTTGCATGATGTGTAGCACGGTCTACTGGGTTTGCAACAAAAGATGCTGGGGGAAGGTCTCCAGGCTTCCCTTGGAGGCAGTGGGCTCCATCCCATACATCCAGCATGTCACTGGCTGCCACTGTTTCTACTTTCAAGCTTCATACAACAGTCTATTCTTTTGTACCATCAGCTGTTTTCATAAAGTGTTGATGTTATGAGTGTATGGAAAGTTAATTATACTGGAAATGCAGGAGATCTTCTGTGATCTCTATATGTGAATTTTTCTCTTTGCCCAAGAAAGAAGCATATTAATTTTGTTATATAGCAAGATAGCTGTCTTTATTTCTCTACAGTTGCTGATAAAGCTTTGTTCATTTACATATATAAATTGCTTTTAAAATATATGATTTAATTAATTAGTTTAACTTATAGTATTGATCTGTATCAGTAAGAAACAAGTAATCATATCTCCTTGTGGTAAAAAGAAAGAAATCTTAGCTTTGTTTTGTTAGCAGACTGTCTGCTAACATTTTTTTTTAGACAGTTTTTCAGAAAAAGCATGTCTAAATGCTTTGAGTAGACTCTAGAATTGAAAAGCAAAACTCCAAAAAATTGAATGACGACACATCTATTTTATGTGCTGAGGAAAATGGAAATTAACTTAAAACAGCTGAAATCTCTTCTAACAAGGAATTGTTGATAACTATTTAAGCAGTAAGAGTTGTTTGTATAACAGTATGTGATGTAATTGACTTGTATTTTAAAAACTACTATTGCTTTCACAAAGATGATTTTGTTTCCTCCCTTTAGTAAAAAAGTTATTTTATTAAAATTTATTGACCTGACTCATGTTAAATCACCACAATCTCCCTAGACTCAGTCATAGTCTCATTTAGCAACATTACGTTCTTTTTTTCACACAATTGAAAGTGCCTATAACCTATTTTGGAACAGGCTTCAGTCCAGAAATATGTTTTACTTTATTATTTTCTCTTCTCTCTGGGGATGCCTTCACAAAATGGTAAAGCCCAAAGACTTCCTGAAGGCTAATCCCTTTCTGGGTCATATGATTCTTTTCAGATTCCATCTTGAGAGAGTTTTCTTATAACAATAGGTTCTGCTGTCTGTGAACTGGAGAAAATCCTGTTGCTTTAGTGTTAACAATGAGTGGAATTTTAGCACAGGAGGAGTGTTTGTTTAATACAATAGAAGTTGGTACAGGCTGGACTCACAAGTGTCAAGTAAACAGTGTGGGAAAATCTATACTGCAACTGAGTCAACAAGGTGTCGAATGCCTAAATGTGACTTAACTGTAACTGCAATAACTATCTGGTTGACTTCATCCCTTCCCTCCAGGATAGGACTTGACACATATCTTATTGAGCAGGGGTTAAACAAGAAAACAGGCTGCTAACAGGGAAAAGATGAACAAAGCAAGTATTCAGTCACGCATTAGAAACTCCACACAAAGTGCAATCAGAGCAACTTTTTCAGGATCTGAGATGACTGACTTAATAAGCAAATACGATAGAAGATGACATTTTAGCCTCTGTCATAATTACATAAATTCACCCAGATATGTTAAGCAAATGTGTCTAACTCACAAAAGTGTAGCTAATTGATTTTCAAATATGTATATATATATATATTTTTTTTTTTTTAAATAGTAACACTCCTCAGACTGATAACAATGCAGATAAGCTGGGAAAATTTGAGTTCACTTGGCAGTAACAAGAGCTACAGTATCCTATTCAAGTTTGGACTGAGAACAGAAATTGACTGAACCCTTACCAGAGGCAAGACAAACGAGGCAATAGACACTTATATTCAATAAAGCAATTAGAAAAAGTAATATAAATTTATCAGAGTCAGAAGCCACCATTCAATTTTAGTTTTCAATGCAAAAATATTTTTTGTATAGTTTTAGTTGAGATTAAAAAAAAAAAAGTCTTATATACTTGTCTCTTCAAGAGTAGGAGGTTTTAAAAGTATTTTGTCCATAATCTTCCTTTATGGTTTATATTTATTTACAATGGCTTGCAGCCTCATTTTTTTTTTTTTTTTTAGAAAAAACAAACATGTTTATTCAGGTGATGCCTATAATTTCCACTTATGCCTAAGACTCCATTCAGCTGGCATTGTCATGAAATTCCTATTGTAAGATAAAGATAAAAGAAGCAAAACAAAACAAAACAAACAAACAAATAAGAAACAGAGGTCAACTGCTGTCTTTCAAACTTTTTCATGTTAAGTATGAAGCTAGAGATATGTGACATTGTGCCTACCTACCTAGCCTACAAATGTACCTGTACAAGAAGCACTCCTTGGAACGCTACAACTTCCCTCCGCTTGAATCAGTGGTGAGATGCTTCAGCATTACCAGTATGGATTTAACCACTAAAACCAGAACTTTTATGAGAACTAGGTTTCTGATCCATATAAAAATGTCTGTAGATTACAGTACTTCCATAAGTAATGGTGAGCATCCATACACAATTAGTGCAGGAGTGGAAAACTGCAGCTGGCTCATGAGAGCTACGCCTAGGTTAGGAGTTCCTATGACTCATATCCAGCTCAGCCTAGGAAAATCATGCAATAAAGTCACTGCCCTCTTTCTCACACCCAAGCTACTATTCCTGCACAGCTTCACTTACCAACACTATGATGTGTTCCAGCCTTGCTGGTATATATGTACATCGTGGTGTTTTGTCCCATGCATACCTGCAGAACCGATTCAATTTTCTGTAACTGATACATATACATGTATAGAATTCTATTTTTTTTTTTGAAAAAAAAAAAAAAATCATGGTCTCTAGACACATGCACATGTACACCCATATATCTACATCTACATCTGCATCTACATTAGCAGGTATATCTTCATCTACATCTCTATATAATCTCTGTATCTCATTTCTCTATATAGTATATTTCTATATTTATATATAGAGAGCTATATATGTAATAATATATTTATAGACAGATATATGGACACACACATGCAACAACCCAATATGAAATATTTTCATTAATGAAACTATTCCTCTTATTGCATGATGCAAGGAGAAGAAGGGAGAAAGAAAGTGAAAGAGTGGCTCTTATTTTTATTTTGGAATATTTAGGAAACAGTCAGGGGCAGAGTAGATTAAGGTAAGTGGTACCTTGCAGCACCAGAAATGTTAGTTATTCGTGTGCAGATTTGTGAGTCAGTGGATATAGGCTTGGGATTCTCTTACTTTTAGGCATGATTCTAGACATGTCTACGGTTCATGAAGCTTATTGTTTGATGTTTCCTGAGAAAATGTCAAGAATATAAAAAAGGGAAAGACCATAGCATTCAACAAATGTTCTGTAGGGCACACAATGCTGCCTCCTTACTTTGTAAGAAGATACATGACTGCTGTTTCTCAATGAGCCAACCTTCCTTGAGCTCTTCAGAGTCCAAGGCAACATGCATGCTACTCTGCTCTTTGCATCTGGCAAGCTGAGAGGATAATGCTGTGGTCCATTCTCCTTCCCAGTGCTCCTTGTCTAGCTCAAAATGAATTAAAGTGCTTAGGTTATGTAGCTGATGGAGGTGAAACAATGTGTGGACCTAAGCACAGAGGAATTGTTTTCCTGTCTTGTTTGCTCCTTAGAGCCAGTTATATACACAAGAAAGAATCACAGATAAACTTGTTTTTAAGAAATTAAAGGCCACTGATGGTAAATGAAGCAGGCTTTTTCTGTAACTCTCATTATAGACTCTCCTCTGCCCTTTCTTCTTAGAATGATTTGTAAACAACTGAACAGCCCTATGCTTGGTAAAGCTTAAGAGTAATATATAGAGGATGCTTTCTATATATCCTATATGGCTTCAGTGACCTTGAAGGGGATTGTAAACCAAATCATTTTATTCTGATATTACAAATCATAGGAGTTTGGTTATTGGCCAATTCAGGCATCTGCCAAAGTGCCATCATAGGAGTAGAATTAAGTCTCACAAATCTAGACTACTGCAGGAGACATGTCAATACTTTCATTATACAATAGTAACAGTTTTCACTTCTTTCTGGGTGCAAAAATGAAACACTCTTTCTGAGATGTGCTGAGGCAAATTGGTTTCTCTCTCTCTTTTCTTTTTCTTTAATATAGGTATATTATATACACATGTAAAGAGAGAGAAGAGGGAATTTCTGGTATGCGAAGGTATAAGCATGTAACTATACTTAAAGAAACCTTCCCATACATTAGAAGAAGTAAAATAGCAGACAGAAATTTATGGAAGATCATGTAGATTAAAATAAACAGCAAATAGCTCTTTATTTTTAGCTCAAGAGAATCTGAATAAATTTATTTCTCCTGCTCAAGTGCCCTCCTCTACCCTCCAGAATTGGCTAGTAGAACATATTTTATTAAAAACATTTTTTATTTGTTTGTGTTTTCTTAAGTCCCCTAAGTCTGACAGACAACCAACTGAAAATTAAAAACCTAATATTTTCTGTTTGTGTCAAGGACCAAGCAGAAAGGAAATAAATAAATAAATAAATAAATTTATAAAACTTCAGATGACACAACCCTTCATTTTGCAGAAAATATTGACATACTTTTGTGTAAATGAATGGAGAATTTGGCACTATAGCCTTTGTTTGTTTGCCAGGAGCTTAAGATATTTCAGAGATTTTTCTGTAAAATATGCTTTGAAATATATTCCAATCAAAAAAAAAATAAAAATATTTTCTAATGTTGAGAGCTTTGCTATTCACATTTAATATTACCAGTAGTATTCATATTTTACACTGCCTGGTCTCATTGGTTTCATAAAACATTTTACAAAAAAACATCCTATTTGCATTAGTCTCTATAAGGACACACCATAACGAGTAACAATTCTGTCTCTTTTAAGCCATTGCATTTTGATATCTGCACTACAGCTTGTTTCATGAATAGGTGAGTTGCCACATCCCATCAAATATTATTCTGTATGCTCTATGCAGATGCAGGACCACACAGTTTTGTCACAGGAGTATAGCATCAGTGCAACCATGTTGCACTCCTGTTCCCTTTACTATAACATTCAGGTGAAAACTGGGTATAAGATTTCTTTGCAGTTAGAACAGAACAGCAATTTTGAATCATTTTCTCTTTGAAAGTCTACTCTGTCCTCAGACCTCTAATTCTGTTATTTGAAAAGAACATCAAAAGGACTATCACTGTCTTGCGGTAAACATTTCAAACTTTTAGAAATGGTTTCAAATATAATTGGTTTTGAAAATGCCATAATTTTATTTAGTTTGAATAAAATCATACTCAAATATATTTCTCTCTTTAAATTCCCCATCTTTCACCTCAATTATAAGGATAACATGTGGTGAACTTCACCCACCTAAATGATTTAAATCTCATCTCTGACAGGGTGGTACATGTTTGTCTCCTACAGGTTTATTCGCTTATTCTGTTATTCTTCCCTTCTTCATCTCTGTGCATTTGCATGTAGCAAGACAATTAATCAATGAGTTTGCATTTGTTTTAGCTTTCAGGGCAAGGATGGATAGCAACAATTATGGAATAAAATGAAGATTTGGAAAGGGAGAGAAAAGGCTTGAAATGATAAAAGAGTAACTGTGTAGTTGTATTTTAATAATGAGTTAAGTCATGAAAATGAAAGTTTAAAGTTTAAGCAAAGATCTTTGCTTTCCTTATCAAGAAGGGTTAAAAGAATGATTAATTAGATTATGCAAATCAAGAGATAGTCCAATTACACTTGATATTCCAGATGTAATCCAGGGGACAGTTCCACCTGGAGGAAACAGGGAATGGTTGCTTGATCAGCAAACAAGTGTAACAAGCTGAATACCTCTGTGCCTGCCAAGGAGTGGAAGGAGATGTTATTTCAGCTCCAGGAAGATGAGCAGGTCAAGACTGGGAGGCAGGCGTTCTCCACAGTCTGTCCACTCCCAGAAAGAGCCCATCTGATGGACTGGAAGGCCCTGGCCAAAGTCAGGGTATCACTTAGACATGAGGGGGACCCAGCTGGTGCCTTATGTCATAATGTAGAAAGTACTGTTCTTTATTCTGTGTTTTGGGAAACTTCCTTATTATTTAACCATAATCATAGGCCTGCATTGTAAAGCCTGGGAAAAGAGCCTGATGTCAAATTTTGAGTTTAGGGTCTGGCCATATTCTGATGTTGTGTTAGGGTGACATGTTCAGGCTAAAATACAGCACTTAATATCCAACATCTTGTTGACTTTGCTAAGACATAGCAAATATATATTCATATATATATATATTCATAGCAGACAGCCATGACTCAGAAATTATTTGCTTGTCTAAGAGCTTTATTTATTTTATTTTATTTTATTTTATTTTATTTTATTTTATTTTATTTTATTTTATTTTATTTTATTTTATTTTATTATTTATTTCATTTCTTTATAAAGGAGGAAAGATTTTGGAAACTCTACTATTTCAATAAAGATTTTCATGATTTTTGATTTCTTTAACAGTTTCAAGAACTCTGCATAAATCTGAGTTTTAATTTTCTTCAAACTCAGTTATGCTGATTTTATAAATACAAAACTCTTCCCACTTTGTGAACCTGTGTAGGAACTCATGCATCAGCTCATGTTAAAATTTAGCATTTATCTAAAAAAGTAACTCAGAGTTTCTGCAGACTAGAGATGAGTTCATGTATCACAGTGTGGTTACAGTTACTCTGTCTTTCTTTCCAAAAGAAAAAAGAAAGAAGTGAAAAATATATTGGTATATAGCACATGCTTAAGACAAAGAATAGTTTTTAATAAAAAAACTTAATAGTTTTTTTTTTTCAGTGTAAATGTATTACATGTTTTAAAAGCTCCTTTATTTTATCATCATCATTATGATGATGATGATAAATCATTATTATGATTTTATTTTTTTAGATTGCATGGAGTATTATACTTCATGTGTTTATGACTCATCCTCAATGAGTATATTGCTTGTGGAATAAGCAGGCTCAACCATATGTTTCGTTTGCATATGCTAGTTTGGAGAACTCATTCCCTCTCTTTCTCATCTTCTTTCTCCCTACCAGATTTTCTTCTCTTCTCTCTCTCTCTCTTTTTTTTTTTTCTTTTTGATTTAAGGAAGGAAATTTTAGCAAACTGGCATAGCTGGTAAGATGGAAGGCAAGAGATGTGTCTGTGTAAATGTGAACCTTACAATACAATTCATCTTTTTTTTTTTGTCAACAAGTTATGTTCTTCCATGGCTTAATCTAGTAACAGTCACAGCGACTGTTTTTCCAGTCACAGTCTGAAAATATACCTCTTCTGTTTTGTTAACATGATTAATCATTGTGTCGTGAGAAAGTCCTACTTTTATAAAATAATTAATTCTGTTTGTGTTATTTTTTTTTTCCCCTTAGGAACAAAACAGAGTATTCTTTTGTTTATTTTTGTTTTTGTCTGCCACATATATCAACGCCTACAACATGAAGCTAATAAACTGTGGAGAGGAAGAATGATACAATATTCAAACTCTGAAAGAGTGGAGAGTAGAGGGAAAAAAACAAAACACAACAGGTGTTACTGATATGTAACATACAGATAGCCTAAACTGAAGATGGCTAATTTGCTAAAAGCTGTGTGCCATAGAGACACTGTGTTTTACAGTGCCTCAGATACCACACAATCTCTTTCAGTTGGCAGTCTTACAGGGGTAACAGCTTCAAAAGAATGCCTGCTCTTGACTCTTTTTCTTAGTTTTGGCACAAAAGTAGCTTCTGTCAGCAGTCAACATGCCTGGTATTTTCCTCCCACCATCATTATTTCTTGGAAATTCACATTCCTTGCACCAACACACAGAAACCCACATTCTCCAGCTGTGTTTGAATTCCCTTTTCTTAAGCTTGTGTCAGACCCTGACAGTTATGGTCCATGACCCACACCTGGGCTGAGAACGATAATCCTTAGAAGACTCAAAGCTCAGTGAGTATTCATGTAACCAGTTACACATAACTATGCTGCTTCTTCCTTCTTTGGAAGGAAGTTAAGGTACCTAGATGTGTCCAGGGACTTTGGTGGTAGAGAGTTATGACACCACCATTTGAGGGTTTATAAAAATTAAGGAAAGTGGAGGATGTATTTCTAAATCAGACTGTAATAAACTCATGAGTGGAGAGAAGGTAGATGCTTCCATACTTTTGCTATGCAAGTTAATGCCTACAGAACCAGAAATGTTGTAATTATATTATTCCTAAATTCTTCATACGTAAATAGTTCAATTTACTCCTATAGTTAATCATATGCAGCAGAGCAAAGACACTTTTGCTATGGATAGTCAACTAAGTAGTCCTGGTGATAGAGCAGAAAAGCGCTAATTTTTGATATAATTTGCCTCATGCAATAGCAGCTGTTTGAAAAATACTAGTTCATGAATTTAATACATCTGCAATGTCTATCTGAACAAAAATATTGCATTATAAATAAATGATCTGAAAATTAACTAAAGTTGAAATTCTTCCTGAGGAAAGGGTACTTGATTTGTGTGAAATTTATCCTATAAGTATAAATATCCTATGTAAGAGCACTTAAAACAAAGAAACACACACCAAAACAAAACAAAACAAAAAACACTAAATGGAAGCAACCTGAGAAGCTACATATATTTGTATTTTAGAGATTCTCAAACAATTCTTGTCCTCTGAATGACAGTTGTCTCTATCCAGATAAAATTCAATTTAGATATAAAATCCTATCCAAAATTCCATTCCAAGTTTGAGTTGAACCTATATTTAACCTTTTAATTTATCATGACTTAAACTTCTTATTGACACTTAATAGGGATTTTTTTTTCACTTCCAAGCTACAAGCAGTGCTGAAAAAAGATAAATATAAATTTATATCTGGAAAGGTAGTTTTCAGAAGTATTTTGATTCAATCACAAGAAATAAATGAAGTCAGGTCTTACAGGTATTTTGATTAATGAGTTCAAGAGGTTCAGATAAAACTGATATGTATCCTACTGAATGAATCTTGTCACTATTATTCATATTTAATACTTGTATTTGGATGGAATCCAGAGACTTTGAACTCCATGGTGCTAATGAATGTAGAGATCAGACCTTATCCATTAATTCTCCAGTATTCTTCCATTATTGCATTGCAGCATTTCACTTTTAAAATGGTTCTGACTAATTTGAGTTTCTTTGTTTAAAATCCTAGTAGCAATAAGAGTTTGATCATTGTTAGCTAAGGTTAACGTTATGTTTCTGGCATAGGACTTATTATCCTTCACAAGGCTAGCTCAAACTAATGACTGTAGTGTCAAGCTCCATTTTTTTGCCAGCACAGACATAGTTATAGAAGATCTTCCCCTTATTCATGCTCCATTGTCAGCAAAGAGAAATTAAAATGGACTACCTCATAAGTGTGAAAAAAAAAAAAAAGCACCTGCTTCGTAGTGTATTCAAACTGTAATGGAAATATTCATGAAATGTTTGTAGTTCTTGTCATGGAAAGATAATAATTAGAGCTGGAAAGGGATAACCTATAATTATTTTTAAAGAATACTGTTTATATTTTGTTTTTCAGGTTTTTTTCTGTGTTACAGAGATTTTTACTTTCAGTTGTGTTCCTTAATTTTGTTTCAGAATTAAAATAAATAAATAAATGACTCTTTCTTGGATAGAATGATTATAATACATCGTTTTCTATTTCAATTAAACATGTAAATAATGAGTAATGTAAATAGCTGAAAATGCAGTCAAGTTTGACATATTGTGCAATATCTATTCTGACAGTAGAGCACTGTGACTAGTTACTCATTTGTTTTTTCAGCTGATGGGAATGTGTGCTTAGTAGTGTTAGAAGCATATTTAACACTTTGCAATAAAAGTTGAGAGATGACAAAATGGAAGAGACATTTAAAAAGATGTTTGAGCTGTGAAAGTACAAACAGTGTCCAATGAAAATGCATGAGATCCTACAGTACTGTGTTTGAAACAGCTTTGTGACTGGAGGCTAACTTCTAATATGTAGTGCATATTACAACAAGAATTGGTCCTGCTTGATGTCATTATAAGTACCATAAGAAATGTGGTAAATTTAAATTGGTAAATGATAAATAAGCTTAAAGAAAATGTCATTATTTTTATAGGCATCTGTGGGTCTTATAATTAAAGGGAAAAAAATCTCTTCAAACATCAATGTCTGTTCAAGCTTTAACCAGTAAATATTTGCAGAACTCTGAGGAGCTTTGCTTTAAAAAAAAGAGTCTAAAAATAATCCTCAGAAGACTCTGATGTGTTATGAGGCAGGATCTCCCTGGGGTTTCAGAATATCTGTAAGAATTTACACCTTTATTGAGAACAGAAGAAAGTATAATTTCAGCCTTCAAGTTGTGCACAGATTAACTCTTAATTACAGAATTCAACATAGCTAGAGGCTAAGGAAAGTTCAACTTGATCTTTTGTGGCATCAAACAAAATAGGATCATGTTCCTAACACCTAGTAGCAGCAGCAGCTTTCAGTTAGTGTGAAAACAGAAATAAAGAAGCAAATCAAGGATTAACACTAAATTTGCATGCAGTTAACCATTTGTTTTTACCACACTATAGATACCTCATAGTCTTTGACTGTCTTTGTCATTCTTGTAAAAGTGAATTAAAGATATTTTATTTCCTGTGTTTAATACAGGAGAGATGATAAAAATTTCCCACTGCCCTAGATTCTTCAGTTTATTCCCTCCATCACCATTTCCCCAGGCTGAAGGTTTCCTGTTAGGGGAAAAGAAATACAGAGCTTAAAATGCCTTACTCTTTCCCTTTGACTTAACTGCTTTGAGAGTTTTACGCTGTTAGCATGTTAATTGAATGATAGAAAATGTGCAAACAGTTATTATTATTATTTTTTTTAGATGCTTCCTACCTCCTTCCTTTTAAGAAAATCATGGTGGCCTGCTTCATTATTTAAAAAAAAAAAAACAAAAAACAAAAAAAAACCATTGGCTTTCATAGGCATTCTTCATTATGTTGTATATAACATATTTGGGTTTGCATCCTTTGATTATAAGGTAGTAGTATTTCTCTGAAGGGAAGAACTTTGCAGTTGCAATTACAGATAATAGGGTTGTTTTCTAAACCCCAGTGTGGTGTGAACATCAAAGTACTTTGGATTATAATAATCCAAACAAATAACCTTCTGTAAACTCCTAAGAAAGAAGAAGCTGGATGTTTTCATTAAGAGAAGGCAATTCATTTAACAGTCAGTTGTTGCATGTTTCTGTGTGGCGAAAAGCCTGTTAATTTGCATAAGAACATAACTACCAAAGAAATATAAATGATTGAACTAGGATCTCATTAGCAAAACCTCTTTAGCTACCTGAAGGACCTACCTCTGCTGGCAGTAGATCGAGTTTCAAGTACCTTCTTACCTTTTAAAAAACAATTATCCTCAGGCATTTCTATCGGTTAAGGCAGAGGGAAGGGAAGGGAACACTGTAGTGTTCCGCTGTTCTTGGCAACAGATCTTGTAATTTAATGAAAAGATTCTCCAAAATAGGCATTTGAAGGATTTCTCTTTTTTGACATTTATTGAATATGTATCCTTTAAATAACTACCTGTAAAACACACGTAGTTTTCACTGTGGCAAGGTAAGATTATGTAAATTTCTGGGAAAACAGCAACAAATTCCAACCAAAATGCTCTAATTTGGATGAAGAGGTAGATGATTGTGTAAGTTTTTCAGTCACTAACATGGCAAAAATGTCTGTATAGGGGGGAAAAATAAATGTTTGCTAAGTTATTTAAGTGGGTGAAGAGGAAATGATTTTTCCACAGTGATGCTGCTGAGAGACACAGGACCTTATTTCTCATAATGTATAAAATAAAAAAAATGAATATCTTGAAGTAAATTGTTTCAGTTCTACTGGAGCCAGATGTACACCCACAGGTGTCAAATGACGATAGGGTTCACAACCCAGTACACGTAGTCTATAGGTGTTTTACAAATGTACAGTTGCTAGGAGTCAGATACTTCAGAGGATAAACAAAGTGACATTTTGCCCCTGGAGTCCTGAGTTTAGCCAACACTGGTCAGGTTACAGGCAGTGGGACTTTATTGAGCTCAGCTTGTCTGCTAATGGAAGTTTTGGTTTACAAGAGTCTTTCATTTCTGACTTCTGTCTCCTGTCTCAGGCAAGAGTTTTATAGGGGCTTGGAAGACAAGCTGAAAATATGACAGGGATAGATTTTTGGGCAAAGGTGTTCTGCCAGATTAATAAATACTTCCAGGATCATTGACTACAGCACAACTGTGAGGCCATAAACAAGGATTTGCCTGACTGAGCATGAGCAGGTGGGGAAAAGGAGGGGCCTTACTTTGAGTGTGGTGTATTAACGATAAGACTGTATAGCTTTCTAAAAAGTCTCTACTTAGCAAAGTGAATTTTCTCCTACATCAAGCTAAATTTCTTCTGAAACCTTTACATGAGTTTAAGGTTGAGGTCCCTCTTCCTTTTTTGTCTGCTGCTGGTCATCTTGAAGACATTATCCTCCTCTTCATTGCCTTTCACCATTTCCTCATATTATGCAACTTCCCAGTAAGCTCAGATAATTCTGTTCATGTCACTGGCTCATGCCTCAGTGCAGTCAAGATAACCTGAGTTACGAAAAGCAAAATAATAATAATAATAAAAAAATACCAACAACAAAACTGCATTTCAAAACATGAGAACACACATTGCTTTTACAGAATGAGTAAGAGAAGTGAACTGTATTATGGCAATTATGTAACTAGAGAGCAAAATACAGGTGTTGTCAGAGGGTGAACTAGCACCACACTTACACTGCATCATCTGTTCTGCAGTAACTCTACATGTTCAAGTTTTTCTCAATCATACAATTTCACTGAGGGGCAAAGTGCAGGAAGACAGGCAGAAATATAGGTACAAACTCAATATACTGTGTGGTGACACCCTTGCTTACCCTGTGGTAACTTTTTCCTTTGCTACCGATAATTTTCTAGGCCAGTATTGTTAATTTGTTATCAAACACATACAAATAAACTTTTCATTAAGCAAGATATCTTGTGGCAGATAGTGACTGTGAGTAGATAACGAAGATGAAGAACCTGTGAAGATGTCTGTCGGGCAAGGGAGTCTCTGTAATTCAAACAATGTTTGTTTCAGTGAAAATGTAATTACAAACTAGAGCCTTTACTACAAACTAACTACAAAATAACTAGGAGTAAAGAAGGATCTCTCTGCCATGCTTTCTTATGATCACCAGTGTCCATTTCAGTTCTGTATAAATATTCTTTTTCAGACTATTTGCCCACAAGTTAGAATTATTGGGGTGTGGTTTTGGAGCTTTTTTTTTTTTTTTTTCACACCACATTCAGCCTTCTGTTCCCAAAACACACATTAGTCTTCCCTTTGACCTCAGTTACATGAAACTCTTGGATATTTCATTCTTTATCTACAGAATAATGATGCAGAAGTCATTAAGCAGATAGTGCTTCAGAGCATTGTACTGAAGTAGAATATACTTGGAAGATACCAAAGTGAAACTGGGTATTTCAGTGTCGGCTCAGCTTCATCTGTTGTTACCCATTCATCAGTGGAATTTTAATCTTCTGTAAAATTATAAATGAGTCCTGTGAAGATAAAGAGTTATTTTTAGAAGTTTATCACTTCTGAAAGAAATATCAGTACATAATAGGTCAAAAACGTTGTAACAGAGACTAGACATAAAATGGAACTTTGGTCAAAGACCAAAATAATGTTTGAAAGCAAAATATTACTATTATTTGGAGGCACTTGCATTAAATATGGTGAAAATGAACTGTTTATAGAAGATGCTGGATTCACTCCAAGCAGACTTTGGCTGCAGCAGTTCAGTCTCTGTTTTTCAGAGACGAGGAATTTCTTTTCTAGCAGTCATAAATAAAAGGGACCCATAATGAAAAATGTAGTCCAAGGCAGGGGCTCTTATGGCTGCTACCCAGATTACTGAGTGGTTTAATGGCTGGGGATGAGGTCTGGGAGGAGAGGTTATGTTTTGCCAGCAGATGGGCATGCAGAATTAAACAATGCAACTGTCTGTATGCACTGGTCAGCATCCTCCTGCATGTCATTTGTGCATTCCAGCATCGCACTACAGCAACACACCAGGCTGGGAGGGAGAATGTGGGACAGCTATCTGTCTCTTCTGGAAAACCAGGCATATGTGTGCTCTGGGTAGTGGGGGAAGGCATATTTAAAAAATGCCTTTACTGTCCATACACAGCTTTCAATATTCTTCCAATACGGCACTCCAGTTCTTCAGTACAACCCACACTTCAGGGGAAGGTGGAGTTAATATTCTGCCAGTTTAGCTCTTTGATCCAGCTCACCACGAGCTCAGATAAATGCCAGAGCCTATTCAAGATCAAGAAGTGAATGGGCCAAGAAAGGGAGGCTTCCCTTCCTTTAGCAGCATCTGGCAAGAACTAGCGCAGCTGTATTGCTCATCCTCACCTTCAGATTCCCCACTGAGCACTGAACCCCTCTTCTGATCACACTAGTGCATCTGTAGGGATTTCATGACTTGACTCCAGATATTACCCTTGACTAAATCAGAGAGCAACACCTGTTCCTCTTTACAGGTTTTACTGCTGACTTTAAAATCCATGTAAACTTTTAATATTCCAAGTTGCTCTTTCATTTTCAGTATGTTGCCTGTCATTCCCCCCCATTCTTCCCCTCTGATTTCAAGCCTCATATAATCTAAAAGACTTCAATAAGTTCATTTAGCAAGTCAATATCTTGCCATTACTCTTAATTTACTTGAAATTTCTTCCTGTTCCTCCTTGTAAGTCTAGAAAGAAAGAGAAAAAAAATAGTTTTAACATGTGGCCTTAAATACTTCCCAGCTGAAAAAATACAGTTAACCAGCATGAGGCTAATGGGCTGATGTACAAACTGATGATCCACACCAGTTCCCCTGCAGCCAAATAACATCCTCTGGCCTGTATACACAGCAGCTGATTTCACCCTGAATGCTCTAGTTTCTCTTTTCCCTGCATTTCCGATCTCTCAGTACAGAGCTCTAATGTTAGTTCTGACTCTCTCAGCCCATTAACTGAATGATGCAGCATCAGGCTCCCTGGCTTGTGGGATCCTGCTTTTTTATTTCTCTGCAGCAACTCATTATTTACCTTGCCCTTTCCTTAATGACGTGCTTGTCTGTGAACATCATTCAAAACACAAGATAATGATTTAAACTACTTCTGTAGGTTAAGTAGTTTGTACTTTTGTTGTTGTTGCTACTTTTATCTAAATAACCATTTTAATCAAAATGTGTTTGAAATGATATCTTTTGAAAGATCTTTAACTCAGAAAGTCTGCTTAAAAATGACAGCTAATAGCTCTATTATCTGTACACCACCATTAATATGATATTGGTTGTGTCTTCTATTGGTATTGTTTTCATCTTAAGTTTTTGGTTTGTTTTTCTGCTTCACATTCATATTCAAAATGTACATATTTTTCCATTAAATGTAAGAAAGAGAAGAAAAGCAAGTGTGCGTTTTTAAAGTACAAATGGCCCAACTCTACTCTCATATTAAAACTAACTAACATCAATATCATTTAACCAACATAAAAGTGGGAGGAAAAGGTAATTCTTTGGTGAATGTAAAGGTTTAAGTCAATACAGGATTGTAAGATAATAACCAATACAGGATAGTCTTTCCATATATTTTTATAGCTATGTGGAGTACAAAACCCCCTTGGATATGTAAGGCAGTTCAAAAAGTCTGTGAAAAGTAACTCAGAGAAGCAAACATATTTCAGTAGCCTAAATTCATAGGGATCTACACACCTAAAAGGGTTGAAAATCATCATAAAGTGTTAGCAGTACTATTTTCCACTTCTACCTATCAACAACAGAAAATTTCCAGCTTCCCCCTTAGCTGAACTGCTCAATTTCAAATCAGAGCTATGTACTGAATCTTAATCAACTTGAGAAGTAGAATACTTAAGAGGAAATCATTTTAACTAAGCTGAGTCTCCTAGGGTCTTTTCAAGGCTTCTCTTTTTGCAGTGATGCCCTAACTGTCAGAGTTTAAATGCTCTAGAGGCTCAATATCTGTGATATTTATTAACCAAGTTGTTATGATCAGAACTTTGTCACTCAAACTTGCTTAGTATCAGCTGACATATGGTATCATGTTTGAAATACCACTCAGTAAATCGCTGATAATGTCAGTATAATTGCCAAAAGCTAACACAGGATATAATTCTTTTCCCGTTGAAGTTGATGGCAAAAGTTCTACTGATGGCAGTGGTGTAGGGTAGAATTTACTAACCTGAAAAGTATCATATTTTGCCTAATTGCACAGAAAGGTTTAATAATCTAAAAAAAACAGCCCTTGAAAAAGAGCTTACATTTACAAATGGTAGCATGTTAAAAATTTCACAAATTCTTTTATTTTTTATTTTATTTTTTTTGGTAGATAGTGCTCCTATGACTATTTCAATATGTTTTATTTGTGAGTCAGATGCTAATATATTCATAAGTAGATGAATATATAAATGTAAGAGATCTGCATATATCTCTGTTCCATCTGTTATTTCTTTTTACCCTAAATTTAAATACTCTGTGTTCAGTGCTAACATTGGTTCAGTGCTAACATTTCATCAATTTTGCCATATATTAATTAGGTGGTATCCATGGAATAGTTTTATTCTGCCTTTTGGGATTTAATTTTTAACTGGTCATTTTCTCATCTAAAAATGCTAGATTACCAAAGAGAAAACTGTCTGGTAAAAATACTTCCCACCTTCCTCTCCAGAATTTCAATGACAAGGATTTCCTATATTCTGGGCTAATTGTTTGTTAGAATGACACTGCTACCATCAAGAAGTGAGAGATTCAGAGTCATATCTCTGCTCTCTACAAGAGACTTAAATCTGGTCCTCCCACATCCAGGAAAAGCATCCTTAAGTCGTGGGCTGCAGATTCAGGCTCTCTCTCTGTCCTAACATGTGATGAGTCTGTTTGTTCAGTGATCAGCTATTTTTGCAAGTCTGTCTGATATGTGGTTGCCTAGAAGGCCTTATATCATTCCACTGCTGGGCAAAATTTGAAATCCCAAGAGTTCAGTAAAACAAGAACTATCACTTTAATTATAATGTATTTGCAGCCTCTGTAAGCAGGGGTTAACTGTGAGTTGAAGATTTTGCAGGTATGCTTCAGAACTACCATTTTCATTACTGCTCACCATATTTGGATTTCTTAATAAGGTATTATTATTATGCAGCATTTAAATTTGAATTTTACAAACTGATTTATCTGAAATATTTTTGTATATGACAGCTAGTTTAAACATTTCAGATATTTTCATGCACCTTCATAAAATTAATGCTTGCCTACTACACTCAGTCCAGAAAAAGTACCGACATTTTTGACAAATATGAAAACAAATTTCCTCTGAAAAAGATTTTATAAGCTGAGTAGACAGTGCACAGATAAAGTATAGAGAAAGTGGAGGGGTAACCTGCAAAATAATGGTATGGTTTGATTGCATCAAATATCTTGTCTTGTTTTGTTCATTCCATGGTTTCTTTTGCAGATTGATTATTTATCTATCTATTTATTTACTTATTTATTTCAACTTTTCTTACTTTTCTTACTCTGATACAGGAAATATATATATATATATTATATTTAAGACAAGTGGCTGCATTAGGATGGAATTCAGCAAAAGTATTGTCAGTTAAAAAGCAAGAATTTATCCTTTACACTGTCATTTCAGTCAAAGGTTAGTGCAAACAGCTCTGCAGATAACCTATAGATATCCTTTAGAGTTTTATTTTTCATTTTCTCTGAAGGCTATCCAGATAACATGTATATGGAGTTGTTCGTAGCAGGGTTATTACTACATTTCCCCGCTACTTTTGAACTTCCATGTGGTATTTGACATTTTTGACCATCAGCTATAACTGTACTCTTCTTCTTACCTTGTAAATTTTTTTGCTTTGATCTCCTGTGTCTTTGGTGTCACCTGTTGTCCTTCAGGGACATCTTCTGGGATCTGTAGTATTACTTTGTTTTATGTATGTTGGTTGGAATTACTTGTGTTCGCAGTACAAACTGTCAGACAAATAGCTCTTGTCTGTATTTATCACTCCTTGAAGACCTTGTAATGCATCTACCAGTGCTGTATGATTGTTTTTCCATTATCAGGATGGTGCTAATTTTCTTAAGTGTAATGCTGAAAGGATGGTATGTAAGTTGAATAATTTCAGCTGGAAGTGAAGCCTCTTAGGGGTCTTTTATCTTCCTTGGGTTTTAACTTTTCCTCTTTCCAGACTTTGCAGTCTCATATTCATGAGAGTGTCTCAGCTTTGGCTGAGATTCAAGGCCATTTTGAACAGCTGATGTTATCTAAAGGAAAAGGACACCTGGCTTAAATTTCCAGCTGAGTGTTCATTCCTCTAAAGCAGTGATAGAGAATGGGTATTTCCTACTCTGAATCATTCTCTTCTGAATCCTCAGACTCTTTTCCTTGTGATCCCAAGTTCAGGATCCTAAGATCTGTAACATCTAGATAGTGTCCACAGGATCCTGACCCTTAATGGTAAACAACCATCAGAAAAAAAACATTAGTAATCATTAAAACTCAGAGAAAGGCATATTTTGGAGAAGAAGGGGAAGGAAGTGTCTGTAATCCTCAACCCTTTCTTTAGCTAAATACTAGCTCAAACAAAAATTTTTGAAAGTATTATGAAGGTCTCCACATCATCTGCTCAAACACCCACAGGATGAACAGGACTCCTCTTTTCTTCAGGTAGTGATTGGGTAGATAGTCTAGATCTAGCTTTACTCACAGGCAGTGGCTGAAATGGGCAGCTGTGCTGTGCTTGAGGCGATTCCTTGAGGTCTGAAGGGTGGAGGGAGGCTAGCTCACTCCTGGTGTAAATGGAGCACCATACCATAGCAGGCTTACCATCTTGTTTGAGGAACATCTTCATACCCATGGTGACTGTACACTGTCCCTGGCATCTCTCCACATGAACTCTACATTTCTTCAATATGGACTTTTACTCCAAAAACCAGTTGCTCCGATATTACTTGGATCAACAGATTTTTGCTAGTCGTGAACACTTCACAAAAACTGATCTGTAGTCTTTTAAGCAAACTTTTAATTGTCAGTGCTGCACATTTATTATTTAACAAAGTTCTACAGATTAACTAAATGTTCCACAAGAGAATTTGGATCACTGCAGAGCAGTGCTGTAAGAGGAAAGTGGGTGGAAGAGTGTGTGTAGCTGTCCATGCCTTACAAAAATAAATATACATAATAAATCACATAGTGCCTCATATTACATTTCCATGATTTTTTTTTTTTTTAATTTATTTGTTTTGTTTTGTTTTGTCTTGTTTGCTTGGAAAAGAGATGGTATTCTTTGCACTGTGTTTTGAAATGTGGTTCTAGTTCATGACAAAGTCTTCTAGTTGAGGTATTACTGAAAATAATGTATATATTTTTTTCTGCCTGTTTCTATGGCTTCTGAGAATAACTAAATTCACAGAAAATAACTGGTCAATTTGAGATCACTTTCATATTGTAATGCTTGGAAATCTTTATGTTAAGCACTTTCAGAGTATACTTGTGCATGTATGTGTGTAGAACATAACACAACAATAGAATAATGGTGTTTAAGATACAGGGCTCCAAAGTTTAGTTAAAAAAAATGCTGTCTTAAATCCTTTTTTTTTTTTTTTTTATAAACTTAGATTTTAGGAGGCAAAAAAAATATTATAAATGGAAAGCTGCAAATGACTGATTACCAGCCAGATGGAGTGGGAAGAAATGAGTTGAAGGCCATAGGACACAGACTGTGTTCTGAGCCAAAAGCATTACAGATGATAAAACAAAAGGTAGGCAGAAATCAGGCCCAGACAGTCAAAGGAAATATATACAAAATGAGATGGCAGAAGGATACAGCCACTGAAATAAGGTTTTAATCCAGTTCCAAGGGAGGAAATTTTCCAGCTTCTGTGTCTTCAGTCTGTGAAAAGACTTGAAGGAACAGAAGGCAGGATGACATAAAACGATTACAACTGCTCTAGACCATCTTCAAATAAACATAGTTTTAAATTCATTTCCGCTTTTTTTTTTTTTTTTCCCTGACATTTTACCCAAACAAATAAAATTTCATATTTTACCCCAGTCAATCCTGCTTAAGATACAGTTAACTAAAGCTTAATATCAGGAAGAAGGTAAGGGGGAAGGCTGAGGATAGAACGGAAGTTGAATTGAGAAGCTATAAAGTATGTGCTGCAATCATCGAAGTGTAAACATAAGCTGCAATGCGAGGTGAGGTCACGTTGAAAATAAATAATTAAATAAAAAACTAGCACAGGATGACCATGATAGAGGCATGGGGAGATGCTTAGATGCTTTGACGAAGGGCTGGTAACAGCTTCCTGTGGTTTCAAATTTACTGAGCATCCCAAGAAAGAAAAATCAGCATGCATTGAGTCTTAACAATTTATCTCTCCACCTCTTACAGAATCATGTTTGTTTTTGTTTTTTTTTTGTTTTATTATTTATTTAATTATTATTATTATTTATTTATTTATTTTCTGGACCGTTTCGTTCTGGAGTTATTCCTAGTCTATGCTGCCCTCTACTGCTCTCTCTCATAGCCACAGTGATACGCTTGTATTTGGTACTGCAAATGTACGGTATTGTTTTTGTGTAGTATAATTTAAAATAGGAAGCATATAGACATATGAACTGCTTATGATAATGATTAATGTTAACGTGTTATGCAACTCAGAAGATTTTCAGAATAGTTGTTGGACTATTAACATGCCCCTTCCATAACAGATTTTTATAGGTAGTGGAAATTGTTTATGCTAAAAGAAAGAAATCTCAGAAACATTTTATTAAGTTTATTTCTTTACTATTCATAAGGTAAAAGATAAGTGATGTATATTATTTATTTTGATGTTTAGCTGCATTGAGAGAGATAGAAATACTAACACATCTAGCTGATCAAGCTGTGGGTACAAAATGACTATTATATAGTTACTATAATTTTGTCTATTCTAACTTTGAATGTGCTTGCTGACAGGATTTCTATCATTTCTTGTCCAGACATTAATAGAACTTTCTAAAAGGACTCTTCAGTATCTTGTAGTTTATCTGGTTATTTCCCTTGTTGCTAAGTTTTCTCTTTCTTTGTTGTTCAAATATTTAGGGGTTGCTATTGTGTTCTACTGCCTTTGCCAAGCTTAGACATGCTTTACTATCTGCTATTTTTTTTTATTCATTCTTTGCATGTTGTTAACTTTTTTAATATTTCTTTTAGAATACTCTGCATGTATCAGTTTTGAGATACCCAGATCTGAACATAACATTTCAAATAAGTTTCTAGATTGAAGAGTTTCTTTGCAGTGACAAGAACCATGCAATTACTTTCCCCTCGTATTGAAGGCTGCCTCTTTCTGTGAAACCAATCTTTATCCATCCTCTTACATTATTTCTTGCCACGTTTTCTTATAATTTTTGATTCTCCTTGACATAATGAGAATTTCCCCTTCTAGTCATTAATTAAAATGGCCACAGTGTTGAATCCTGGAGTGCTTTTTCACAAGAATCTACTCCGCAGCCCCGTAATTGCCACATAACATTACTTTCTATAGGTTAATTAGCCAGTTTCCATTAACTCTGAAAGTTTTCCTACCTAGAATAAATGAAAATAATTCTTCATTATATACTGTAAAAGGTAGAGCCTCAACTACTATAGTAAGACCTGAGACTAACACTTTTTCTTGTATTCTCTTCAACATTTTATTCTGGAACTCTAGAAAACAAATAATCAAGTTCATATTGCAAAATATGTATTCTATGTACCTCATTACTCCTGGTCTTCTATTGTGTAATTCGACCAAAAATAGTTAAAATGAACTAACTCAAGAACAATAGGAGTGTGTTTGTAGGTTCCTGCTTTTTTATTTTTATTTTTTATTTTATTTTTAATTTATGCTGAAAGAATAATTTTTCACTCCCTTTAAAAATCTGTGGTTTCGGGGGCTTGGATCTTGCATTGCTTAAGAGTAGAATTGCTAAATTCCACTGCTCTATTCCAGATAGGTGTTCCCTAGCTGGAAATGTTATGAAAATGTTATGAAAATGCTGGACTTGCATTTTCATAACATTTTCATATGCTCTTTTTGGAGCCTGGATATCAAAGGGAGACAAAAAAAAAAAAAAAAAAAAAAAAAAAAAAAAAAAAAAGCTGAATACTGCAGTTCCCTCAGCTTGCAAGGTGTTTTAGTGTCTTCTTTGAGAAGACCTTTTAGTCCCACTTATTTCAGCTCAAAATGCTCATTCCTTTGAATTTAATTAGATAGCATAAACACACAAGATTAACAGTACTTAATCCTGTGAGTATTCCAGGTCTTCTTCACTGGACAGCAGGTTGCTTCCAAGCATGTTGCCTCTGTTTTTGTTATATTATTAATTTTTTCAGAAAGGAGGTCTGCTCATGTTTCAGATGTTTAGCACAGGCTGAATAGCAGACATGAATAGATGATGCATTGGGGTTGCCAGAAGGTGGCTGTTTGTTCAGACTGTGCTGCAGTTTTCAAGGCCAAGCAAAGGAATAACTCCAGAGTTTTGTGCAGCTTTCTAAATCACCTCTCCAGCATTCAAAATCTCAGCCAAAGTCCTTCAACAGTGTTTATTTTTTACATGTACCTAGTTAACAGAAAAGGAGCCTTTCAGTGCAGATAAAACTGCCCATTCTTTCAAAACCCAATGCTTTTTGTTATATTTATTCATTTATCAATGCTGTGAATGTTTCATGTGCTCCAGCCATTGATTTCAGGAGCCAATGCTATTTTTCCTGTTTATTATAATTTATTGTCTCATTGTTGCTGGTAGTTTGCACTTAGTTGAATTTCCCACACAATATACAGGAAACATCTCTATAGCATCAGGCTTCCTCAGATTGATTCTCATAGAGGCTGGGAGGGACAAGTTACTCCTGTATTCTTTGTAATGTGGTTGCAGAGAATCATGTTAAGCCACCATTTAGAGACTTCCTTCCTTACACCTACAGTAGCACACATGGTAGCCAAATCATGTCTGCTCCCGCTGCACACTGTCACATACAACCTTTCAGAAATTTTTACCTATGTTTGCTTTCACAATAGTATTGCTGTCTTTTCTTGTGTTTAACACATTTATTACCAGTCTCCAATGACAATGTGTGTCGCTATTTGTATTATAGCAAAGCTAATTAAATTCTTAAGTTAGGGTATTTCATTTCAATTTATCTTTCTTCACTGTTGATTAAATGATGACTTGTAAATGTTGACTGATGTATTAAGTTGTCTAGGTAGAAGTGCTGTGGGTAGTAAAGAGGGCCAGTATACTTACGCTCCTTTGAAAACTACTTAAATAATATGTGCAAGAGTCTCCTGGGAAAGCTGTGAAGTTAAATGAACATTGTCTTCCTCATGAGCAATACTTCCCTACTAACAAAAAAAGAGTTCAGAGGTTTAGAACAGACAACTTTATTGGAGTGGGGGAGGAGTGGAGAGAAAGGTGAATATGGAATTAACTTCACAAAGTCAGTGATTCATAAATCAAATCTATTAAATGATGTCATCACCCTTTCCTGTTGCATTCCCTCTTCACTCCCTTCTACAGCTCACCCTCAACTCTCCTCTTCTGTGCCACCTCCTCACCCTCCTGGATGTGCTGCACAATACTTGAGAGCCTGCCCTCTTCCCTTGGTCCTGGGTAGATAATGAGGTATTTAGTTACTGCTGTACCTCACAACACATTGCTCATGGTTTCTTGTTTTTTATTTTAATTCAAGGATGACTGAATTAGATTTTAGCTTGTTTCAGTTCTTGACCTTAAAAGGTCGTACTGACTCTGAAGGCTTTGCCACTTCCCAAGTGTGCTGATTCTAACTCAGACACTGGCAAATATGCCATTGGTAGCCCACCTTGAGTACCCTAAGCTTTGCTTAATATGCTGCAGTTGTTCCGATGCTTTCTTAGGTTTCTCAGGTTTTGGTGAGGAGTACTGTAAGCACATGGTGTACACTGGTGTACAAGAAACTTGATTTAAATTAGGAAAACACTTTTTTTTTTTTTTTTTTATTTTTAATTTGTTAGTTTGTTTTTTAACCACAAAGGTGGCAAAGTGGCAAGGGTTGCCCAGAGAGATTGTGGAGTCTCCATCCATGGAGACATTTGAAACATGATTGGGCATGGCCTTGAGCAACTATGAGCAGGTGGGTTAGACTAGATCTCCAGAAGTGGTTTTCCACTTCAGTTTTGCTGTGACTCTGTGAAAAGTATGGTGCTTTCAGTTCCCTGACAAGATACCTGAAATAGCAGTTTCAGAGCAACAAATGTTATTTCATACAAGTCAGATAAATTAAAAAAAAAATCAGTAACAGATCTCTTGACTGCTCAATACAAATACTTTCTAAAATAAAGTTAACTAAACTCTTCAATTAGCTAATTATTCCCTGCAGCCAAAATCAAACCGAGTACATCTTTCCATTTTCCCCTTTCTGCTTCTTTAGAAGTTAGACTATTGTTTTATCTAATATATGACTCCCATAATGGGAACACCACAATACTTAGGTTTCCCTAAATTAAAAGCCAGGTATTCAGATAGGCTTTGGCCAGCCTGAAGAATACATTGTTTTGTTACAGTTCTCATTGTAAAACACAGAAAAGACTTGCTGGTTTCAGGCTGCCTTATGTGTCATTATTAATATTAATTGACCACTTGAGAAAGAAATCAAATTGACAAAATATTTTTTATTTTAAAACAAAATAAATTCAGTTAATTCTTTGTTTAGAAACCTTTATGAGTGGTTGCATTCCTTTTCTGTCAAGTAATGTGAAAAATTATGTTATGAGAAGGTTACAATCTCAAGATATAGAAAGCTGGATGATTTTTTTTTTTTCCTCCTGGAACCTTCTGTAGATTTAAAAATATATTGACAAAGTTTCTTGGTGCTCTATCATTACTTTCTGTCTTGGCATCCCGTTTGCTGATTTTATCCACTGGTAATTGTCTCCTGCTCAGAAGTGCTGTTAAGCATCTCTGAGGAATCCATTTATTTTTCTGATCGTATTCTTCCTTCTTCTTCTGTTGATCTTTGTTTCCTTTCTTTCCTTTCATCCTCTCTTTCAGTATTTTAATATTAGAAATTAATATTATAACATTATTATTAATTATTAAATTGTAAGATCTCTTGTCTTGGCTTAGAAAGTTGATAATGTACAATAGTGACTCTGATGCTGATTTCTTTCTTGACTTTCATCCATTATCTTAGTACAAAACTAATGTATTTAGATCATTACTCTCTTTGGTAGAAACCTGAAACTTCCTGGCTGTGTTTAGCAATGTGGGACCAACCTCAATGCCTTCTACGACTAGGTCACATGACTGGTGGGTGAGGGAAAGGCTGTTGATATAGTCTACCTAGACTTCAGCAGGGCCTATGTATTCTCCTGGAGAAGCCAGTAGCCCATGGCTTGGACAGGTACAGTCTGTGCTGGGTTAAAAACTGGCTGACAGAGGGGCCCAGAGTGTAGTGGTGAATGGAGTGAAATCCAGCAGGCAGCCAGTCACAAGTGGTGTTCCTCGGGGGTCAGTGTTGAGGCCCATCCTCTTTAATATCTTTACTGATGTTTTGGATGAGGGAATTATGTGCACCCTCAGTAAATTTGCAGATGACACCAAGTTGGGGGGAAGTGTCAATCTGCTGGAGGGTAGGAAGGCCCTGCAGAGTGACCTGGACAGGATGGGTCGATGGGCAGAGGTCAATAGTATGAGGTTCAACATAGCTAAGTGCCAGGTCCTGCACTTTGGCCACAGCAACTCCATGCAATGCTACAGGGTTGGGGGAAAGTGGATGTGTAGAGGACAAAGGATCTGGGGGTGTTTGAAGCTTGCTTGAACATGAACTGGCAGTGTGCTCAGGTGCCCTTTCCCCCTTCTTCTTCTTCTTTCCCCCTTCTTCTTCTTTTCCCCTTCCCCTTCCCCTTCCCCTCCCCTTTTCCTTTTTTTTTTTTTTTTTTTAAATCTATGAGTTCTATTAAGTTCACACAACATTTTTCTGTACTTTACAGCACAGAGGTTAGGGGATGAAATTGCTCAGATGCCTTAAGGCAACAGACTGAGTTGACTTGAATGATGATGATTATTCAAATGAGAATTATCCAAATGACCTAGATTTGTTCCTTGCTGCATCTTGACAAATTGCTAGGTAGTGACACCTGTACTATCTGCATTTCTGTTGGCATACACATTTGCGCACAAGCAAGCTGAACAGATTCCACAAAGTCAATAAGACAGAAAAAAAGTTAGGTGTCCAAACTACAGCATCTTCAGTGTAGTTTTCAAGATTAACAGAATTACTCTAACCGTGTTTTTTTTTTTTTTCTTTCTTTTGTACTTCATTGTCTTTATGTTACAAATTCATCTTTCTATTGTGAAAATCAAAATATTCATTTTTGTTGCAGTTAGCTATTACCTGAATTATTATTTTTTTTTTTTTCTGAAGTGTTTGTCATGTACAGATCAGGCTCACAGTAATAGTTTGTTTAGCATGTAGTTGTAGGTTTATTGTTCAGTTGGGATAAAATAAAATCTATACCAGAAACCTCCCCAGTGTTATTCCTCTACTTAAGATCTCCTTGATATGGAAAACTTTCCATCTAGGTTAGAATTTTGTGTTTTATGGTGACTTATGCTAAAAATATTAGATCTCAAATCTAGCAGTACTATACCAAATAAAATGATAAATGCTACAGTTCTTTTATATATATATATATGTATATATATATATATATATAAATAAATATTTCCAGATCTCAGTATGTTTAGCCTGTTTTTATTTTCTGTGTTTTGCACACCATTGTCTAGAAATCCTTTGGTCTTCCTTGGAATATTTTTCCTTTTTCCTTTCTCTTTTTTTCTCTTTCTTTTTTTCTGCTCCCCTCCCCTCCCTTCCCCTCCGTTCCCTTCTCCTCTCCTTATTAGAAGACACTGTTAAACACTAAAAGATATAAGCTCCAATATAAACAAGCAAGACCTGGCCTTTCTTTTAATATCTGAAAGAAGAACAGCTTAGGCTGACGTTTGCAAAAATCTGAAGCTTTCAAGAGGAGCATATCAGTGAGCGCCCAGCTTTCTAAGTTGGTAGAGTATGGGTTGCAGAATGCATTCCAGCCCTTATGGAATTTTGATAAAGCATCAGTTTGCACCAGATATTGTTAACACATTTTTATCCCAGCTGATGTACTCAGAATGAAGTGCTATAGACATAAGGAGCATGTACATAATTAGTTATTCAAGTCTGCAATTCATTCTGATTTTTATGCTCCACCTTTATGGCTCTAAAACTCTTGTTCATCTCAAGCAGTCAAATAACATAAGAAAATTTGAAAGTCTGGGTGGGTCATATACTTCTCAGAATGAATAACAGTTTGATAATTTGACCAAAATACTGTGTTTCCCAAAGTTTTGAAACTGGATCCGTTTAGGAGAAGAAGCAGTGAGAACTGCTATCTCTGTAAAAACCCATAGACTGCTTGGAGTGAATTCCACGATTTGGACTCCTGTGTTGCTTATCATTCTATATGCCAGCTGTCTCTAAAAATAATACATTACGAGATTTTACACTCTTATGAAGATTAGATGAGAAATGAATACATGAAAAACTATATACAAGCTTTAGTTCATATTAGGATATGAATAAGAAATAAATATGAGATGAAGAAGTAGGACACAGAGACTCTGTACCAGGTAGCTGTGATACAGTGCTTCTGCGGGGTACTAAATACATGCAGACGTCCTGACAACTGCAGAACCTGTCATTGGTGGTTATTTTGGCTTGAACCCTAAGACTGTATGTCTTTGTATCTGTGTATCACAGATGGGAGGGCAGAAATCCTGAAAAACAATTTAAAATATGAGATAAGATACTTTGAAATAAATGTTAAAGATATTTCCATGTGAACCACTGTTATGGTTTAACCTGGATGGCAGTTAAGCACCACACAGCTGTTCGCTCACTCTCTCCCCTCCCTCTCTTGGATGGAGAAGAAAATTAGAAAGAAACGAAAGCCTGTGGGTTGAGATAGAGACTGTTTATTAGGACAGAAATGAAAGGAAAATAATAATAATAATGATAATAGTACTACTAATAATAATGTGTACAAAACATGTGATGCACAATGCAATTGCTCACCACCCTTTGACCAATGCCCAGCCTATCCCTGACCAGCTGGTCCCCCCACCACAGCCCCATATTAATTGTTCAGCATGATGCCATATGGTATGGAATATCCCTTTGGCCAGCTTGGGTGAGTTGTCCTGGGTCTGTCCCCTCCCATCTCCTACTGCACTCCCAGCCTGCCCTCTGGCAGGACAGTGTGAGAAGCTGAAAAGTCCTTGTCTTAGTGTAATCACTTAGTGTAAACACTGCTCTGCAACAATTAAAACATCAGTGTGGTATCAACATTATTCTCATCCTAAATCCAAAACACAGCACCCTACCTGCTACTAGGAGGAAAATTATCCTAGCCAAAACCAGGACAACCACTGAACTGATTTGGAAAATACACTGTCTGTAAGACAGCATACTGCCTATCACTCCCCTGCCAATGCTTGTATTAACATTGGAATTTCGGGAAACATTAAAATGAAAGACATCTTTATCTCTAAATGATACATTCATAAAATAAAAGATGTGTCAGAAGCATCAGAAACGAAATGGTTGTAGTCACAGAATCTGACTGCAAGGTATCCAGTATGCTACATAAATGACAATATTGGTTTCGGAATCATTGTCTAATAGCCTATAACTTTCACCATCCGTATAAGATTTCTGTTTATTTTCTATACAGTAATGTACCTTTCATAATAAGTTAGTATGTCTATTATTGCAAAAAGAACTCTTCACTCCCAATATTCAAATGAGAGCTATATTTTTTGTTCATATATTTTTTAGCTTACAATTACAAAAACTTTGTCCTATACACAGAAAATTACTTTCTTCCTTTAGTTCAGTGGTAGATAAACTTTTTGCTGGAATTTCTGAAGAGAAAGAAGTCTCCAAAGAGTATGTAAAATCAGTAATCACCTCAAGAAAACTAACTGGCATATAGCAAGTAAAAATAACATCTCATACTGACATATCTGCCTTAAAACAGATGCTGCACAGATGCTGGCATTTGATTCAGTGGAACAGGAGTACTTGAAGGCTGTTGTTAGGAAGTAGTTTCTGGGTTTAGTAGTTAAATGGAAAAGTTAAAAACCCTCTTCCAGCATTAGCTAGCTGTGTGATGTAGGTCAGATTAAGAAAAAGAGAAAAATACTTATTTCAATAAGTGGGACTTGTAGTTCCTTAGATAAGGGCAACAAAGAGGCTAATCAGGTCTCTTATTAGGCACATTGTGTTATGCCTATCTTGGAAGATACTCTTTCCCATCAACATACTAATTGCTAGTCATTCTCCTGGCACAGGCAGTGTAGGTATGCAAGAGGAATGATGAGATACAGGAGAATAAATAGATCTGTGAAAATGGAGCTATATGATAGAAGAATGGGTGAGGACCTTGGGACTGAAGACAAGCCTTTAGATCTTCAAACTTGGGATTGGTTTGGGGTGTCATGAAGAGGAGCTCCATGAATTACCCTTGCATTTAAAGTGATTAAGAACTTCATCTCTAAATACTTCTAGTGTCGTTACTTTCTTCAGGGAAGTGTGTACATTACTTTTCCCATCATAAATATGGGAGATTTGCTGAAAATTGAATGCTGTAGATGAAACATTCTAGGTACCTGTTGAAAACTCCTCTTCACAAGGAACAGATGGTTGTATGAGAGAATCTGTATTTGTGCCAACAAAGAGTCATTCCAAACACCCACATCGTGAAGGTCAGCAAGTGCAGAATTCACACAGACACCATCTTCGTGATGACTGTTGCCAAGTCCTAGCTGCACCTGGCTGAAACTGAAACATAATCATCCTGGGGTGAGTCATGTTTGGTAACTGTATCCCAAGTAAACCAACCAAACACATATCAAGCTGAAATAAAACATTATTGGTTCATTAAATTACTTTTAAAAAGCAATTTAAAATCTCTGGATCAGTGAATCTCTGGATCAGAGACAAAGACAGGATTCCTGGAATGAACCTGTATGCTGATATACAATGTTTAAGTCTTAGGTTCCTTGCCAACTAGCAGAATCACTTATATGAGAAGCTACAAAAAGCAGCTCACTTCTAGCAAGAAGCTATAAATACAAGAAAATACTTGGTGGAAAACAATTGAAAGAAAATGCTACTTGGAGAATAGAAGCATTGTTGAAAGCAAATTTACTGGGAATTTGGAACTCTAGAATTTAGTGAAAAAACAAACAATTTTAATTAAAATATTTAAAAATAAGTTGTGTTCTACCAATAGTCATATACTTCTCCAGCTATCACATACTTCACGTTGCCTTAGAGAAATGTTCAACATTTCATGCTTTGAGATTAAACATCACTGTGCCTTGGAGTGGGCACTTAGAGCAGAAGTCACAATTTTTTTCCATCACTCTTGGACATGTAAGGGTTTTTTCTGACTTAGACAAGCCTCTCGTAATTTTGGGATAGGACTTTTTACATAAACCTTCATAATTTTGTTTTGTTTTTAAACTTGTGGATGGATTTTCCAGATTTATTTATTTATTTATCTATTTATTTATTTTTTTTAAGTGAAGCCCATGTTAGCAGTTTTCCAGAATTAGAAACATAGAATGGTTCAGGTTGCTCAAAGACCCATCTATACTCCCTCCATTAATGCTTTTATCATGGTAAGACTAAAGCTTCAGGAACTCAAATTCACAAGAGGATGAACCTTTGTTAAGCTTCTTCGTATACCCATACCAAAGAAACATACAGATATTGAACAGATCTTTTTGTACACTTTCCCTTTCACTTTGTGGTTCTGACCATGATACATTTTGACTGCTTTGATTTTCATATAATTTCATCTCCATGCTGCAGATTTGCCTGCTTTAGTGTTGAGTTTTTGTCTTTTTCTTTGTGAGCAATGCTTACTTGGACATATTTAATTATTTCCCTATTTTATGACATTAGATCTTTTACATGGTTCTGTGTAGTCTGTTTCCTGCTAATTTTATTCTCACAGCTTCCCAGTCTTGCCAAATAATTCCTTTGTTCTTCACTTGCAGATGGAGATTCTATCTTACTCAGGTGTATTTTTCTGCTTATTTTCTTATTGCTTAATTCTGTAACTGATGACTTACATCCCTACACTATTTTATTTTATTTTATTTTATTTTATTTTATTTTATTTTATTTTATTTTATTTTATTTTATTTTATTATTGTATTCATTTTATTTTATATTTTATTTTATTTTTCATGTAGCACAATTTGTTTTACTGTAGTCAGTATTATTGTTATGACTTTCTCTGGCAAGCTTCACTGATGCCATCATCTGCAAAGAAGGAAAACAAGTGTGAAGGACATTTATGTCCAAAAAAGGTTTTGCTTTGGGCCTAATCTGCATGTGCATTCCAGCCAAAGTAGCATTTGTATGTTAAAAATAAAGCTGGTAGAGAATATACAAGTTGCAGCTGGATAGCCTAGAAAGCTCTTGTCCTCCATGCCACAATAATCATTGTTATAATCCCTCTTTATTTATTAAATAGCCCAACAAAGAGCTATTTAGTTCCTGACATCCCCAAAATGAGCTTTGCTCTGTTGTACATGCTGCTCTAGTCATCTTGAGAGAGTCTGAAGTCCTCACAAGAGATGAAATAATAAACATTGTTCTCATACTCCAGGAATTTTATTCTATACTTAAATCATTAAATTAAGATAATGATGTAATTTAATCATAAAATAAATACATAAAGAAAGCCACATTTCAGAGATTCCTGAAAGTCTTGGTCTCTATAGAAGTAATATTTAGCAGAAATGATCTGGACCATTTTGCTTAACTGTCTCTCCAGCTCTTTTAGCTTCAGTTGCATTTTCTTTGTTAAATGTAGTCCTGGTAGTGAAAGGTGCTCAGTACTTGAGGTGCAGTAACCTCTATTTCCATTTGAAGTCAATGGGAAAGTATGATGCTTTTGTGCTACTAATTCTTCCTGTGAAAGTACAGTCAAAGGTCTGTAATATTGGTCTTTCGGATTATTGAATGTCATCCTCATCAAATTGAAATTCAGGCTCTCTTGACCTCTGACTAATGTTGTTGACTTCATTTAACATCTATCTTGGGGAAAAAAAAAATAATTCAATGCTGTCTACTTATGCCAAATGACTTTCTTTTGATATTTTTTTCTTCTAGAAGATTCTCATCTTTGTTCTGTCTACTATATTGCCAGTGTTAAAGTTCACTCTTAATTCTGACACAGACTTGAAACAAGGAAATCCAGGAGTATATATTCCATGAGTGCCACTGAAACCACAACTCTTTTCTTTGATATTTGCCATACTTATAACAGCTAGATACGAAATAGAGAGAATATTAAGGTTTTCAGATTAAATTTAAAGAGGAAGTGAAATAACAATGATTACGGGCAATTTCAAGTGTAAAGGAAACACAGAGAAGAAAGTAATACCCACAGTTCCCATGGTTTTATGAATATATCACTGAGGACAAGTTGCTCCCCACTAATTTGACTTCTCTGGTAGTGAAATGTGTAAATTTCTCTCTATTCATTGGACAGAAATATGCATCTCTGGAAGACAACTCACTCCACTTATTTTAAACACTTATTCTAGACTACACAGGGAACATAGACAACAAACTTAGACTGAACACGCAGAGAACAACTCAGGTATATAAACACAGGTGTGTAGTGCCATTTTAGTACTCCAAGGGGTTTTCTCTGCAATAGGTCTTTCAGAGATGCTGTATCATATCTGTCAGTCCTTGTTACTCTTCTAAGGAGCCAAAATACTACAGTGTAGGAAATACTACCTAAATAAGATGTCTAAAACTTTTGAGTTTAGTCTAGCTGCAAGGATATAAACTGGTGGAGCAAATTAGGGGCGGTGAACTAAGTGGTATGTAATGAGGCAGAAAAGCAGAAGCTTTCTAGAGTACTCATCTAGAGAAGACTATTAGTACTTTAAAGATATGGTTAGAAAGGGAATGTGGAAGGTTATTTTCACATGCTGCTATGAGCTAGTCTGGGTTCAAAAGTCAACACCTAAATGGGATAACAAATTGAGGAAATTATAAATAATGAAACTGGAAAACTGAGAGGAAATTAAGACAAAATGTACAAGAGTAGTAAAGTAAAAGTAAAGCTAAATCCATATTATTATTTATAGCTACAGAGAAGATCAACAAACAAGAAAAATTTGTGATGGAGGAAGAAGGTGGTTATTAAAGATCATTATGTGCTTTAGGAGTATGACAAGTTCTTAAATGAGGAGAGTAATAGAGTTTGAAAATAAAAAGCCGTGTTCTGCAAGAAGTGTATTTTTATGAAAAAAAAAAATACACTTGCATGGAGTTATTTAGCAGAAATTCAGCCAAAACTGATCTGATGATATCAACAAAACACAAGCAGAAATATGGGGTCTTGAGGGATGTTTCAAAAGACTGAGACAGCAGATAGGACAAATGTGAGTTTTTGTTTTATTTTATTGTTTTGTCCCAAGCAAAGACAAAAGTTGGATGATAAAATACATCCATGTGTGTAGAACGACAATAGGAACTGCAGATGACAAAGGCAAGTTTGAAAGAAGATTCAGAGAACAGAAGTTTCTCACAGGGAAGTAATGACCATTCGAGGCACCATGTTAAAAAGATAACATAAAGAACTGAGAAATAGAGAAGAATCATTTTTAAAAAATAAAATAACTGCTTTGAAACTGTGACAAATTAATTACAATACCCTGATGACAAACTATGGAGTTTTTTGTTTGTTTGTGTGTTTGTTTGTTTTTGTCAGGAGAGTGTGGTTGTTTCAGACAGCTTGACTTCAAAGACAGCTGTACTGACAACAACTGAATTGTTTCTGGGTCAGTCACATGTGTGTATGGTGTATGGAGGTTGTTTCAGTGTGAGTGTTCTCTCAGTTCCCTGTTTCCCTTAAGCAAGTGTTCACCAGTATGCATACTTTTATCCTGATAGATATGAATAAAACTTTATTTAATGAAAGCACTATGAAAATTATGAAAACTCTGCAAAACAATTTTGTGTGTGTGCCTAAAATAAAGTTGTAAATGTTATGCACATGTTGTGTAAAAATGTATTCTGATTTTTAGAAGAAAGCATTCATTCTGTCAGTTACATTGAGCTATATCTCATATTGAAGGAAATGCACTGAAAGTATTTTTTAATGTTATGGCATTTTTACTGTGTTGTATCAATACACAAATGCTACTCTGAAATTCTTCTGCCTAAGAACAAGAATGTTGAAATATAGATATCATTTCAGAATCATAGAAAATGGAAAGGGAGGACTTAATGATCAATGTGCTGCCCTCTGAAATGAATTGTATTTTTTATGACACTATCCTAGGTTTATATGGAAGTCTATGTATTTTAATTTTCCAAACTGTACACTGTGAAGAAACAGAAAGTAACCTAGGGAAATCATTTGGTAAAGATCTGATAATCCCTGTATTTAACCTGTGCTCAAGTTCATAAGGAGGCAGGCAGTCACATTCTGCAAATTCTAGAAAGCCTAAGAAGAGCCAATCTTTAGTCCACCCCTATGTGATTAAGAACCTTGCCACCCTGTGCTGGGTCAGAGACCACATCTTGTGTTTGGAGGGCATGTAGAGATACTTAGATGTGATTCAGGAATGATTAGTGAGTGTGCCACCCTGAGATCTATAAAGGATGTTCTTATTCTGTATGATTTTGAGTATGAGTATTTTGTTTACTGATATTTCTAAGCAAATAAATGCTTCACAAATCAGCAAGATTTGTGCAATTAAATATTCTACCTGTCTATACCTAACATACTGCCCTTAGGAGCTTTAATATATTAGTCATTTTTCGCCACATTTAAGATATGGGCAGACCAAAATTTGTGAAAATTTTAGGGTGATTAAGAAAGGTCATTACACATTCTCATAAGAAAAAAATGATTTTTTTTCTATTGATATAGTGCCAAGAAACATAAAAATTAACACTGTGGCAAGAATTCATATTTCTACTGTTTCTGACATGATGTTTCTCAATTAAATATTGAGATTAATGTTTAAGGATGCTTTTTTCCTATTCCTATTTAGTTCTTTCAAATCGTAAAACCAGAGCTCAGCTTTTAAAAAATTGTAACACAAAGATAAATGATTTTGTAATATGACATTGTACTAGGTTATGCTTTCTAATTTGATATTTCACATGTTAATAATCATTATTTATATTCGTTTGTATAAAAACTCTATTCTAGTCATTATTTCAAACTTTGTCCTATGCACCCATTTTTTTTTTCTTTGTCATGGATGATTGTAGGGTAGGGAACAATTTGTTTAGAAGTCTAAAAAAGGAATGGATTTTGGATAAAGAAATTTAACTTACAAACATTAGTAACTAACTGGTATGCAGAATCCATGGAAATCAAGTCACCATGAAATTAAATTTCTACTTTTTGACTTTTGAAATAATAAAAAAAATGAACTCTGCTTTCAACTTAAGTGAGAAAAAACACCTTTTTTTTTTTAATATAAAAATTTTATATTTAATCCATCTGACTTCTAAAGCCATTAGAAGTTATTTAGTGTTCTATAAGATTTGGTACTCAAATTAATGTTAAAAAGTAATTCATAATTTATCAGCACTGAAAAAAATATGAACTCCGACTCATAACTGTATACATGTCACTTATAATATTGAATCATTTTGTGTAACAAATTGATCAAACAACTTTGGATTTGCTTTTGCTGATCATATTGCCTTACAAGAATTTTTGTGTCTAACAGGAAGTCCATGCATTTTAAGGATGGCTTAAAGTTTAAAATCACTATTTTTACATTAATAGAAGAGATGTTGTCATTGTGGCCCGTAGGCCACGTAAGATCACATGGGTAAGGGTATTGGGAAGAGGCAATATATTTTATTAGACCTACCTTTTTTTTTTTTTTTTTTTTTTTTTTAAGTGCAAAACCCTCCCCCCATCAAAAAGAAACCCAGAACAACAACAACAAAAAACAACTTTCAGCTCTTGTTATCTAGATTCTTATTGTACTGATGCTATTTTTCATGCATGACAAAGTGGATAATTTTAAACTCAAATCCAATTTTTAAAATAATCATAACTGCTTTGGTATTCATTCAGTGAATAACTGTGTTTGGAACAATGGATATATGACATGGCTTGAACTGAGGGTGACCTGGCAGTGCCAATCTGCAGAGAGTGTTTAGTTATATAATTTAATGGCCTTCACATTTTTCTATCTAGGTGTCTGAGGCAGGTTTCCTCTTTCATACAAATCTTGTGGTAACCTTTGCTCCCTGATGGTTTAAATCACATTCTTAAGGGATTAAACTGTTATGACAAAAGAGGAATGTTTAGATATTCTTCTTTGCAGCTAAAAATTTGTCAGATTAGAAATTGTGTATTTTATAATCTCAAGATCAAAGAAGCTTTCCATCAAAGCTTTGTGTCCACTATAATATTTTCCCAACCTTTGTTGAACCTGAATTGTTTTGGATTATCTCACATTGGGTTCACTGAGTATGCCTAGCCAAATGTGGGAAAAAGCTTCCTGCCAAACATCTTAAACATTTCACATGTGTAGGGCAGAGGCGGTAAGCCACAGGTATTAGTTTACTGCAGTGGAGAAGCTTGCTTTAACAGTCTTTTTAACTTTACTTTTATACAAGTTGCTGTTTGAGATTAGTATGACAGATAAAACCCCACAGGGCAACCGTTTATCTTCCATTAGGAATACCATTCACTTTCTTTAACCTGGTGACCCTAGTGCTCCTGTAAAGAGTCTCTTTTATAGAGTTTTTACATCTTGATGGATTAAGTATCATTTTTCTGCTGAAGAAAAAAAACCACACAAACACAAAAAAAAACAAAACAAAAAAAAATACAACTCGATTTATTTAGAAGAATGGTTTGTCAGAGGAGAATAGTTTTTGTCTTTATCCATCTTTAAATCCAGCAGTCGCGTTCCCCAAATAGTCAAGAAACTGTGATTATTCAAAGTTCAAATTGTCAGTTAATTTAAAATCCAATCACTGAATCTCTTTATTACAGTTTCACTGTGTATTCAGCAAAGCAAATAAGGGGTCAGAGGACAGAGGGCTTAGCAATTCTCTGTGCTGTGTAATACCTTGACAGTCTTCAATATCTGGCACAACGTTTTTGAAAAATGCATATTTACAGTGATATACCTTTTCTGCTGAAATTATGTTATTTATAGGTATAGATATCTATATATAAAATCATGCATAATCAAAATAAATCTGAACAATCTCTATAAAGAAATAATCAAAACATATATTTAGATAGATCCAACTGAAAGCTTAGAATTTAGCATGCGAAGAGATGTTCATTCCCTAGGCTGAAATTAGGACATTTTGGGGAAAGTGGATAGGTTGTTTTTTTTTTTTTTTTTTAAATGGATATAAAAAAAATATGCGACAAAAATATTAACAATCTAAATATGAAAATATTTTAAAATAAAGTATAATATTAAAATATTAAAATATACACTTTTGACAAGCTGCACTGTACACACATTAGACTGAGGTTCAGGAAAAATTTATTTTTGGAGACAATTGTGTGAAATACTTTTTTTCCCTGTCTTTAAAATCTTGGATATAAATTATCTTCTCCCAATCATTTCTGAATTATTCTTGTCTAACTAATGTATTATAACTGGCTATTCTTTTTTTTTTTTCTCCAGCATGTCCTTCCCCTCCCTCTCCCCTTCTCCCTCCTCCTTCCCTTGTCCACTCAGTGACCTGTTTTCTTAATTGATATAGGTACCATGCATATATTTGCAATAGTTAGATTTCCTACTCCACCTGCACTATTTTAGGACCTAATATTTTCAATTGCATCATAATATGGCATGGTTTCTTCAGTGGAGTTCTGCAAGGAGGTGCAACTTATACATTACAACTCGAGGTGCATTCCTGAGGTGCATATCCGTGCTCAGGGTTTTCAACTTCTTTGATTTAATCGGGGGGCTATAAAAAGCAGTGGATGTAGCCTATATTCCTTTTTTTTTTTTTTTTTTTTTTTTTTTTTCCTTAAACTCTTTATTATTTAATAGCATTTTCATTGATGTACTTGAAACACCTTATGGGTGTTATCACCTATGGAGAAAGTCCACTCAAATTACAGTATTAGCATATGCGTCATGGGGTGTGCAGATATCACTAAAAGAAGCAGAACACACATGACTTAAGGTATTCAAGTTTATACAGGTAAGCTTGTAGCATCTGTGTATTCTTTTAACAAAATGTATGAAAAGTATTGTGACTGAGACAAATGGCTAGACTATTTTTGTATTCATATTAGATGGCAATTAAAAGATAGATTCACTCTGTATATGTTATCACATCAGATTTTAAAGAATTCTTTGCTTTCTCATCCCCATTTGAATCCAGCACAGCACTCCTTTTCCTAATCTACTTCTGTCATAATCAATGACTGTGAATCCCTGACATATTTGTGCTCAGATTTTAATGGGAGTGGTTTATTTATTGTTTGATCTGAGAGTGAAACTGTACACTTTAGTTTTGAATTTGGATCTAAGCCTACTGTTTATGGGTCACCTGTATATATCATCCCCCAATATCTACAAGATATCAGGTGCTGATATATTCTTCTGTCCTTTGGAGTCAAAATAAGATACAGGGTGCAGCAACAGCTTCATCTCTGTGTGTGTCTTCATTTACTGGGCCTATTAATTATTAGACATAGTGTTAACATTAACTAGCTTATTTATTTCTGAGTGCTGGAATCTTGTGATTTTGTGATATATGACAAATCACGATGTGGAAAAGTATACTGCAAGTTTCTGCAAATGCTTACTGATTAGTAGAAAAACTGGCAATAGTCTAAGAAAAGCTAATTGTGCTCAAACAATGCCATTGTCTAAGAATGATCTTCCTATACTTGTTTAACTACTGCAGTTCTTGGCACATCATTCCCTGTTGTGCTTTCTTCATATGTGATTTGACTAAAATTAAAAGAGGAGTTTTCAGATTAAAGATATCATATAAATGAATGTCTTACAGGGATGCTAGAATACTTTACAGGGATGTTAGAATATTAATGGAATCGTGATTCAGTAGATGGGTATAAAAACTGGAACCCTGAACACATAAAAAAAAAAAGAATTTAGAGAACAAAACACAATTTATGCCTTCTGGAATACTTCTTCATCAAACTGTTTTAAAACTGAGAAATGAGATTGTACTTGCCCATGGTCAAGGGATTTCTGAAGTAGAATATTAAAGGTTTGTTAGAATTAGGTTTCAAACAATGTTGGGCATTTCATGCTTGAATGACAAAAAGACAATTATTTCCCAGTGTCTTTGCTGCCCCTGGGCATGATTAAATAATGGAATTGTATTCTCAGAAAGATGTGGTGTATTACTTTTAGCAGCTTTTCAAGCTGAAGTCTTTATAAATAAAAAGAGCTATAATTAAAAAAAAAAAAAGAAGGTAAAAACTCCGTGCCATCTCATCTCCTTAAAACATGGAAAAGAAAGAAATGTGTACAGTAATATCTATAACCCTTAGCATGTAGGTTTCCTGAAAAATTCATTCTTAAGGGAAAGAAAATGTGGCACTCCCAGGGCTGAGCAGCTCTACTCATGCATTCTTTATTGTTTTATGTTTCTTGCAGCAATGGCATATTAAAAAAAAAAAAAAAAAAAAAAAAAGTTAACTGGTTAACTGTTAGTTAACTGTTTGGAGATTTTAAAATTTTGATGGTACTTCCACAGGTGTAAAAGACCTTTTTTTTAGAAGTATTCAAAAACTTTATCTAGTTTTGTCATTTTTTAATTACTCCAGACCAGACTGCAGTTTGTAGAAAGACCACCACTGTTCAGCAGGGCCAGTACTTAAATATAAGAAATATCCTGTGCCTGTAATCTTGTATTCTGTAAATTTGTAATCAGGTCATTGTCAGGTAGCATTTCTGGCCACAGAAATTTTGGGTGCTAGGCTCTCTTGCAGCATTATGCCTTGAGGTTTATCCCACAAAGGAAGTGTTACAAGCTTCTCTGTCCCTGAACAGGTTCTGGCAGGCTGGCTTATCTCACACACAAAATCTGCTGTGCTGTAGGTGCATTAAGAACCACAGATGAGAGCATCCACAAGAAATCAGTGGCTTTCAACCTACTAAAACTGGAATTACCATTTGACTTTTGCAGTGAAGGTGAAGACTTACATATGAAGAACTAGTAAAACTAAGATTGCTTTTTTTTTTTATTACTTTATTACTACTCTATGTTTACACTAATTTAAATTAGGATTTGAAATGAGATTGTTCTGCCAATGGTTGTTCACCAATGTTTGTTCCTATCTCCTCTCTAGTGGCAGACCTAGTTTCTATGCCAATAAAACTATGCCAATCTTCTCTGAGAATAAGCTTCCTGCTTCCTTGCACCTCCCCAGTAATAGTTTGGCTGGATCAGTTCCTTCTTTGAACTACTGTGAATCTCTACAAACTCTGGAGGTAGAAAAAGTGGAGGGCAAAAAGTAGCTGAGAAGAGGGAAGAGAGAATCACTTTGGTGGATGGATTTGTGCATGATTCAAGCTGTACAGAGATATGAAGAATTACAATGACTGTTCTGTTCTGTTGCTTTACTGCATTGTATGTATAACCATGAGATATTATTGCTCCATTTGCTATAGCATGCCTTAAATATTCCCCATGATTTACATTATTAGGATTTTTAAACCTATTTCAACAGGCCACAAAACTTTCTTCATAGACTACCAGCTTTCCTTTTCAGTAAGCAAGGTTAAGCTTTGCAGCTCAAAAAGCAATACTTGTGTATCCACTCTCTGACACATCATTATTCTGTGATATGTATCAAAGTTCCTCTCTTTTTATCAGATTGCAGAATTGTCCATTTGTATAACTGCTCAAAGTAAATAAATAATCCAGACAATACTAGGTGCAAAGGCAGTTGAAACTTTTCATCGTTTGGTCTTACATCAAGGAGAAAACCTGTCAAAGAACTTGTCCAACCAGAGGAAGGTGCCAAAATCCCTAGATCTAGCCTTGGCATACGGTATTGAACAGATGTACTGGATATGAAAAATCACAGCTGCCAGCTAGCTGATAGCTACCTAAGAATCAGGCAGTGCTAATTTGGTATTTCTATGCTAGATAAGATCTATGTGGTGTGTCTGTGGGTAACTCAAGTTCTGTTTACATTAGGTTGATAAGAATAGATACCATACAGGGTGTCTTAGGAAAGATGTATCCATTTGTGACTGCAATCCACATGACAGATAATTATTTAAAATGAACACTGTTATTACTGCATCAGAAAAGTTGATCTATAAAGGCAGGACAGAAGTGGCATCTTCATGAAATCCTCTGACCATTACAAAGAAGAAATTGTACTTGGACTCTGAATCTTATTTTACTAAGGCCCTTAACTCTGCTGTGCTAATGATCTTTAAAGTGAGTTAAGTTAGTCAGGGTAACAAAGACTTCTATTGAAATTGAAAATAGGGTCCACAATGCCTAGTTAAAGTAGGAAAATTCCTGGTCAAATTTCTGTTACTACATATTTTCCTATTGCTTCACTTTCTTCTTTTGATGAATTTGCTCATCTGTAATCAGGGGCAGAATTCGTCCCATCTATCGTATTACAAAAACATTAACTCTACTTCTGAAATGATACCGGTAAATGTTTCTTTCATTGTGGCCAAAAAAAATCTCTTGCTTTTAGCACCTTCAAATGAAAGTAATACTGCCTTATCAGCTGTTAAAAATAAAAAGGAAAGAAAAAAAAAAGACAAAAAGACAAAAAAGAGAGAATAATCAACTTCTAAACATAATGATTTTGAGTTCAGTAGGCCTGATATCTTCCTCAGACCTCTTATCTATTCATTTGAAATATTTTATTTCATCTCTTTCCTATCTTACACATGAAAACAAAAGAAAACAAAACAGTATTTGCCATATATCTTGGAAAAAGGGAAGAAAGTCTATCAAATTCAGTATTCCTTTTTAAACCAATGTCCTCTCTAATGTCTACATTAATTAAATAAATGCATTTTTAATTGAAATGCACAAAGCTTTAAAGTCAAACTAAGTTCATGTCCTCAGGCACCCTATTAATGGAATTTTGGAGTGACAATGCATGCCAACCAGTGGGTCAGGGCCATATTAATGCATCATGAGTTTTTTTCTCTGATGGCACAAGTTATTGGAGATTCATTCTTGAAGCAAAGGTCTATCCCTTTACAGTTCTTGCAGAAATGACATCTTGTGGTGTCTCAACAGATTCCATGAGCAGTTTAAAAAATATTTGAAACAGGTTAGTCCTTTTCAAATGTTTTAGTCAATGAGACTTTGACTGCAGTTAAAGGTGTTCATTAAGAAGACTCTTCCTTTTGAGGACAGAGGGTCCATTTATTCTTATTTGACTTCCAAGTGAATTATGTGCACAGAGCAATACTTTCTGGTACTATGAGGAGCCAGGAGTTGGAATTGATGATCCTTGTGGGTCCCTTCCAACTGAGAATATTCTATGATTCTATGTCTAGTCTATGATTCATTGATGTTATTTTTTCCAAAATGCTTTCTTTCTTTATAAAGAGGAATAAGAAGAAAACAAGACAAGTAAACCTGAATAGACATACACCACAAGGGTGTATGCAAATATGCAAATATGAAGCACAGTCACCATCAACAATGTGCATACCAGGAAAAAAACAAACAACAACAACAACAACAACAACAACAAAATCAGAAAACCAAAGGCTGGTTAATTCTCTTGCATTGAATGAATCCTTCCAAGTTATATGCATACTGCAGCTGCATGTCCTTTGTGTTCTTTGTATGGCTGGGAATGTTAGAGAATGCTCTGTGCCTTGTCTGCGTGAGATCTCGTATAGTTCCTGGGGGAATTCTGCTAAGAGTTTTGGCCAGTTTCCCAGGATCCACCTACACCAGCAAACAAACAAACAAAAAGACCAGTGAGTCTTGGTCCAGAGGCCAATTGGTGCAGGCTTGTACCTGTCTGTCCATGCTATTTCTTTCCTCAAACTAGAATGGCTAAAACCTCACATTGTCCTTAGGAAGCTTCCTGTGATATCCTGTGATATCCTGTGGTATCCTGAATTTTTACTTGTATTGTTTGAGAGAGTTATTTGATGTGGGTCAGAATTGTATCAGAGAATGTATATTCAACTAGATTTGCAAGAGATCCTTGACCATTGGGCAAACTTAGTCCAATATTTTATTTAGAAGTATCAACATAGTCTATGAGTGTACTCTCACTGTAGGCATCGCTGTGGCAGAAAAATATTTAGGGGAAAAATTACATCCACAGTATTAGAAGACCTGCAGATCTGAGTGAAAGCTCAGAAGAGAAAGCTTGCTTAAAATATAAATATATCCAGAAAAAAATATAAGGAATATGCAAGACTCATAAGCAAGGCTATACCATTTTACTGAGGAGGAAAAAAAAGCACAACACAACAAAAACAACATCAACAACAACAAAACACAACAAAATCAAAAACAAACAAACAAACAAAAAACTTGAACTAGAACTGGAACCATATATTGATAATGAGAATGAGTCCAGAGGAGGGCCATGAAGATCAAAGAGCAGAAACACCTCTCCTATGAAGACAGGCTGAAGGAGTTAGGGTTGTTCAGCTTGGAGAAGAAAAGGCCCCAGGGAAACTTACATCAGCCTTCCAATACCAAAAGGTACCCTACAAGAAAGATGGCGAGGGACTCTGTCATAGAGTGATAGGACAAGAAGTAATGGCCTTAAACTAAAAGACAGATTAGGTTAGATGTTCAGAAAAAAATCTTTACTCAGAAGGTTGTGAGGCAATGGAACATGTTGTCCAGAAAAGCTGTGGACACTCCGTCTCTGGAAGTATTTAAGGACAGGTTGGACAGGACTTTGATCAACCTGGTCTAGTGGAAGGTGTCCCTCCTGGCAGGGGAGTTGGCAGGGGTTTAGAATTAGATGATCTTTAGGGTCCTTTCAAGTCCAAACCATTCTATCATTTTATGATTCTATGATTCTAAAGGGGTACAGTTTCTAAATCATTCTTTATCTTAATTTGGAAGTAATATTTTAAATCTGGTCATTCCTCCATAGTATGGTCTATTTTGAAGGCAACAATATCAACCTTGTCTAGTGACTGAATGAATGCAGAAATATCTAGTGGTATAATCCCAGTGCAGTTTCAGACTTGAGAGCTCATACTGTCCTCCAACAGTCTGGCTTTCTGAATATATCAGGTAACAGAGAAAAAAAATATCTTTACATATGCTGTGAAATAATTATTTGCTTGAGAAAATATAGGTCTATATTTCAAGCCAAGTAAGAAGGTACATTTCTTAAATGTTGGTCATGTGAGGGGAAAGGGAGTGTATTAATTGCAGTTTAATAATAATAATACTTATAATTATTATTATAAATAAATAAATAATACAATAAACACAGTGGGCTTTGGCACCACTAGAAGAGTTTTGCCCATGACCCTCAAATTAAAGATGTTTTATTTCTAAGGTAATGGATTCTTTTGGAAAAGTATGCAGTACAGTTCCATTGTCCTCTGTTGCTATGACTGCCCCTTCCTTACTTAGCTTGCTCATCTTTCTGAATTCTTGTTTTCAGCTTCCATTTTGTGTCACAGAGGAGCAAGTGTTGAACTGTGAATTTCTATAAAAGGCTTATTGTCTCTTCAAAACATTCCTCCCATGTATTTCATAATAATCTGTTGAGATACAAAAACCTTTATTAATAACTCTTCTGAGTATAAATATTTGCTTCCTTGCTAGAGAATTGCTTGGGTTTTTCATGACACAAATGGAAGAGCAGCCATACAATTCAGAACAAAGATCTGTCTAGATCAGCATCATTGGCCTTTCATTGAATGCTTAGGAGAAGGAGGAAAAAGACCAAGGATGACATATTTCTTCCTGTTTGCTTTCCTACTTTCAGCTCAAGAACCTCCCTCATTTTCTGTGATTTGTCTGTTTACAGGCCTTGCATGAATCTGTCCTTCCAGTAGCTGATCAGTGTCCACTTCTTGCATCCACCAGGCCCTTTGGCAAGGAGTTCCAAAGATAGACTGTTGCATGGCAAACTACCTTATTCACTTTGCTTTGAATCTGTCTTCTACTAGCTTCTTTTGCTAGCAAATACTTGCACTAGAAGGGCACTAGAAGTGAATAATCAGTCTTTGGCCAACTTTGGTTCTGCAGACCTCTGTGCCATTCATAGTTCTGCAGACCTGTTTTCTCATTTGAATCCATCTCTTTTCTGACCTGAAGATCTGAACCTATTAAGTCATATCTTGTAGGATACTGTTTCATCCCAGCAGACATTGAACCTCTCAGTTTTCTGAGATGGGAAGATTAGAGCACAGGGTTCAAAATGTGAGAAATCAATAGAGCTGAATACTAGAACAAGAAAATATTATTTTCATGTTCTTCATTTCATAGTTTTCCATATTGATAGACTTTAGATATTTTGTTATCTAATTATTCAGTCCTGTTAGTCTGAAATTCCTCATACTCAGTTTTTGCTATTGAATAGTGTTGTCAGGTTATTTCACACTTTTTGTTCAAATGACTTGAAATAATTAATATACTTCAAAAAATCTGTCTAGTTTTAAAAATTTACAAATAATTAATAAAGAAGTGTATTTCATTAAAATTGATAGCCACGAAATTATGTGTTTCTAGATATTAAAAAAGATTACAGAGACTTTTGGTCTATCCTGCAAGTTACCTACCAGTTTATCTAAAGGTTTCTGGGATAATAAAAGTGAATTTTTATTTAAGCCACATTAACACAAATGAAAAATATGCAGAAAACTTTGTATTTGACTTTGGTGCCAGCAACAAAGGATTTTTGTTTATCTTTCTTTTTAAAAAATAAGTTCCCTGGAAGAGGTAGATTTTCTTATGGCAGTTTTGTTGTTGATGAACATAAGTAATAGAATCATGGAATCACAGAATCACCACAGCAAAAACTTTTCTTAACACACTGTTTAAAGGAAGAGCTTTCACATGGAGAAAGTTGCTGTCAGGGATACTGTAGCCACCAAGGCTGAACTTAGGCTCTGTACTGTAAGCATGGATCAGTCAGTTATGTCTCCCTCCCTCTCCAACTACTCCTTTTTCTCCTCACCTCCCTTGACCTCTTGCTTTGTATGACAGCTGTGGAAAATCAAATCATCCTGCAAACCTGCTTTCTGCTGGCCAGCTGGCAGCATGGGCCAGGAACAAAAGTGCCAGAACCTTACAGCTGTATGGGTATTGCTGTCTATCCATCTGTAGCATATGCCATATGCCTGTCCCTGAAGTAAGCTGAAAGGAGGATCCATTAGAAATGAAACTCCTTCATCAGAACAAAAAAGGTTTCCTTCCCATTCTCTTGCCTTACTCTTCTGATCTTCTCTGCTAGTCATTCATTCTCTTCTTTGCTCAGTGCTCTAGGGATCATATACACAAAGAATTCATTCAAGTTTGTGGCCCACTGATACATTTTGTTAGAGAGTACAAAAGAATTTAACGTCACCTTTTTGAGATGAAGGTGTGGCAAGTCCCACTTCTCTCAAGTAAATAATGCTAAAGTAGAATTTACTGTTCTATGAGTTCAGACAAATCTGTTCAGCCAATTTACAGTCATTTTATTTTCCATGAGGTCAAAACAGTGCAGATGAGCAGTATACAAGGGACAAGAATTTAATTCAAAGATAACGGTCACTTCTGGTTTAGTAAAATAAGCATGTCCATATATGAACACATTCATATTCTAGCCTAAGTTTTTAAAAATAATATTAATAAAAAAGTTATTTCTCTAGTTCCCAGATTTTGAATATGTTAAAATAGAGGTGGCAAGAAGTCAACATGCTTAGTAATGTACAGTGGCACTCCAAAGGCAAACATGAACAATAAAGATATCCTTCTACACTGACAGGGCTGATCACATTTGACTGGAATGTTGATCATTATTTGTTAAAAGACGAAGCATTCTGAATTTCAAAAGTTCAACTCTCACCATAAGCAGAAGGAAATTGTATGCACAGAGAATTCATGGCAGATGTACTTTTTAATGTAAATTTATTTTTTTATTCTAGACATTGAGAAAAAGATTGTGACAGTGGAGTATAGTTCTTAGAGCCCCCTTACTCTTACCTGTACAAATACATCTCATCATTTAGCTTTTTCACTCCACTGAAAAGAAATCAAGATTTTTGAGTAAAGTAATATTTTTATTGCTTACCACAGCACAAGCCATTCTTCTAAATAGACCCAAAATTACTTTATGAGAAAAACAAACAAACAAAAAGACCCTGTTACTTTTTAATATGCTCATTTCCTGTCTTTCTGAGTGATGCTTAATTAGAAGCAAAAAAATAAACACACAGAAACAAACCAACAAAACCAACAAAACAACTTTATAGCAGTGCTCTTCTGGAATTCTTGATATGATTCTTCCATTAGCTGTTGCCTGTTGAGTTTATCTGGAGAGTTAATCGTATTTTGAATATTTAACTTACAAATTACGGGGTTACTTGTAGTGCTTAACTTCAAATACATAGCTTGAAAGCTCAAAATACCTTCTCACCATGTCTCAACATTCCTATTTTTTTTCATTCATCCAGAAGTATCTGTATATTATGAAATATCATAGGCTCAGGTGTTTTATAGACCAATAAATAAACAGTGTTCATAGACATTCTTTTCCTCTTGGTGCCAAGCTAAAACTTAAGAGATTCAAATTTGACCCTTCACTAAGTAAGAATTATCCTCCTCTTTTCCATTTCCTTCAAATATGTTGAATAAACCAAATTTGTTTGCATAACTCTGAAAAGCTGCCATCTGGCAATGTGCTGTCTCGATTCATGGCAGTGTTTTGTTCCTGCCAATTTCAAGCCTTTGTTTTAAAATCTGTGCAGAAAACAACCCAATCTTCCTTCCCCTGAAGTCAATGGCAGAACTCCCACAAGGTTCTGAAGGAGAAGGATCAAGCCCAAACAATAATGGAAGGTAATTTAATTTTTTTTTCAAAGTATCATCAAAGGAATTGTACTCCTAATTCTATTTGTTGCTGCTTTGAAAACAATGGCAATAATGGCAATATTTTAAATATATACAATATATGCAAATATATATGTATATATATTTGCAATAGCTGTAGGTGACTTGAAACTGTCTGATTATACACACACACACTCATATATATGTATATATATATAAATCCCCATGGGAAAATAAAGGAGAACATTTGAAACACTGCATATCAAAGAGTGTTTTCTTTTCTGAAAGCTAAAAAGAAGCTTCTAAAATGATTTTATTATTCATCACTTGATAAGCAGAAGTTTTCTGGAGCAGTTTGAATTATAGGATATAAGATCATAGTCATACATAGTCATTTTAACATAGGCTAAAATCCCATCAGATCTCATAGCTAAAATGAAGATGCCTTGAGTCCCAAGGGTAAAGCAGGGTGTTTAACAAATTCCATATGTTCTAACTCTTAATCTTTCAACTCATTTTGGGGGATCTGGATCACTTTTTCCTAATGTTTTCGTAAGTGTCAAGTCTGAACTATGCCACATTAGTAGGCCCCTTCAGCTAGGTGAAAAGCTGAAGCCTTGATAAGCTGTGAATACAGAAATCTGCACATTCACCCTTCTTTAGGGTGGGAAGCTACCGCCTGTGTTCTGGCTCATTTCCAGATGAATTTCACCTTCCTGCAATTGCCTGAATCCAGTCTTTGCCCAGCCTGCATTTGCACTTGGGATTTCCCTGGCCTCGATGCAGGACCTTGCTCTTGGCCTTGTTAAACTTCGTGAGGGTCACACTGGCCCATTTCTCTAGCCCATCCAGGTCCCTCTGGATGGCATCCCTTCCCTCCAACATGTTGGTCCAGCCAATTCATTACCCACCGAGTGGTCCATTCATCAAATCCACATCTTTTCAATTTAGAGACAAGGATATACAGGACAGTGTCAAATGCTTTGCACAAGTCCAAGCTGATGTTGTCAGTTGCTCTTTCCCTATCCACCAATGCTGTAACTGTGTTGTAGAAGGCCACCAGATTTGTCAGGTACAATCTGCCCATAGTGAAGCAATGTTGGTGGTCATTAATCACTTCTGGGTTTTCCATGTGCCTTAGCATATTTTCTAGGAAGATTTATTTGCTCCATGATTTTTCTGAGCAAAGAGGTGAGACTGATTGGCCTGTACTTATCCAGGTTTTCCTTCTTTCCTTTTTTAAAAAATGGGGGTTATATTTCCCCTTTTCCAGTCAGTGAGAACTTTACCAGACTGCCATGATTTCTCAAAAAGATATGGTTAATGCATGGACCTTTTCTTCCTTGCTGTGCCTATAGGAGATAAGAGGTTCTGGCATAGCTCTATTTGGCACATTTTTAGCTAATGGACTTGTTCTGTGTTTAAATGATGAACTGACAGCTATAGTGATTCCCCACAGGTAGGAGGAAAACAGTACCGGTCCTACTTATATATCAGAAAAATGTCTGGAGTCATTGTGTATAGGGCAAAGAAAACTAGGACATGAGGTTGTAAGTGGGTTTTTTGAAAAGAAAAAGTCTAAACATTTGATATATGAGTTTTAATTACAATTTAAATGTTGTTCTCTGTATTTGCACATATAAATTTTTGTTTTGCTTTGTTTCATTTTAAGTACATGTATACGTTCCATACAGAAATGCACCATACAGATCCTATTTTAGTCATGATCTATATCCCATTTTAGTCAGGTAGTTAGTTACTTCTACCTTATTTGTTGTCTTGGGTTCTACGAGCCTTGCCCTAGGAGATAATTGCATGCTATGCACCCCAAACTTTCCATGTGAAAGCTGTTTAGCAAATGCACATTATACCTGTCTCCAGACTTTTTTTTTTTTTTTTTTTTTTTTTTTTCTGGTGAAATCTGTGTAGAATTACACTGAAATTTATAGAGTTACACGCCTGAAACTGGACTTGCTGTCTCTGGCCCAAAAAGTTAGCTGTGGACTGTGCACTAAGATTCACTGTGATTCTTACAAACACAGGAATCTGTTCTCTTAACAAGAAAATGAAGTGTCTCAAGCTGTAATGTTTGTGAAAAAAAATAAAACAAAACACTAAAACAAGACTGTTAAACTTAATCTGTTCAAATTAAAACACAAAGTCTGCAAACCTCAAAGCTGGGATCTGACTTCTGGTGTAAAGCTGCATGTATGTGAGCAAGGGTTTGTATTAGTTTCCATCTTTTCTTAGGACTTACGGATATCATGAAGTATAAAGATTGAAGTAATGTTATTAATGTAACACTAAAAAAAGTGTAGTCCCCCTCCAGCCCTAACTCCCCAACGTACACAAACTTTTAACAGCAGCTTGAATGTAAACTTTCGTTTCCTGTCCACTAGGAAATATATACTTTCAGTGGGGATCAACAGGCAGAATTATTCAAGGTGTGCTTTGGTGTGCTTCAGTAGTTACAGCAGGGAACTTGAAAAGGTCTTGGTCTAGTTTCAGCATGTTTCTGGGTCATTCATTCACTCAGTGACCTTTGATAACTTACTTGACCTCAATCAAACCAGCTGCAAAGGCAGGTAAAGGAGGTCTGCTCTGCAAGGGAGATACTGCATCTGCATTGAGTCTCCCTGGGGAAACAAATATAATATTCTAAACTGGCAAAGTTCGAGCTTTATGAATGTAAGAAATGTTGCAAGGTAAATCTCCTCTAGTATCTGATTATGAAACAGCGACAATATATTCTCCTTCATGGATCATTTCAAAGCCCATTTGACAGCATTAGGTATTGTGTCCTTAAAGTGTATGAATTTAAAACTGCTTAAATGATGATGAGTTATCTAATAAAGATAACAAGTATTTAAGGAAGATAAATTCTCTTCCAGCTGAACTCTGATAGTCAACAAACACAGTGCTTACAACGTTTTAATACAGCTTTGCTTAAGCCAGGTGATATGATAGACCATGCACAGTGAAGGATTATTGGGCCTCTAGTGCATTGCTGGACAGAAGGTGCAGTGTGCCAAGTGTGTCCTACCTGAGAAGAGGCCACATCCACCAAAAGGGTGTGCTCAGCAGTGTTCTATGGCAAATTACACATCTGAAGTCACCGCTAGCAGGAATGATCATGACTATTTGGACATTAATGCTGCTTTGCACTCACTTACCCCAAAGAGATTTTTTCCCCATCATTTGGTTTTATTCAGTAAAATTATCTGATTTATTTAGAGTCAAATATTCAATGAATATTGTTTTTTTATTAAAAGAGATCCAGATTTTAGATCCATATTTTCCTATGTTCTGTGAAGCACAACTGGAAATTGTCAATTTAAGAATGATATGAGTGAAATATTCAGAAAGAATTGCAAATTGACCTCAAGTGAGCCTTACTTGAATACCATAACAGCTGTCATTGCAACTGACACAGTGTCGATAGGTGTATTGAGTTTACATGGCAAGGTTTTGGTATTGGGGGGCTGCAGGTGTGGCCTCTGTGAGAAAAGTACAGAAGCTGCCCCATGTTAGATAAGAGCCAGCTTCAGCTGGCTCCAAAAAGGACCTGCTGCTGGCCAGAGATGAGCTAATAAGCACCTCTGTGAGAGTAGATTTAAGAAAGAGAAAAAAACTGCAGCTGCGAGAGTGAGGGAGAACCAGTCCTGCAGACATCAAGGTCACTCAAGAAAGAGGGGGAGGAGGTGCTCCCCACTCTGGAGCTGAAGTTTCCCTAAGGCCTGTGGAGAGGTCCATGGTGGAGCAGGCTGTCCCCCTGCAACCCATGGCTACTACAGTGAGCAGATTTCCATGCTGCAGCTCATGGAGGAGCCCATGGTGGAGCAGTTGTATCCAACCTGAAGGAGGCTGTGTCCTATGGAGAGCCCCCACCAGAGCAGACTCCAGGCTAGAGCTATAAGAAAAGGGGTTGAGTAACGCTTGTCTGGGCTCTCACATAAACTCCCAGTGATAGTGTAGATCAGCTCCAGTAAGATTTAATATTCAAATTATATTTTCAAAATGTAGTGTCTTTACTCCACACTTAGTTCAGGTATACTGTCACAGAGTGTCATGATGTTTGCTTGGGACTTTTTTTTTTTTTTTAAAGGAACTTTCCAATATCCATTCCCCTTCCCCTTTAGCTTTCCCTTTCCCTTCCCTTTTGCTTTCTTCTTTCCACTTCCCATTTCCAAAAATATCTTCCTTTTTGCCTTTTGTCTCCACTTTCTCATCCCCTTACACCCTTCCTATCCTCTTCCCCCTTTGCCTCCTTCCCCTTTTCTTTGCCTCTCTAGTTCTCCCACTCTGGCTTCCACTCCCATCCCATTTCCTATTTATTTATTTATTTATTTATTAAATTTATTTATTTATTTATTTAAGAATTTATTTATTTTTTTTGTCTTTCAGTGAGGCAGGCAAGGTGGTGCAGGAGTTATTTATGCAAATCTGATTCTCTTGTTTTTCTTTGTTTTCTTAGGCAGGTTTCTTCTTTCTGGATCAGACTTCAGTCTGGTGTAAATCTAAATGGAACAACATATGGTCAGAGATCATACCACGGATCATTGGTTCTAGCATGAAAGAATCCTGCAAAGTCAAGTTACAAACACATATTTGGGCTGGAGAGATGAAAGTTCAAATTGTGAGAAATCTACGGAGATTTAATTTGTTCTGTGTTATTTTTATATTTTACAATTTAAAAGCAACTCAAACAACTGGGAATCTTCAGACTTGATTTCTGCACTAATAAATTGTGTATTAGATTTTAATCCCATGTATTTTTAGACTTTTTTTGTTTATCTATTCTTTAAAATTATATCCACAAACACTAACTCCTCAGTGTTTTATACTGTGAAAATCTTATGTTTGTGTATTGTTCCTTGTGTATTAATTTATTGAATTAAATTACCTGTTCATTTTATGAGAACTATTAATAGAACTAAACCTTAACCTTTTTGTTGTTGTTGTTTTGTTTATGTTGGCTTTGATTTTTGTTTTCTTTTTCCTTTTTTTTTTTTTTTCCTTACAGCAAATGATGAGCTGATTGATGGATTTTATTTGCCATGAAGTCAGACCAATCCAAGAGGGAAAACCTGTGATATTTTATTACACATTTTAGTTCGATCATATATTTATCATATATCAAAATATGTCCATGGTTGATGTGTTGAATTTTACAAATCACATACATATAAACTACTTCAGAGAAGCTGCTCCAAAATAATGGAGAATTTACACTGCATCTTTGTGACACTTTTTTTGTTACATACGAATCCACTGGAGAAGGTGTGCATGCACTGGAAAAATCAAATTTGGCAAGCCAGACATAAATATACATTCAAATACACATAAGTACATTTATACAAATAATTTTCTCAGGTAACCTACATTTGCTGTACTTGGCATAAAATAAATGCCAGGTGCATTCAAGCATGAAAGTCACAGTCAATAGTTATAGTCGTTGTTAAGGCTAGATGTGCAACAACAGGAGTACAAGAACTAGACAAAATCCCTTGTTATTTTGTTCAGGCTACTTATAGAAGTCTTTGATATGACCTTTTAACCCAGAAGCAGTGCAAACAAGTTGTTGTTATAAAGTAAAATATTGACTGTTAGTGATCTAGATAGACAAGACAAAAATTTTAATGATACAGAAGAGGAATGTGTCTCTTCAATGCATACAGCTTCAACAAGGCTGTAAATGAAATCATCATGAAATGCAGCTTCTAGGAGTCAGGAAAATTAATAAGTACAGAAAATGTGTTCTCAACACGAAGAGTTACAGCCTTCAAACCTTCTGAATATACGGTGTACCTAGAAAAAGAGATTAAAACTGCATATTAGATTTAGCATCAAATATAGAATCAAATGCACCCATTTGATTCAATAAGAACTGTTATTCTCCCCCCGCTCCCCACCTTATTTATTTATTTATTTATTTATTTATTTATTTATTTATATTTCCTTCTTTATGCCATACATTATCTAATGGGATGTTTATAGAAACGTGTTTTAATATGACTAAGCATATTAATTTCTTTCATGTTTGGGGTGAACTTTTGCATTCTCATGTGGGAACAAACTATTAGGGATGTGTATTGCCACTTAATATCATTTACTTTTGTGAAAATGTGAAAGACAATTTCAAAATTTGCAGTGAAGTTATGATTTTGCTGTTTGAGGTAAATATAATTTTAATGACATTTTTTCTGGACAATAAAGGTCTTTTTAAGGAGGAAGCATGCCCTAAGGTATGTAAGGGTAATGTATCAGATTAACTGATACAGTTATTTAAAAAAGGCACATTTTCAGGTACCAGAAATCTTCTTAAGTCACAAGGTAGAAGACCTAAGGAAAGTCTATGAGCAATATTACTTTTCTTACACAGTAATTAAAATGTTTCTTGCTTTCTTTTGTTAATATGCATATATATATACACATGTAATACGGAGAATCATATAATCACTAATGTTGAAAAAGACCTCCAAGATCATCTGATCCAACCATACCAATACCACCAATATCATCCACTAAACCATGTCCCAAAGCACCAGGTCTAACCTTTCCTTGAACACCCTCAGGGATGGTGACTCCACTACTTCCGTGGGCAACATGTTCCAATGCCTGACTGCTTTTTCTGAGAAGAAATGTCGCCTCAATTCCAAGCTAAACCTCCCTTAGTGCAACTTGAGGCCATTCCCTCTAGTCCTATCATTAGTTATCAGTGAGAAGAGGTTGACACCCAGCTCCCCACCGCTTCCTTTCAGGTAGTTGTAGAGAGCAATATGGTCTCCCCTGAGCCTCCTCTTCTTCAGACTAATATGTATATATATAATATATAGTATATATATAGTAGATAGTATATATATATATATATATATATAAAATGTATGTAATATATATATATTAATATAATGCTAATATTAATATAATAATATATTATATATTATATTTTATATATACATTATATACTATATAGTATACGGTATAATAGTATATATACAATATACTAATATAATAATATATATATTCATACTAATATATATAGCATATATAAAATACATATATAATGTAGTAATGTAATATATAAATGTATATATTATACATATATAATATAATATAATAGATATATACATATAATTGCTTCATAATGCAATGTTTAGTAACTTTTGGCATGTATGTAAAGAGAAACAGGAAATACCAAACCTAATTCAAATAAATATTACCTTAAAAGTTGTAATTATTCTGTGTTTTTTTCATTAAGAATTTTGAGTGGCATAAAATTTTCTAAAATCTCTTAAAACATTTTTTTTTTCTGGAGCAAGGACACAGATAATAATTTCAAAGTTTGTTAAGTAATAATCATCCAGACATATTGGTAATATCTGACGTGAATCATGAAAAAGTTCAGATTTTACGTGTTCTGGTTTCATTAGAAACAGGTTTATTGCTTAGGTTAAAACAGCTATGTACCAACCCCAGGCAGAACTGAGCAAGATGTTTCTGCATACTTCTGTCTCTAATTTTAATCAGTTCTTGAGTTGTGAGGAGCTGTGTACAGGCTGTATGGCTTGTGTCTGCAGTTCAGTGCAATTTGCTGTACAATGATTGTTGCAGTTAGGGAGGGCAGTAGTCCACAGCAGCCTAGTGTTGAGTCTAGCTCTAAGGATGTGTGTATGCCAAATGAAAAAAATAATTCAGAATCTACCGTTTTGTCTACTTTGTACATGAGACATGTTTCACTAAAAGACATAGAACATGTACTAGTTGCTGTACAGATTTTGTTCACGGACAGGATTTGCCCGTAAAAGTGATTTTCCAGGGAGCACTGGATGCCTGTATCCCTGATATCTTATCTTGTCTCATCATCTCATTTTACCTGACCTCATCTTAATTTATGCCTTTCAAATGAGAAACTTGTTTTCTAATCCCTGCAGCTGATTAAAAAAAAGTAAAAAATAATGAAAATATCAAAAATGTTTTTAATAATAAAATGATTTTGTTGGCTTGCTATAACAACATTTTTACATGAAAAGTAATTTACTAAAAAATGTAATTTTGATTAAAATTAGGTTTTATCAGAAACTGCAAGGGGTAATTTCCTGATGGCACCAGGACTTTTTTTTTTTTTTTTTTTTTTTTTTTTTTTTAGTGTTTGCCAAACATACATCTTACTTTTTGTTTAACCTTTTCTGCTCTTTTCAAATCTTTTGTTCTCAGTGGAGAACACATACCTCACCAGGATGTGAGATATGAGATACACTACTTACCAGCCAGACATGCAACAAATACATTGTAGTGTTTTTGAGGGTTACAGACTATAACTCCTTATGGTAAACACTAAGGAGATACTTAAAGAAGAATAATTTCCTATTCAAATCATAAAATTTGTAGATTTTTTAATAAGGTTATGTATGTGTGTGCTATCAAATTTTGCCAAGAAAAACATATGACCCCCCCCCCCATCATTTTAGAACCCATCTCGAGGAAAAGACTAGCTATTTAGCTATTCTGTTTAATTTTCAACCTAGTTGCTTGCTCTAAATTAGCAAATCCAAATGTGTTTTAGATAATTTACTGTGCTTAATGTCCCTTTCAATAGCTAGTAGTTGTCAGCTTTCTAAGGGAAAGTTTATTCTAAAATCAGTAATTGTAAGTGGGGGAAAGCAGAGAAAATTATTTGTGATTTGGAAAAATGTACTCATCTAGTTAATGAAAATTTGATTTAACTCCTAATAGGATTTGGTAACAACTATTTTCAACAATTAATTAAGCAGTTATTAGATTAATCAAAATACCTGACTTATCATCAGCCAAAAAATACATTTAATCAGCTGTTGTTTTATTTGTCCTTCTAAAAATAGTTTATATTTTCAAATGAATAAAAAGTGCAGATATTCAAAAAGACATATTTTAAAGTGTTATTCATATAAAGTCCTTATAACTATCTGTGAAAGCACAACTTCAGGAAATGGAGAAGTGTTATTCTGGATCTAGAATTAAGTTTAATTGGTTGTCCAAGCCAAATACAATGTATTCATGGCTGACTTACACCTTTATTATATGGGGTTTATTTCTCAGAGATGTTATTATTATTAAATTAAATCCACTTTCATATTGAATGGTGTTTTGTAATAGTAAACCTAGTGTTGCAAAAACACTGAAGAAGGTTTTAAAGTAAGCCACAATAATTTCCAGCTATGTGTAACTGTGAGATCACATTTGCTTTAATTTTTTCAACTCCAGAGTTATTTTGTTTTTATGCAATGAACACATATAATGGAACATAATACACTCTTCCACCTAGCAGTTAAGCAGTTAAATTTCATGACTGTTAATGAAAATGGTTGTTGACCGACAGAAGAAAATGGCATAGATGTACAGTCTTTAATATTCTTGCAATAAGGCAGTTACAGACTGCTGATTACATTTTGAAGGGTTTTGACAGAGAACACCAGAAACAGGAACTGGCTTGGAACTTCTTAATGAGACATTTCCTTAATCAGAATTTCTATGAGTTTTGAGGACTAGAAGCTTTCTGTTTGTAGGCTTTCTTAGGTAAAGGGAAGAATTTATGGTGACAAGAAACAGTAATTACAGTGTAGCCAAAATCCTAAGGTGCTCCCTTGGGATGTTCACTCCCTACTTTGCCTCTGTTGCAATACATTTCATTGGAGAATATTAACCATACAACCATAGGCTATTACAATCTCTCAAAAACATTCACTGGTGATTTTTTATGAAAGGGTAAACACATGGTAACCCAGACAGAACCTACTTGTTTAAGTGGGTAGTTTATGTTGGAAGTGAAGACATGAGGTAATTTCAAATTTCAGATTGTTATCCTAGTCACAAGGCCTCTGATTTTATTTAGGAGTCTCTTTCTTGCTTATGTTTGGGATTGCACGTGGAAACTAATTAAAATTCAAAATTGCAAAATCAAATAATATATTTGTGGCCAGTCCTAATAGGAACTTTATTTTGCACATAACTTTTGAAAACATTAGCACACAAGGGAAACTAACATGATCAGCAGGAAACACTCAGCTACTTGAAATGTGTTCATTTTGTAACTATACAGATTTCCAGCTGGAATGTCCCTGATAATAATTAATTTCCCCCTACAGCGCTGTTTTCATTCCCTTGTGGGGAAGAGCACTACAAAGTCTGGCTCTGCTATATCATCTGGGAACAGAGACAAGACACTCCTACTTCTTGCTATCTCTCAGTCAAAACTAAACTCAGGTGGAAATATCATTCCTTGTGTATTACTTTGATTAGTGGGACAATATTGGAGTCCAGGGCTAAATGCTTAAATAATTAAATAATATATATTTTTTAAAACATTGGATTTAATGGAACTCTTTTCTCCTGACTATTAATATGGGTATAATGGTCCTGATTATTTTGTCACATCTATGCTACACAACCAGAGCCTACATTTGAACTGAGGCTCACTTTAATTATTGAATTAACACAATTTCATGGTTGATATGTTTCTTTCTCACCTCTAGGCTTTATATTTACTGGTCTGCTGTGATCTTTTTCCCTATTGGTGCAAGAAGAAATTAATGTGTTTTCTTGTTCATGCGTTACTATCCAGAACAATTACAAATTAAATTTTACCTAAAGAAATATAGTCCTGGATCAGAACTTTTTCTTACAGCTCCTCACATTTAAAAATAAATTAGATACCTTTCATTAAACAGTTACAGACATACATTTCCGTTACACATTTCTCATGTTTGAACTGCCTATTACATATTTCAGTTTTATGTTCATTTCTTGAAACCTGTGGCCCATATTACTGTGTGGCAAATGTGAACCTGGGCCCTCATCTGTCCCTGAACATCACTGTGCTGTAGCTTGTTCAAACAGAGCAACTGCCAAAGTTCAGACTTGAGAACATTAAGGTGTTCAGAATATTTAGAATATACATTATTCATTATACATTATACAGAATATTTAGATATACAGAATACTTAAGCCTGCATGTAATGAAGATTCTTTATTGTTAAGCCTACAAGGAATTCTATTCAGCAAAATTCTATTCTGTGCAGCATTAGAAAAGTCATCATCTGCAGTAAAAGAACTGGAGAAGAAGGTTGTTTATTTCTTTTGAAATGATGTTCAACTAAGTGGTCACAGTGTGGCATGCAGAGAAACCTGTGCCAGATTTGTGAAGAATCGTCACAATGCTTGAACTCTTTCAGTTTTAAGCTGTCTGAAGTAATCTCCTATCAGGATGAGCCTGGCTAAAGAGGCAATACACTGCACAACGATAAAGCCAGAAGTATGGAAAACCATAAATGTGTGATTATGAAAGTATACAAATTAGCCTTAAAAAATGGAGCATTGTATCAAAAGCTTATTCCTAGCTTGTGGCTCTCCCTTTGTTCTCACATTCTTTCTTTTCCCCTGTTGAATTGTAATTGTTGCTTTCTCATTTCATTCTCATCATTGCCCCCTCACTTCCCAACCCCTCTCCAAGGCAAGGAGGAGTGATGATCACTGCTTTGTCAGCCCACATAAAAGAACATATAAATAACATAGCGATTTACCTATGGAGAAATGAAGAATTATTCAATAACATTGATATGGGAGAAGTGAGATACAGCCCTTTCAGTATATGATTCACTTAATATGTCAGTATTTTGTAGAAAGATAATCATAAATGAGATCTTTAGCTATCTATGTCTTGCATTAATCTGTCACTAGTAGGCCATGTGAGCTGGTATGTGTAGTGAAGAGCTAGCCTTCCTCCAGTACCCTCTCATATTTTGCTGATAAATATACTTTTCCTCTTTGAAATGTTGAGTAAAGTATGATACCATTTTGTTAATAACCTTAGTGAAAATGCAAATAATTGTTTTAGCAAGAGAACTATTTATTCTATGAATACTTTTATGTTCATCTGAAACTTGAAGGAAATAAGAGAGCTATTTATTATGACAGTCTCACACATAGAAAGTTCATTTCTCCAAAATACTTTATTCTTCAAAATACCAAATTCAGACAGATTTTGTTGTGATTTTGTGAGCTTTATGCTCATTTACTTACTAATGAATTATTTTGCAGGTGGAAGTATTGAGGCTACATGGCCCCTGTACAGTATTTACACAGGGGAATATTTGTTTTCTATAGAAATTATCCTTTTCAGTTTTATGTCATTGAACTTCCTCCAGGAAAAAGGATTGCACACTTGAGTAGAGGTGGCCAAGTTTGATTCTGTGTTTATCTTGTACTTGTTGATCTTAAAATGAAGGCGTCTCACTACACTATGTCAGTACAACTGAACTTTAGGTAGCCTTGTCGAAGCCGGAAATCCACATTTTGTATGTTCTTTCTTTCAGAGTATGTGTTGAAAATACACTTTTATAAAAGGATATTGTATAATAGGAGCTGCTTTCAGAGCTGACAAAGACCTTGGGAAAGTTAATGTTTTGCTATTATTAACTAATCAAGAACCTGTACTCCCAGTTCATTTTTCTATGCAATGAGCCATAATTCTCTTGTTGTTGGTAACCTTTAATTTGTAAGGAACATTTACAGATCCTGAATTAAAAGGAACTTGAATGAATGATCAGACAGCATCTGCATATATAGTATTTTAAGATTTTTAATTGCAATTATTTATTAAACTTTTCAGACTTTTATATTGTAGCAAACCAATCATGTTCTAGACACTTATAGGATAAGGACAAATACTAAAAATGATAAAAGGCTGTAATATTATATAGTGATTTTATATCCACCTAATAACAGATGAATTTCCAACATATGTATTTTTATGATAGATATCAATGCAACTAAGTAAATAAAACAAAACAAAACAAAACAAAAAAACAATTTCAGAGAGAAAAAGTTACAGTAAGGATGTGAAAAGAGAAAACAGTTATGGTAAAAAACTATTACACCTATTGCCTCTTTTTTGACTAAGAAAACAAGGGTCCCATTTAGAACTTTTCAGTTGATTGATTTAATGAAACTTCTTCAAATAGACCATTTTTATTTTTTTTTCTACATTGTCGTCTACTGCAGTTTGTTCTTTTTAGCCAGGCCTAGTAAAACATGCTATCAAAACAGCTATTAAAATCCCATGTATTTAATATAAAATTGTAAAGTCTATCTGAATAGTGGGCTGCATTAGGAAGAGCCAGCAGGTTAAGGGAAATGCTAATTAACTTCTGATTAGCATGTCTGTAATAGTATGTCCAGTTCTGGGACAGGAGAAACATCAGTAGAATGGAGAGTCTGTTGAAGGGCCACTGATGTTGAGGTGGCCAGAGCAAAACAACATACAGGAGAGGCTGAAGGAATTAGATTTGTGTATCCTGGAGTACACAAACTTTTTGTTGGAAAGGTCAAATTGCAGTCTTCCACTAGGTCCACTAGAGGAGGATTATAGATAAGAAACCAGATTCTTTGTAGTGGTCCACAGAGAAAGGCAAAAGGCAAGAGTCACAAATTGCAGGAAGAGAAATTTTAATCATGTATAGCTGCTGCCCAGAAGCCCTCTTCCAGACGTAAATCTCCAAGGAAAGGAAATGTATCCTTTTATCATCTGTTTTTTTGCAACTCTTCATTTTTTATTTAATAGGAAAACACCTATTCCTCTATAGCAAATTAGAGCACAAATGACTTCTATTGCCTCCTCACTTTCTAAGGAGAGTTAGGCAGTGTCTTTTAACTTTCCTTTTGCAAATGTAAACAAAATCTTAAATTTGCCATCTTAAGGTGATTTAATATTTTATGTGTCATTTAAAAACAATCCATCTCAAACTTAAAGTTCTTGTTAATTTTGGCTTTCCATAGTAACAAGGAAAATTATAGATTGTATTGATTATAATCATAGAATCATAGAATCATTAAGGCTGGAAGAGACCTTCAAGATCATCTGGCCCAGCCATCACCCTACCACCAATGTCACCCACTAAACCATGCCCCTAAGCACCAGGTCCAAACTTTCCTTAAACACCCCAAGGGACGGTGACTCCACCACGTCCCTGGGCAACCTGTTCCAATGCCTGAACACTCTTTCTGAGAAGAAATGTCTCCTAATTTCTAAACTAAAACTCCCCTGGTGCAACTTGAGGCCATTCCCTCTACTCCTATCATTAATCTGTGAGAAGAGGTTTACACCCAGCTCCCCACCACTTCCTTTCAGGTAGTTGTAGAGAGCAATGTGGTCTCCTCTGAGCTTCCTCTTCTTCAGACTAAACAAAACACACCTTCTATTCTCTCCCCATGAGCATTCAGGCTCACCTCCACATCTACATCCTTTGTCAGATTCTGATGCCACAATTTCACATCTCAGAACCCCCTCCCCTCCTTTTTTTTTTTTTTTTTTTTTGAGTTTCTGGCTGGAGCATACTTTTTTGTTTGTTTATTTGCTTCTGTCTTTCTTTCTGAATCACTTTCAAGATTGACAGAAAACTTGTTTTCTACTTGAAAAATAATAATATGTTTGTAACATTTTCATCTAAAAACCAGGAACTGGAAAAATGAAATGTTAAAGAGGATGTAGAAACTGATTCAGTTTGGTAACCTGTGAAATATTAACACATATGAATCCAAATTTATGATCCCTGTGCCTCAGCTTTCTTGCTGTCTAGTCTCACTAGATAAGTATCTTTGTACCTTTAATCTTCTAGACACGTGCAATCTTGTACTTGAGCCTATAGAGAAAACTTCAGTTCAAATATCCTGTTGACTAAGCTTAGTCAAGATCCGGAAACTGTTTCTCTGTCTAAATCCCCTGATTCATTTTTCATGCTCTGAGCATGACCACAGAGACAGGTTATTCACAGGATACATCTTGTATTCCTTTTAACTTTTCCATAACTGCACCATGCACTGACCTAGGCAATAGGTGACCTGGCTTCAACTCCTTACAGTGTCAATGAACTCTAACCCATCATTGCTTCTCTTCAGCAAAATCCCCCTAACTCTATGGATTTTACCTGGAAGGTAAAAAAAAATAATAAAAAAAAGGTAAATGGTTCTCTACTTTTGAAATTACGTTGTAATCATCAACAGAAATTGTATAAAATCTAAAACCAGTCTAATTGTAAGTTTAAAAAGAAATATAAAATAATAGATTTTTTCCTTAAATAGAAAAATTGAGGACCTAAAGATATTTTCTTATCCGTGGACTATTTCTCTATTTCATCCAGTGGTATATTCATTTTAGGTGCTCATGTAAACTAGTCACTTTGGATTATCTTCTAATGTTGTAAGGGAGCCTTCACACCTGACGCCAACATCAAGTTTCCTATATAGTGAACATGGAAATTAAAAAGATATTGAAACCCATGTGCATTAAAGAGCCCAACTCTGACTTTGTTTTTTGCTTTTACCCTCGAACTGGGAAAGCAGGTGAAGGATCAGAATGCTGGGAGTTTCTGGGAACTCCCTCTTCCTTTATATTTACCACTTTTAAAATGGCAATGTCATGACCCTTAGGCACGTGCTGTTCCTGAACCTAGGAAGCAACCTCATGTTAGAGGTAGTAGACAAAGATCTGTGTCTTTTTCAAGTTTTTCTGCAATCATATGTTCCAGTATTATAGATATCAATCAGGTTCTTTTAGAAAAAGAGTACCTTCACAAAAAACAATTTTCTGTAATATTCTATATTGCACTAGATATAGCTGAAGATATTGGTGTCTGAATAGGATAATTCTCCCTCATTTCTCTGTATCTCAGCTTGATTGTGTGAGGAATTCAAAATGCTTTATTTATGACTTCACAATCCTAGCCAATAGCATAAATTCAGAACTGTGGCTTTACTTAAGAAAAAAAAAAAAAAAAAAATATGTACAGCATACAAGGACTGTAGATAAAGGTTGTTATTTCAGTGGAGCTTACTTGAAAAAGAGAAATGAATATGTGAAATGATAACAAAAAGCCATTCCAAACACTGGGATGTTATTTAAGACTTTTTTTAAGAAACAAACAAACAAAAAAAAAAAAAACACAAAAAAACGCTGTTGGGACACTATTTAAAACTTTCTTTTTCATTAACCCATAAAAAAATATATATTTAATTTGAATTAATTTGTGGTAACAATAAATTAAGGTTTATTTATTTAATTGAAATTTTGACAACATTTCAAAGCATAGGTTATGATATTTTTCTGTTTAAATAGGGAGAAGAAAAGGTATGTTGTAAGGCGGAGGGAAAGCAAATCCTTGTATAAGACTATCATCTGGCCCAACTCTCAGCTCTGTGTGCAGTTCATTAGCTTTAGAACATACGGTGATGCAACTACTTCTGGTCCACCTGCCCTGAAGGAAATGACAAATCAAGCTACAAAGAAACTACAAAGATGAGAGAGAAAAGTGAGGCAGTTGTCTAGCCAGAAGTTTTTTTTTTTTGTTTTTGTTTTTGTTTTTTTTTTTTTGTTTAATAGATCTGGATGTCCATCAGAAAAAGCCTGGCTGAAGTTATCTTCTGTTTCCCACTACTGACTGTGAAAGAGAGTCTGAGCTCCTTTAGAGCTGTAGCTAAAAATTTCCATCTGCAACAAAACTTCTCTAATGGGAATGGGAGTATTTCCACTTCTCTGAATGAAGCTTGAACTAAGACTAGTTACTATGGAGTCACTACATGCTGTGCTGGTGAATTTGCCAGCATTTGCATTACATCTTGTTTGATCTGTACTCAAATTTTTTTATACACTGTCTGAAGAAGTTACTCAAAACTGGTCCAAACTTAACAGCTGCAGTGGCTGACTCCCAATATTGTGATCCAATGGGCTGCAGCTGTCTGTACATGACTGCAGCTAGACTGCAGTAGCCTGTAAAGGCATTAGCCTCAGCAGGAATTTTTTTTTTTTTTTTTCCTGCCGGAAGTGTTAGATGTGGCAACAAACTGGGATGGGAATGCTGCTTACAGATCCTTCCTCCAGTACCCTTACCTTCCACCAGTGATACCCTGCAGCAAAGGTGTCCCTTCTTTCCCAAGAGCATCCATAAGCATTCAGACAGGCAGGTTCTGAGAAATATGACAGCAGAATGATGTTGCCAAACAATACGCATGCAGGGTACATCTCCCTCATCTCCATTTACATATTTTGAGGGCCAAGAGTTCACTTTACCTTTGAGGAGGTCCTGAGAAAAAGGAGGTCCTCAGCAGGAGGAGGTAATTAGTAATCTATTGGTAACTTGAGACAGATGTAAGGATCTTAAGACCAACTTTTTCATAAACTGTACTCTGAACAACAATAGTATAGATATTTTCAGAAAAATTATTAATGTATAAAGTATTTTTAGTACATACCTTCAGCCATACTCAAAATTATGAACTTGGAAATTTTCATACATTTGAACATCTAAAGGAAGAGCTTGTATTTGAACAAGATTTATTTCAAAGCTAATTATGACTTTTAAATCTTTGTGCAGAAATGATTTTTCTGAGAGGATTTGGTCAGAAAGCTTGTTACACCTACAGTTACACATAATCTTATTAAGTGCTAATAGAATATTTCAAACTAAAGTAACAAATTGTAATTCACATAAAACTGAATAGTCCTTGTTTAGGTCATTATTAGGCGAGTATCTAAGTCCTCAAAACTCTGTTGATCCCACTTGGATGATGTTTGTGATTACTGTCTTGCTGCAAAGGCTGCCTGTAGCCTGTATGCTTTTGATATTATAAACACTGTATAATATTCACAATTTTGTGACAAATCTCACTAATATGAATTAGCACCAAATGATTCATAAAGGTTTATTGTTGCCAGAAACTGATCTCAGGTATGGTAGGAAAATAAAGCTTTATTTTCTCTTTAAGCAACGCTTCTTTCTTTTCCCTTCATATGTGATTATTCATTGTGTAAATAAAAGTTTATGAAGTGATGTATAAAGTACATTATACTTGTTAAATCTTAAGCCACATTAATACATCCTTAAAGCGCAGCAGCATAGACTAAAAGATACTCCAACAACTCATTATTAATGGATCATTGACATGATAGACCCTAATGACTCCCTCAAAGACATTACAGTGTACTCTATAAATGTGAGCCCTTAATCCATGGATCATTGGCATGATAGAATGCAACATTCTTTCAAAATCCTTGCAGTCTATCAAGAAAATGCATACTATTAGAGATTCTTAATTTGTGGATTATTGCCACAATAGATCATTACACTTCCTTTGGGGTTTCTATGGTCTATCCCATTAATGTATATTCAGTGAGTGCTAATCTATAGATTGATACAAGCTCTTAATCTTTTTTTTTTTTTTTTTTTTTTTGTCAAAATAACTTGCATGTGTGACGTATTTCCCTTTTAAAAGAACTGATTTTCATTCTTCTATTCAGTTAGTTATCTATTTGCTTCTTTCTTTTGCTGCATTATCAATTGTTTATGAAAACAAGCTCTTGTGTTAAAATGACTTTTTATATTCATCCTACTAAACTGGAATTTCAGCTTTCACTTCTATTGTTTGTGAGATTGCATACAAAATGACATGGGAAGAAATGTGTTCTGGTTTAAAAATTGTGTGGAGATACTTCATGAAATGTATGTGGGAAAAAAAACACACTATTAAACACTATTGAACTTCTATGCATATCAGTAATAAGTACTTTTAAATGGAGTTTCTCACACAATTTCCTCTATTAAAATTCCTAAAGTTATCAACCCATACCCTATGGATTTGTAGTCTTGAGATTAACCTTTTATTGTTTAACTATTATAAAAGTTCTTATTGTAATGCAGTGGCATTCAGCTATTTCTGGTCTGTAAGTCATAAAATGACTAAATCTCACCTCATAAACTCCCATAGCTTACATTCTTGCCTGTTCCTGGTAGCGTTGTATTGATAGGTGGTAGGAGTGGGAAACTGATTGGAGAGGAGCTCAGCGCCCTCTCAGAACACCATATCTCCCAGGACTGAATCCAAGGTTCTTACATTACTCAGATTCCCAGCTGGGACACAGCTGCAGGGAGCTGGCTGTTTACCTCCCAGTTTCAACAAACCATCATTAAAAAAAACAAACAACCAAAAAACAAACAAAACCAACAACAACAAAGCACCAAAACCTGTTTTGCTAGAAAGTTCCTCATCACCTATTTTTCCTCTCACTTAGTTACCCTCAGCCATGGGATACTCTCAGCCAAGGGATAGACCCATGGATGGGGTCAATACATGTCAAAAGGAATATATTTCATAACGATACAGAGAATGCTGAATTTCCATTTTCATTAAAAATGTATATATTTTAGCCTCAGTGGTTGCAAAAACTTGAAATGTGAACTGAGTGTAGCAGCTTTACTTACAGCTGCTTGGAGACCAAAAAAAAAAAAAAAAAAAAAGAGCAGTACACGGTGAAGAAGCAGCACTTACTAAATCTCAAAGCCAGTAAGGAAGCCACTTGTTCCCCACTTCCCCACACCTGCAGAAAAAAGCATGGTTCTTATTTTCTTGTGTGGGGTGAATGGCTGGTTAAGAGGAGAAACATGTCTGGGTAATGGAGATAAGGAGTGAGCAGAGATAGCTATGGCAACAACAAAACAGAATAAGATCAAAAGGAAAGTTTACTTGTCCTTCCCTGCCTTGTCAACTGTCTCAGAGACTCTGATATTGGCTGCTATCAGCCAGGGTATGTAGTTTCCTATCTGAAAAGTTCTTACCTAGTTTAAAACTGCTGATCTTGTTTTTATTTATTTATTTATTAGGAGATAACTTCCATTGTAACTAAGATGTTTGACTTTGTAAAGCTTGCATCTTTTCACAATGAACTATGAACAGCTGCCAGATATTTGAATTCCTTTATCTGTTTTATGGGATGAAATAGAGGGGATGATATCCCCTTCTATGAATGAAAAGATAGCATAATCAGGTTTAAAACAGATAAGTCCAATATGTGGAGAAAGAGGGGAGTGGGGAGGGGTGAGGGCAGAGAGAGTAGCTCAGCTGAAACCATATGTGTTTTTCCACCTAAGAGCATGTATTTTCAGAAACCGTGACAGACTCTCAGTGGGACAGCAGTAGGTAGTTTAGGCTCCAGATCTGACTTCTGTTAAAATGATCAAAATCTCACAGTGATAACCTCAGCAAGTTATTATGTTTTTCCCCCTCTGTGCTTTTAGAAGAGAAAATATTAATTTTCCATTGATTTTAGGGAATGTAAACAGTTTTAACCAACGAGCTACTATTTGCCTCACAGTAGTGCTCAGTGTAAGTCCACAAATTTACTTTCCTGAGTACAGTTTCTCATTAGAATTGCTCTGAAGGAAAATCTGTAGTAAGAGGTTCCCACCACAGTCTTTTCCTTACTTCGGGTTGCTACTCTCTCAGAGGCATTGTTCAACTATTTGCATGTCTGTGCTCTACAGTAGACTGGTGAAATGACTTTCAGTGTGCACAGGAATTGTTTTTTGAACCCAGCTGTTTTCACTGGTCCCATTTATAGAACAGACCATGTGGTGCTTTACATAATGTATAGCAGGAGATAAGCTTGCCTGTGCGATGGTGGGACCAGAACCTCTAAAATGGTTTTATTGAGAGAAAGTTCATAATACTGGATGTTATATGTAGATTATACTCATATCAATGATATTATAATCAAGCATTTCAACATCGTATATATTCTTGCTGACATATTTTTTGGCATATGTCTGAACTGCAAACATGAAAAATGCTCTACTTACTTTTTAAGAAACAGAAACACACATAGAATGTCAAAAAAGACAACATTTGTTTTCCTTCTTCCAAATGATAACTTTTGTGGCCTTTAGGAGATTTATGTGAATGAAAATATAATAAAAATTGATATTTAAAAACAGCTTAGAATTTCCCTTTAAATTATAGCAATGTTGCTGGCTGTTGCTATGTTAACTGCTATCATGAAGTTGCTTAATGACATCTTGTTAGTGATGGAAGATAATGAGATGATAAGGGCAAAATTCATTGACCTTTCAAATCTTTTGATTCACTAAATGACACTGTTAGATAAGCTAATTAGATTTTGCTTCTTCTGCTGGAATGATGGCTTGGTTCTGATCTTATTTGATTAAGAGAAAGAATCACTGGCTGCTTTATGTTATCATTCTGATTTATTACTATAACTATTGAAAGGTGCCTTAAGGCTCAAGAACTGATTTATTTCTTTTTATTTAGTACTAAATTATCTCTGAGATATTTGTGATAAAGCCTAAATCACTTACATGGTATTTGACAATACCATTTGTACAACAGTCCTGTAATATCCCTGGCTTAATATGCTTACTTCCAAAATCACTATAATGGGAGCATTTGAAAAGATAAACTTGAAATAGTGATAAAAGACTAACTTAATCTCAGTTTCCCAGGAGACTTGTCAAGGGGGAAGAGATATTCAATTAACAGCAAGGCTGTAGCAAATTATCAGAGAATAACACAATTAGTTAGAATATTTTACTCGTGGCATTCATATACAAATATTCCAAGATAAAATATGCAACTCCTCAGTACTGCAAAAACCCTACTCATGCATTTAACTCCAGGCATTTGAATAGTTTTATATCCTTTAAACTACCATTAGGAATCCAGTTGGGTTGATGAGACTAGTCCTGCTCTTTAACTCAACATATTTTTCTGAACCAGATCCATGGTTCACAAGTTGAAAAGTGAGTATATATGGGTAAAGTTACTGAAGAAAATAGTGAAAAACATGAAGTCTGATATTGGGCACGTGTACAAGATAAAACATTCCTGATTTTGTAAGTTTTGATTGTTGCTGTCTACTTTATGATAACTATTAGTTAGACAACTTACATATCACTATTTTAGTCAGGTTTTTGTATGAAATATAATATCTCAGAGTATATGAAATATTTTACCAAACTAAGTAGATTATATACTTTCATTTGGCTTAATGTCTCAAACTCACTAAAGACTGATACCAGAACTTGCAGTTTGTTTTTCCTAAAATCATGTTGACAGCTATTATTATGATATTTTAATTTGTATCAGTTAGTTTTATATATACATATACATATATATATCTTAATATTGCTTGAACTGGAATCCAGCCATAATGACTGAGCTGTAATCAGTCAGGTAATTCCAAGGATATTGGTGCTGCATTAGTATTCTTCTAGTCACCTGGAATTACATTGGTTTATTATTAAAAATGAAGCACCATAAACCAGGAGGGTTTCTGGAAGCCAAGAGCCTCACTTTCAGTGAGAAGTCCCAGCATTTCCAGACTTTCTGCTGCAGAGTTAGGACTCAGAGCCTTAAAGTCTTGCAGTAGCTTTTGGGGCTCCTCAGCTGTAGTCAGGCCAATAGTACTGCGATTCTGAGGCAGACTCTGAAGGAGTCTACCTCGCTAACTTGCCCAGACCTGGGGATTATGTGGCATCAGCTAAGGTCCTTGGGTCTGTGATAATCAGTACAGGACCTTTTTTTAATTTGTCTTGGATTTAATTGAAAAGATTTTTCTGGAAAGTATGTTTTTCATAACAAACGGAATTATGCTTCATCAGAAGATTGAACATTATTACTAATGGAAATTGGTTTTGCATAGTGAGACAGCTAAGATCTCTACAAATAAAGTTTGTCTGAAAAGCTGCAAAAGAATAAAGCTACCAAAATCCAAAGGAGACACAACAATCTATGAGAGGGATATAAACAGTGAAATGCACACAGGGACACACAGTAGCATTTTGCAGTAGATCAGCAGACTTCTGTGACAAAGGTAGGAAAGTGATTTATATGTAAGATCAAAGAAAAAACACTGAAATTGAAAGATTATGTGTTATGGAAGTAAAAAAAAAATGGGGTGTCATGATTCTTTCCAGAAGGTAGGGCTTCCTCAGCCCCATAGACTGCCCTTCAGAAGGACATGCAGATTCAGTTTTTGATCTTGCTTGTGTACTTCATAGCATTGTAATCAAAGAATGGTATTGTACTGAGTATTTAAGTGCCAGAAAGAGTGTTTCTGGTACTCCATGTAGTAGCTCCATGATTTCTGTGAATGAAGGCTGAGGCTGAGGTCAACTGCATGAAGTTCAACAAGGCCAAGGGCTGGGTCCTGCACCTGGGGCGCAATAACCCCAAGCAGAGCTACAGGCTGGGAGATGAGTGGTTGGAGAGCTGCCAGGCAGAGAAGGACCTGGGAGTGATCGTGGATAGTCAGCTGAATATGAATGAGCCAGCAGTGTGCTCAGGTGGCCAAGAAGGCCAACAGCATCCTGGCTTGTATAAGAAGCAGTGTGACCAGCAGGGCTAGGGAGGTGATCGTCCCCCTGTACTCGGCTCTGGTGAGGCCGCACCTCAAGTACTGTGTTCAGTTTTTGGCCCCTCGCTACAAGAAGGACATCGAGGTGCTTGAGCGGGTCCAGAGAAGGGTGACAAAGCTGGTGAGGGTCTGGAGAACAAGTCATACGAGGAGCAGCTGAGGTAGCTGGGCTTGTTCAGCCTGGAGAAAAGGTGGCTCTGGGGTGACCTAACTGCTCTCTACAGATACCTTAAAGGAGGCTGTAGTGAGGTGGGGGTTGGCCTATTCTCCCACGTGCCTGGTGACAGGATGAGGGGGAATGGGCTAAAGTTGTTCCAGGGGAGTTTTAGGTTAGATGTTAGGAAGAACTTCTTTACCAAAAGGGTTCTTAGACATTGGAACGGGCTGTCCAGGGAAGTGGTGGAGTCACCATCCCTGGAAGTCTTTAAAAGACGTTTAGATGTAGAGCTTAGGGATATGGTTTAGTGGGGACTGTTTGTCTTAGGTTAGAGGTTGGAGTAGATGATCTTGAGGTCTCTTCCAACCTAGAAATTCTGTGATTCTGAAGTTAATTCATATTTACTATTTTCTGTATGCTTATTGCACTGAGTTTTGTCTATATTATTGAGATAGTGTCAGTTAACATTTGCAGACTCTGGAATTAGGGTGTCTGTGTAGTTAATTTTTTTGATTGATCTTTGGCATTGTTGATCATTCCGATCTGTATTCTCCAAAAGAAATCTCTGACAAGTGTGGACTCCTGTTTTTGGAGAGCAAGTCGTTTAACAGAATGCTTACAGCTACTCTGCTCTGCTTGGTCTCATAATGAAGCTGGAGTTCCAGGTATACTCAATTTAGTAGCTTAGGCATAGCCATGTGGAAAGAGGGTTGGTGAACATTAAAACTTAAATCCAGTGTATTTTCTACATAATACACAAGACCTTAATCCAGATTTTGTGTATGACTTGTAAGATGCCTTTGTGCTTAGTATAATGTAGCATAGCATAATGTTTTGAAGTATAGTTTCCAAAACAGGTCTGGGGGCTGCTAGAGCTATCTGTTCCTCTTTCACATGTTTAAGAATGTGGATGTCACACTATGCAGTACTAAATGGCATTGCTACTGAAATAAATACAATACTGGTCTACTCAGACAAAAAATGTTACAAGCCTGCAGGGTAAGAAGAAATATTACTTTACAGTTCAACTGGCTATAAACTACACAACTTAAAGATAGAACAGTAGTTTTGAAGGATTTGAACAAACTAAAGTATAATGCTGCAAACTCTCTGTGCCCAGAATTCCTATTGGCTTCCCAGAGAGACCAGTATGTGGCAGATTTATAAAAACAGATCTTAGGCAGTTTGATCATGCAGTAGGCAAAACTGTGTAAGGCACATTTTTTTTTTTTTGTATAAAGTCATGTCTGTTTTATTCTCCAAACTTTTTTTTTTTTTTTTTCCCATTTCCAATTTCACTTCCCAGTCATGCAGAACAATGTGGTATAACCCAAAAAGGAGACTGAGTAAAATGAAAAAGGGTACCACACACTGTAGCATGCAAACTGCAGCCTGCCAGTAGCGCTGAATGCTAATAAGTAATTATTTGGTCTCACCCCAATCAGTCTTGATCAGATAATTAATTCCAGGGCTGACCATATGACCTAAACTTCTGAAAGAAATTGCTGTATATTTTTTTTTCAATGTGTGAACAGGTGGTTCACAAAATGCATTAATTTTTAACAAAATAAATTTGCTTCACCTCTGTATTTCAAAAACTTAACAGAATAATGTGCACTTACAAAAATCTATAAATGTAGGTTAATAATACTTGGGACCCAATCATCCTTTCTTTAAGATCAATGCCAGTGTAGAGGTCTGATTCATTAGTTTTTTTTAACACTGTAGAGTTAACAGATTGCTTTTTAGAACCTCTAGTTTATTTTCAATTCCCACCACAAAACATTTATTAATTAAATAAATAAAATTAAACACAATTACATTCAAATACAAAAGAAATTAGAAATGCAACTTCACCTTGGATGACTTTCATAATGCAGATTCTTCCTACATGCTGAAAATTAAATGAGTATTGGACTGTTCATTACTGTAAGTATTACAATTTGTGCTTTTCTGCTGTTCCCCACCTCCTGTCGTGTTCTCCCCCCACCCCCCGAAATTTTATTTAAGCTCTTGTGTGACAATGAACAATAAAAGATAGAGGAGAGAGAGGACATAGTTTGTTTCATTTGAAACAAACTTAAGGATTTTCATTAATAACTTACAGATTTTCATTAATATAGACAAATGTGGAATATAAGCAAATGTAGTCTCTAAGGAAATCACTTTCTTCTCTGAGAAAAGCACACAGGCATGCCACCTGAAGAGCTGAACGAGTCAGTGCTTCCTTGAAGAAAGAAAGATGATGTGTGATGATACCTGCAAAACTTAATATTTACAGTCTAACCTTCAGGATTCTGGTTTAAGCTATCAACAAGATCAAGATCTCATTTCTTACTGCTTCTCATATAGCTACAGATTCAGGAAGTAAGCTGAAAAAAAAACAAAACACTTCCAGTGAACAACCTTGATGTGAAGAAATTAATACATATATGGAATATTTAGACCAAGTTCTGGAATTGAGTATATGGATCTTGTTCCTGTGGTGCCTTCATTGTGGGGGAGGGTGTCTACTCTGAATAAGGAAATAAATCTGGGAAGTAGAGAAAGAAGGAGAGAGTGAAAGATTTTACAAAGGCTCTTTAGCTGAAAGCTCCAAACATCAGAAGATTCCTAGAAGTTTTAATTAGACCAAAGATGACCTCAGTTTGAATGAGAAAGGCCTTATCTTTAGAGGGAGGACTGACTATAATCGGTAAGACAGGTTTGGGAATGGATTAGTTAAAATAAGAGGGAAATGGGAAATTATGATGCTCCAGATCAGGTAATGACAACTCCTGATCATGAGCATTCAGGAATATAATGTTTCAAAATTAAAATAAAATTAGAAAGTAATTGAAAGGAAATACGTGAACATTGGCAATGATAGTTGACAAGGATGAGCAGTCATCAGCATGACAGACATGGGAAAAAAAGGAAACAGGACATCTTTGGACAACTCCGGAATAATAACAATGGAAGGTAAGTGGCAAGATGTTAAATTGAGACTCTAATGTACCAATCCAAAAGTCCATCAGAGCCAGCATCCTGTCTCAAATACTTTCCATTTTCACAAGCTGAAGAAAAAATGGAAGAAGAGGTGTAGACCAATTATTCTGTCCTTAAAACTCTCTCAGCTTCCTGGAACTTGCTGAGGCATATTGTATTTCTTACATTGTGTCTAACAGCTACTAATGAACCTAAGGCCCGTAACTTTTCTTAATCCTCTCTTCAAATCTAGTTACATTAGTTACATTTAGTTGTTGTGACCAGCATCACAACCCAATATTTGTATGTTGAATTTTTTGCATATTCCAATTTCAGAAGGAAGGCTTTTTTTTTTTTTTTTTTTTTTTTTTTTTTTTTTTTTGAGTGAATCAGGCTGTTGATTATTTTAGATAGGAGCTATTTATGTGGTGTTAACCTATGGACTTTGCTAACACTAGCTTGAGTCAAGCAAAAATACCAGGAGGGAAGATAAGATTTTGGATTGGCATAATTTGATGTATATATACATTTTCTCTCTAAGATAGCTAGAAAAGTCAAAGATGTATTTTAAATATATGAAAGAACTCAGAAGTATTTCAGATCCCAAATGGATGGAATGGATGTTGACAAAGTAAGATGTGTTTTATTTTTAATGTGTACTTTTGCAGGATACACGTATGCATCTGCTTATTAACATTTCCAAAGGTTGTGGTTGTTAGACACACATATGGTAACTTTGAAACTAGCGGACACAGTCATCCTAAGGAAAGCGGTTACAACTGGATTTGTAAAAGACAGTAGACAGCAGAATAACCTCCTCTAATGTATAAAGAAACTGAATACAGAAGTGTGCACATTATAGAAACTGGTAGGATAGAGAGGCAAAGCATACTGAAATAGCATACAAAAAAACTGCTGACATGCTGCATGTAGTTCAAGAGTATTGCAGCAAACATTTTCAAGGACAAACTATTCTTTCTTTCTAGCAGAGACAATTTTCAATGAATGTTTCAAGTTTTCTCATTTTAGTGGTTAAACATGAAATGGATGGACTTCCAATTGACAGCAAGAATGGTGTTAATTAAAACATTTGTTACCACTTGCTTTTTTTGTAACACAAAGAAAATGGTTGCTTACCTTGATGACTATTTTTCAGATGTTTGGAGACAATGAGTTTAATATATAAGTGGTTAGCAGATACTTTATAGAATGGATTTAAGAACATCCAGTAGCCTTCTTCAATTTGCTTGACTGAGAGTGTGGAGCAACACTTCATTTTCCCAGTCACTGAGGAACATCAAGGTTTTTCCAATGATGGAAGTGGATTGGGATAGGTTTTCAGGATGTGTTTTTATTTGCCTGTATTCTGACTCTTGTAATTATTATTTTAAAACTTCTATTCAGAAAATAAAAAGTACTTTAGCTGAAATGCAAACTTCTTAGGCTTAGAAAATTGCAGTTAGTTTAATCTAGAACTGAGGCATACACACAAGTGTATGCATCTTTCACAGGACCGTCCCTTCAAAGATATTCATAACTGAAAAGGGTAGCACATGACTATGTAACATAGGTTTGATTGTCCATTGTTGCAAATGGTATTGTTTATCATCTGGATCAGAGTATGACATTTGTTGAAGTCTAGAAATGATACTTGCTGTCCTGAAAATGATGACTCTGTCAGTGAAGCTCCTAACTGACCTTGCAAAAAACACAAGCCTATCTCTATTCCTGCCAAAGCTAATCAACCATGTTGTAAAATGAGAAGTTAAGGGAGGAGAATAGGATGAAGTTGATTCCTTCCTGGAAATAGACTGGAGACAGAAACATTTCCACGGGTCAGAGATAGATGGTTGCTTAAAAAAATGGACCCAGATATTAGTATTTTACACTGAGATGCCTTTTTTTTGTTGGCTGAAACCATATAACAGTTTCTGGCTGATCACTGTCTTCATACACCTGTAATTAACTCAGCTTCGTCAAGAGTTGGACTTGATGATCCTTAAGGGTCCCTTCCAACTCAGGATATTCTATGATTTCTATGATCTTTGCCTTGAACCTTTTACAGATTCTACTGATGCTCAAGGAGCACCATGTTTCAGAAACATTTTGAGAACAATTGCAATACAGAACCCTTTTCATGGACTCTTTTGAGAATCTAATAAGACTCATGTATTACTGGTAGAATGAGGTTTAAATGGCGTGTTGTATCCAAGCATCTTTGGCTAACAAAGCACAAAATATAAAATCACATAAAACTGGGGTATTAATGACTGAAAAGTGTCATACGCAGTGTGACCTCACTCAGACATTACAGGGTATGTAGTATGATTGACAGTGGTAAGTTTCAATAATGGGATGTGAAGCTATATCAACTTTGTATAGCTTATCTTCAAGGCCTTTGCACCTTTCTCTCCAACCAGTATCAAAAGTCAGAGGTCATAGTACTGCAGAGGGCCTATGTTCTTGGCTAGCTGCTGGAGGTTTTTTGGCCAGTTTGTGTGACCACTTGAACATAATGACAAACATGATGAATAGCAGGTCTGTTCAGGCCCTGCTGGTGTGTGTGTGTTCAGGCCCTGGTTAAATTGCCAGTATTTATTTTTGAGTTAGAGAGCTTCTACAAAACTACCTTCTATTTGAAGTATCTCAACAAGTTATTTGTTTAGGATACCTAGGGAGAAGCAATCTGAGCCATGGAAAGAAGGACCTTCAGGAGGAGGTCAACGGTGTCTAAATGCAGAAAGCAGTCAGAATGAATCACTCAGATTTTGTATTCTCAAAATCTTTCTTCTGGTGTTACTTAGACTCTTTCATGGAATTTGTTAAGTAATAGAAACGATAAATTAATGCTCTGCTTTTAAACCATAAGAGGTGCAGTCCAGTTCCTGGGCTCTATGAAACAATTCCAGTCATGGATGTTCTTGCTTTGTCTCTTTAATACAACAGTTGGCATAGCTTTGTCTCCACCACTATTCTACCTGTGTAGTTTTCATATGACCACTCAATCATATTACTTGATTTGTTTTCTCTGTTTGCCATACTAGAATTACTGTACTGAAGATTTGAATATTGCAATCAGTGAATCAGTGTAATTTGTAAAGCTGGTTTTATTGGTATCTATTTCTATTGTGAAAGTCAGTGCTTTCAGTTCAAAGACATTAAACATGATTAGAGAAACTATTTTCAGTTATGTACATCTTCTTTTGATATAGAATCACAACCAATTTTTTTTATTTTTTTTTTATAACATTCATGAAGTGAAATTTCTTGTTCTAGTTTGAAGGTTGGACAATAAATAAAAGGCTAATAAGATGAACTTCCATAATTTTGATGATTCAAAATATGTGGTTTCTTATGATAAAGACTTTGTAGTCTTAAATTCACAATACTAGCAGTGATCCCAGCTGATCATAGCCCTTTTCAAGATGCTAGTATAGGAATGAAGAAGAATGTTATTACTAAATCTTCTTGGAAAAAAAAAAAAATAATAAAAATATATAAATATATAGTTTGTTGAAACTGAAAATTCTTGGGTATTAAAATGTTGAGAATTTCCTCATGTCCAGCTGGAGCTTTATCAACACCTGCAACATCCACTGCCTTAAAGTAGTAACAGTGCATAAGCAAGAGTACTTTTCTAAGATGCAATGAATACAGATTTAAGTAATTTCTGATTTAAATAAAACTTGATTAATTTCTGTTCCCACTTCCACTTTTTGTGAGTGTCCCAATTAGTGGACTGTGATTTAAGTTCTGACTTAAGAAATCAACTAATTCAGACTTCTACTATTTACATAATGTTTTCTGTGGAAGAGTCTGGCTGTTATAATGTGTCTTTACAATGTAACAGAATGAAACCCGATTGCCCCTTCCATAGCGCCCCATAGTGCTAGAAGATATACACATCTAGATTTCCACCATCTTGAATGAATTGTTCTCCAACTTACTACACCAAGAGATCTTTCTCTTTCTCTCCATTCCTCTGGAATATATCTTAATGCTTTCCTGGACAAGACAACCATTATTCGCTCACCTCTAGCTATGCTACGGCTATATTGTATTTGGTAGCATGTACTGAAACTGAAAAACCTTTTATTAACTATATACATAAAGTAATGGAATAACTGTAAAACTCCTTGGTAAGTTGCTCAGGGTTTTTATTTCTTAATGTTATTTGCTTTATTTTCTCTTTTGGAACAATGTCTTGGAATAACTCCCAACTACTATAGTGTATAGTAGACCAGGCCATAAATAAGCACAATAAAGAACATATATATATATATTTAATTTTCTTTTTTTTTTCTTTCTTCAAATTTTATAAATATTATCACTTGTGGAATACTAATGTAAAGAAAGAGTCCCGTGATACCACAAGGTTCTAGATAAAGTTACAACCTAATGTTGCTAATAATCTTAAGTAAATATTATAATCACAAGCTATAAAATAAACAAAAAAAACCAAACCTGTCTCACATTTTAACCATTAAAACCGAAAATGTTAATAATAGACTAGAAGAAGCAGTGCAAAGCCTCTAAAAAGACTGGAGAAGGCACTGATGAAGAGCCAGCATGCCTCTGACATTAGAGCACAGGTATCTATCAAAATTATCTATCTATTCACTAAAATGTTATGTCTACAACATGAAAAAGTCTTGCCTTTGAGATCTTCTGCCTAGGGGATCCTCCAGACTAGGAGACCTGTTAAATGTGCTGTTTCCTTCTCTGAGGCAAGAAAGTAAGGAGGGAATTGTCCAAGGTACCACACACAGGAAGGACAAGCACAGCTTCAAAGACTGTTTTGATGAATCAGTGAAGAAATGACATCTGTTTTATCCAGAACTTTCCTACTATTGTATGTGCTTTACATACCACTCTTTGTCCAAAGCAACCTGCAGGGTGACATGGGAGTGCAGATATTCACAGCAGCATCTCCTGTGCCTCTCTACACATACCTGCTCATTAAGAAGAGTGTAGTCAGGAAAAAGGAGGTGTTGCCATTGACCCTCTGACCTCTGTGAACTGAAAATGGTAGAATTATAGAATTATTTAGCTTGGAAAAGGTCATTACGATTATCAAGAAGAACTTGTTCAGAGAGCTATCAACAAGTGCACTTACTATACAATAGTCTACTCTATATACAGTTTACATATTCTCAGTATATTAACAAGTGCACTTACTATACAATAGTCTACTCTATATACAGTTTACATATTCTCAGTATATTAGTCTGTGATAGTATACATGAAGATGTAGAGTTGATTTGAACCATTCTGGGAAGGAAGGAATAAAACCCTATGGAATTCTTTAGGAAAATTTCATTAGATGATTAGTTCTTTGTAGTGTCCCCAAACAGAAGCTGTCAGACATCAGTTTACACTGTGAATATGTCTATGGCCACATAATTGAAGTAAAAATAAAAGCAATAATAAACAATAAGTAATAAAAAACCCTAGGGATAGGGATTTTTTTTCCTTTTTGTTTGAAAGCTAGAAGAGAAAGAAAACTCAAAGCTATTGCATTCTGGAAATGTACACACACAAAAGTAATATAAGCCGGTACAAGTTGTTTGTTTGTTTTTTTTTTTTGATTCCTGGATACTTAAAAATATACTTAAAGACTAGTGTCTTTGTAAGGTTTGACCAGAATTTCCCTGCTCAAGCAGGGTCAGGGTACCAGGTTGCCCAGAATCACATTCAGTCAGGATTTGAAGATCTCCAAGGACAGCGACTCCCCAACCTCTCTGTGTAATTTGTTCCTGTGTTTGACCTCCCACACAGTGAAAGTGTTATCTTGTGTTCAGATTGAATTCCATTTTAATTTATTTTTATTTTTTCCCCTCTTGTCCTGCCACACGACACTATGGAGAAGAGGCTAACTCCTTCATCTTCATTCGTTCCCATCAAGTGAGTGTGCTCCTACTTCTCCCCATTCCAGAATCCCAGAAACACTCAAACTGGCTTTACAAAGGGTGGCTATACTGTACTACTGTATACTGTATGCAAGCCTACTTGGAAAAAAGCTAGCTAGAATTGAATGGGGCTGTACTGATAAGTCTTGTCAGACTCAAAACAAGTTTGCATTGACTACATGCATTGTTCTTCTGATACATGATATTGATAAACCATCTATAGATAACTGAAATGTATATTCATATTTACAAGCATTAGCAAGAAGTGTAGCTATTAGCAGAGCTTTGTTTTAATCACCATTTAGTGTTGTATGTCACAATAAATGTAAGCTCAGAAGCCAGTGTTGAATCAATTTGATTCATTGCCTTATGTAGCTTAACAATGTGACATGTTGAAATGACAAAACACCGAATCTCTATTGAAGATGTGAAGTGTTTACAATTAATTTTAATTCAGAAGGAACATATCATTTTAGAAGAGGACTTGTGAAACAGAAATAGCATGATGAAAGATAAAACAAATTTCTTTGAAGGTCGTCGATTACCAATGTCAACAAATTCAAACACAATCTCCAGAAGCAGGAACTTTTACAACACAAATAGTACAGATTTTTCTCAGAATCTGAATGGCATAACTCAGAAAGAAAACTTTTCTGACTAAATGTTTCACTTAAAGCTTTTCATTCATATTATGATATATCCTGTTTCAAAGTGTTTAAATTAAACAAACCAGCTTAATAGGTTACCTGAGACAGAAACCTGTTTTTCAAAACTTTTTTTTTTTCCAAGTTATATCGTATTTCTTTTTTCTCCATGTTTGCCCAAATTTTTAATCTTTAATGGCATTTCAAGGAGGACTGTGAAAATATATGGTTTCATTATATTATGCCTTTTGTTATATAGATAAATAACAAATGAATGATCTATTTTATCTGAGATGGTATATGCTGACTTTACAATTAGTTTATAAAGTTCACTACACTATCAGTAAAAAACAAGATACACACTTAAATGCAATAATTTTCTATCATTGACCTAGCTGTACTTTCCTTGTACTGAGTATCTCAACAAGCATCTCCATTTAAGTGCTCATACCACATCCTCCAACGTGGTTTTGTATTAATTTTAACAAAAATTACCACTTCAGCACAACTTCCACTCCAAGACATTACAAGCAGAAGAAATTATTGTGGAGGTTCCAATGGGAAAAAGAGTGAAGTCCAGATCCAGGAAAGACTATTCCTAATGAATCCTCTAATTCCCTTGGACAGGCTTGATGCAATTTATATGATTTGTGTAAACTGCAACATGCCAAAAAGCAGGGAAAAATATTAACAAGTTTGTTAACAGGCATTTTGCAGTTTTCATTGACTTTCCATCCATGAAAGACGAGTGACAAGTCCTGCAGATATTTCTGAACTTCTAAATCCTTTCTGGATTAGGCTGCATCAGGGCTATGTAGTCAATAAGAACCTAGTGCTGACAGATTAGTTTGAGAATTCAAGTAAAGAAAAGCACCAGATAATTTCTACAGCTAGGCCTAGACTATTGAATTAACTGCCACAGGAATGAATTAGCCCACAATGTGCCTGAACAAAAATACAGTATACACTTTTTTTAGAATATACATATATAAAGTGTATATATATATATATACTAGATATATATATATATATATCTAGTATATATATATATATATCTAGTATATATATATATAGTGTAGTGTATATATATATATATATAAGGTACATATATATATATATAAAGTATTAGATATAGGAGCAGAAAGGAAAAGGAAAGTCCTGCATATTTATGATGCTTAGTAATAACTAAGTGCTTGGTACCTGACTACTATTTTGATGGGAAAATCAGATAATGACATTAAAATAAAGGATTACCATGCAGTATGACCTAAAACAAACAAACAAAAAATATGGACATAGTAGTCATACTTTATGTTAGTCCAAAATACTTTCTACTTGAGATTACATCTAGGTTTTGTTCTTTTCTAAAGAGCTCTACTGATTCTATGATTATCCACTTTTCCTAGTTAGTTTCCCTTACATATTCCAGGGTATTCAGGAATACCTTTTATTAAGGAATCAAATCTCTGCCAGATTCTTCTAATCAACCTCTAAAAGAATAATGACTCCATGTTAGTTTACCTGCTAAAGATATAGCAGGGAAAAAAAAGCTCTGGCTGCTAATCAAAATTTTTGATTTTACCTTCAAGGTGACTATGCCAGAATAGCTTTAAGGTCATTGAGAGTGAAACAACTGATGGATGAGAAGTATAACACGGACAAGGTTTAGTTTCAAATATCAGAATAACTCAAAATGTCCACACTTTAATTACTTTTGTCAAAACACATATTTTAGAAGCAATCACCTAACTCCAGTATTATGAAATATCATGAAAAATTGAAACTCAAATACATTTTTTTTCTTAAATGATAAAACACTATTTCATTTTTGAATGCTATACTTCTAAGGTGGTTGCTGAAAATTTGTATTAAGAGTTCCTTAGTACAATTTTTTTTTTTTTGTGGTTTATTCAACATATTTGTTCATCTGAGAAAAAAAAGAAAAAAAAAAAAAAAAGATGAAAACTTCACTTACTAAAAAGAAATAAGTGAAATAAAGCTGCAAAGGTGGTAAAAATCTCATTAGTATTAGGACATATGGTTTAATCTAAAATATTACTTTCCACATACACACTTTGTAATTTCTATAAAGTTAAAATTGATCAATACAACTTAAATAAATCGCTTTCCATAATTATCAGAGAGCTAGGCTTAGATCTGGTAGTAAAGCATTCAGTAGTTTGTCAGTTTGGAACAATGGAGGAGAACTGGGGGAAACAGATAAAAGAACTTAACAAACAAGCTAACTTTTGATTTAAATACAGTTTTAATAATTGCATAGAGTGTGAGTTATCAATATTAATTTTTATTTTTTTCCAAATTGAGCTATCCATATAGATCCATAACTAGATCGTTAACAGAGACAGAGAAGCACAAAGGTTTATCTCATCCAATGATAAGAGATAAGTTGGGATGAATCTGTGTTGGGAAGTAATTTATTTTACTGCTGGCAAAAGAAAGTGCTTTAATAACCAGATTAGACCAGGTACCTCACTTTTGGCAGGCATAGGTTATGTAGCTACCCAGTCATACCTATCATGGAAGAAACATTTTGTAGCTCTACAAAAGTTCAGGACATAACAGAAAACAAACAAACAAAAAATAAGAAAAAGAAAGAAAGAAACAAACAAAAACAAACAAAAACTCACATTGCACTGATTACTTATTGCCCTTACTGAAAGTGGCAAAAGAATGAACACTCAAGCTATGACCTGGTCTTATTACAGACGTTCAGTGTGGTTTGTCCTCTAAAAAGATATGTATTATCAAGTCAGAAGAACATTTCTGATATTCTGGTATTTTGTACTTCTCACTGTCCAGTTAAAAGCATTGAAAAGTACACTAGAACTTCAGAGTCATAAACTATGTAAGAAAAAATAATAAGAAGAAATTAAAGCATGAAGTTAACAATTACCAGGAAAAAAAGAGTGAGAAGTTCCAATTGCATTAAATAAATTGAATTAGTGGATTTATAGATCTTATGCTGTGTACAGCATTTTTTCTCAGAAACAATCTCCGTAAAAAAATATATACTGCTGAATGAGTATCAAACATTGAGGATGAAATATTGGCATTTACTTTATACTGAATAAAGCTTATTTTCACCAAGAGCAGCATTTCTTAATAGTGGAGTTGAACAGTTTTAGGGCAGTGAACACTAATAATTTTTACAATGTCGATCATGTGACAAAAGAATATCTGAATTTTTCTTGTGTGTGTGTGTGTGTTACATTATACATAGAAAAGTGAGTATATGCATATGTCGTTTTTCATCATTAAACATTTTTGGATGGTTGTTTCAAAATCCAAATCCACTTTAACTAAAACAAATTTTACTTACTTATATACAGGCCTCTGTTTTCTCTGAATGATTTCATGAAGCAAAGAGATTTGCTTACTCTACAATGTTATAAGACTTCTAGTATGGATTTCATTTGTTATATTTCTAGAGATCTACTACATAAATGTCTAGAGCTAAGCTAGTAACCTCAGTTTGTATCATAGTAAAAGCAAATGAAGAGGTATTTTAAAGACTTGATTTATATGATGTGTTTTAAGAATTTACTTTTAAATAAGATGAATAATACTTTCAAAGTAACCTTTTATTCTCCCTCAGTTGTAAAAAAGAGTTTGGATGACTAGTTCAGAAGTGTTTGTATATGTTTTTGATATTTTTTTCTGTGTGTGTGAGATAAATAATATCTTTAACGACTCAGTCATCTAAAAATCTAACCATTAGAATACTTGAAAAAGAAAGTAAATCTATGCAGGTTCATGGGCTAATGTTTTTGCCATGACAGCAAACTAAGTTTTATGCAGTTATTGTCTACAGTTCACCAATGGTAACTTCCATGTATATTAACCAGAAGGAAATAATATTCCTTAGAAATGAATTTAGAGTTTGCAGAACAGTAATTAAATGGCTTAAATTTAGTCACTAAACAGAGACACAAACATGTAGTTTATGACAGGAGAAGATCTAAGGAAGAGGAAAACATAGCTCCTTATCTACTCCATGCTCTTTCAACTTCCAAGGGTGTATATATATAAATATTATGTAATATATATATATAAATATATATATTAAATATTTAAATATATATATATTTTAGAAAGACAGAAAGTAAAACTTGTTGTCATTACACTTGAACTGAGGTGTTGCCTGATTTGCCTGCCTATCTATCTATCTATCTATCTATCTATTTAATTTTGGGGGTCAAGGTTAAGGGAAGCTGTTACACAGCTTCTTAAAAAAAATTCTGCACATGTATGATCGGATATGCTGAAGTAAAATACAGCATTTATAATTGATTTAGACTTACTAAATATGATGACAAAGTGTTCCCTGAGATTTTTTTGAGGAATCAAGTACTCATTTGATGGTAAGTAAAAAACTGTCATGGATCACAAACTAGCTAAGAAATGGAAAAGAAGGAGTAGGAATTTATTATTGTTCAACAGGGTGAAGGTTAACATACTAGAAACTCTTAAACAGTAATGGTAAAGAATCTTAATGGTCTTCTGAAAAGGTCTTGAAGTCAGGTAACAAAATTATTTTGGAATGTTGAACACTGAATATCTTCCTGGCCGAACTGTAAAGATAGAAAAAAATATAGAAAGCATTTGTATATGAATGTATGTAACAATCCATCACTGGGGACAACAGAGTTAGCCTAATTCTACAGATGTTAAATTGCCTTTTACAAATATAACATATTTTACTTCTTGAACTGAGTCAATTGTTCCCCTGCCCCAACAACATCATCAACAAAACACCTAAACCATACCATAACAAACCAAACCAAACCAAACCAAACCAAACCAAACCAAACCAAACCAAACCAAACCAAACCAAACCAAACCCTTCTCTAGTCCAGACAGTTTTAAAGCAGAATATTTGTGTCCAAACTAAGAGGATTATGTCTGCTTTACTCAGTTCTTAAAGTAACAATCTGTTTACTCATGGACAAATCTTAGGATAGCTCATAGGGCAGACAGAGAAACTTAAAAGGTGGCTAATACAGCCTCACTGTCTTTGTATAAAGAAAGATTTAGAAGCAGTCTTGGAAATGACAACACTTCATCTCTTTAGAGATTTTCTAGGTAGGTAGTGTATTGTCTGCTCTTTGGAGCAAGCTTGCATAGGTATTCCATGAAAGAATTGTAGAAATAAGATACCCAAGAAGTGTGTGTCCTAAAATTTTGCATTCTCCAGAGACTTCTCTTTCAAAGAATAGTCTTTTATTTTTTCTTCTTATTAGTTGAAATATTTTTATATTTCATATTATATATGCTTTAATATAATATGATACAATGTAATAAAATATAATATAATTACTAAATACAATAAACATAACATAACATAGTACAATATATATATTTTATATTTCCTTAGATATATGCTTGTATTTTTTCATATGCAGAATGTTTAAGCTCTTGTTACTTTTGCTGTTGTCTTTTTAATAAGTAACCTGCATGACTCACTCCTATATGGCATCATTTAATTCATTGTTAATTCTCAGAAATGAAAATTAATATATATATATATATATATATATTTGGATTTGCATTACAACAGAGAATTCTACATCAGGCTTGAAAGACACTAGTCATATTGAAATGTCCCCTTAATCATAGAATATTCTGAGAATATTCCAAGGTGGAAGTAACCTACAAGCATAATTGAATACAACTAAAAAAAAAATAAATTAAATGTAAACTTTTTGTAGATTTCTGATGATCAGAGAAAAGATAATATTCTAGGTAGACTGTCACAATCTTCATATTTCCTTCCTGGTAACTAGGCTATGGCACTTGAATTTGGAAAAACAACAAAAAAAAAAAAGGCACACAGGCACACAAGATATATATAATCATTTCAAAGTTATTAATTAGCACCTCAAAGCAAACTTTATGCATATCAGTGTTAGATAAGAATATGAAGAACAAAAGCAAAAGAGGACAATATCCAAGCTGACCAACAGTCAGAAACAGTGAAGAGGCTGCTGCACTATACTGAGAATATCTGATGTGCATGCATAGTTACATGAACATGCATAGGCACACAAATAATGCACACAAGCATGCTTAAATGGAAGCATGGCCATGTATTGAAATGAAACCAGTTTATAAATACAACTATGTGAGAAAAAAAATAAAAGAGATAGATTTTTGATGATATTTGTCTTTTTAATATGGGGAAAGACAGTAATATCTATGATGTAGAAATGATACACTTGGAGGAACTGCTTCCATTTTGCTAAAACGTGGTCAGAACGAATGAAATCCTGAAGTGAAATAATTAACTAACAATACTTTTTAGTTAATGTGTTGCCTATAAGATGGAGTCTAACTGCCTTTTTTTTTTTTCCCTTAAACAATGTTTTTCTTCACAAACTTTTCAAACATTGAAAAAAAATATTTGCCTGGAAAACCTTGTTTTTTTCTCATGCTAGGATTTTAAAATGTGTCCATTAGGTCTCTTTTCTGCTTTATATATTCCAAAGCTCTTTTTCCTCAATAGTATCTCTAATGCATCACTTTAAGACTAACAAACTAAAAATCGTTCACCTTTCAGTTAAATATGTAATTGTTTCAGTTTAGTTTCACCTTAAAATGAAGTTTTAAATAAGGAATACAAAAAGTAAATAGAGAAACTCTGACGATTGTTTTGAATCAGGCATTTCATCTTACATATGTATATGAATATCTGCATGTATGTTCATGTATATTCAACAAGTGTAAAGTGAAAAGATACAATTTCTCAATATCACCCTTGAAAAATTCAGTCTGGGGTCTGCAAAGCAATTTGCATTAATTTGTACTGCTTTGTTTGCTCTTCAGCATGGCAAAAGAATTCTGTTCTTTTAAACTGCCATTTTAACTGAGGCAATTTTTCACTGTAGAATTTCCCTTTAAAGGTTATCTCAACACACTTATCAACCTCCAATAGATAGTTACACAAGTGCAATTTTGTAATTGGAAATCATTTTCTCACACTCCTGAGTTGCTGTAACATTCTGTTAAATGATTTTGTTAAATCATCTGTAATGAAAAATAGAGTATTCCTATCAAAAACAAAACAAAACAAAACAATACCAAAAAAAAAAAAAATGTATTCATTAGTATGTTGTTAAACACTGTGGTTTTGAAGAATGGGTAAGAAGCTGCGAGAACAAAGTACATTCCCAGTTCTTTGCTTCATTAAACAGTCTGAAGGACTTCTCCAAAGGGCACAGCCTTGAATGCACAGGTTATCTCAACTAAACCTCCGCACTGAAGAACCTGTTTCATTGGGAGAGATCCCTCTGTGCCTGTATGTGAATGATAAAAAAGAACAAAAGACTCAGCTCATTCAGACGCTAGGCATTCATTGAATCTAGGTTCTGTGTGGAAGCAGAGTTTAGGATGATTGAAACACAACAGAACAGTGAGGAAATAATTTACTCTAGTGTTACTAAGTTGGAGAATGAAAGCTTTCCCAAGTGAGGGAGGATTGCTTTGAAAGC